>NC_066585.1:274995652-275303152 GCF_024323335.1 Lathyrus oleraceus | reverse complement strand
GCACCGAAGCCATCGCCGTCCAATTCCCGCTGCCTAACTTATTCCGATACTACAAGTGGTCAATCCCTTCAACCTTGAATTGGCAAACAGGTTTGCGTATCTCTATTGTTTATACTTTCAATTGGCCATATCTACATATATAATGCATCATGATTAAATGTTGATATATAATTTGCTTTCGTATGAGAATTTAAATATGCCTGAATACCCTGAATGTTTGACCATGTTATTCCTGTGATAAAATGCCATAAAATTCAAAGTTCCTAACATGGGGCTGTTTTCAAATTCAAAATCCGTGGCCTTCGCTAGGCGAGGCAGAGGCGAACGAGACAGTACCTGATTCTTCTAGTCTGTTTTTTTTATGTTTTTATCATAGCCATGCATTATTTATCCTATCCTATTCATTGTTGTGATATTTCTCCGGTGTAATCTTCGATTGCACCCTGATTTGGTGTTCTGACATGTTTCTTTTTTTTGAGTTTCGTAAAGGTTCACATATCCCAGGAAAAGGTTATTGGCTAGGTATTCCACTTTATTTGTGGGATACCCTTGTGGAGTTTCACCCTAAATTAATTTTTTAATGTATTAATTTCTAATGTATTAATTTTTTAATATATTATTTTTAATAATTTTAATGTGGAGTTTCATCCTAATTATATAATTAATTGTAAAACTTTGCCTTTGAATAAGTGATCTTGGACCTCTCTTTGTTGCCTTACGATTACGATATTACGGTCATGTCCCGCGAACGTGGGGATACCCTTAGCAAAGACCCTTCGGTTAAATCATCATAAAATAAATTATAGTCCCTCGGATGTTGCCTTCGAATATACAACTTTGTCCCTCGATGACCCTCCGATGTTGCCTACGGTTAAAAGATGATA
Source organism: Lathyrus oleraceus (assembly GCF_024323335.1). Lineage (NCBI taxonomy): Eukaryota > Viridiplantae > Streptophyta > Magnoliopsida > Fabales > Fabaceae > Lathyrus > Lathyrus oleraceus. Next base: position 275,302,268 of record NC_066585.1, on the reverse strand, counting down.
GTCCCTTCGAATGCTAAGGTATCCTCGTAACTGTTGCCTTCAATGACCAATCGATGACCCTACGATGACCCTTTTACATCCAAAGGATAAAACTACTTATTTCTCAATAATAAGGATAGTTTTACCCTCATAAGGATAGGAAATACTCATAAAGACCTTGGGTCGGTATAACTCTTAATTGCTGGCTCACAACCTAAAACATTTTTTCACACCTCACACCTTTCAAAATACCTTCAGAAAATCACCACTTGGTATACATTCATACTAGAATCATTACCGAGTTATATTTTTCTAAACAATTTTCAAAACTAAACGAGATAATCACTTTGTATACATTCATACAAGAATCATTACAAAGTTAAATTCTCTTTTCAAAACAATTTTTCTAAACAATTCACAAACACTTTTTTTTCAGACAAAAATAATATAAGTGATCGAGCAATTAAGAGCCCATGGATAACCATGGATACAAAGGGTGCTAACACCTTCCCTTTGTATAATGTACCTCCCGAACCCAAAATCTAAATTAAGGTCTTTCCTGTTCTTTTCCACCTTTCCTTATTGGATAAAAGAAAAGTCGGTGGCGACTCTTGCTAACCGCGACATTGCGATAAAAAAACAAAAAGTCCAGTTCACCGTATGACACTATGTTTAAGACTTGATAACTCTTTATTCATGATCCATGAGATGTGATCATCAGTCTACAAACATAATAGTCTTAATGCTTTAATGTTATCCCACTTCACACTAAAACTCGACTACGGATACTTTAAGAATAGTGTCCTTATGTTTAATGTGCTCTCATGATTAAGTCACACTTAATACATTAAACAGACTATCTATTCCAGGGACTTTATTAATCAATCATAATAAAGAAAATGCCTTTTATTATTAATAAATAATTCGATACAAGTACCAAAAGTATTGGCCTCTAGTGCTTACACCAACAAGTAGTTCCTTTAGTCAATGTTGACCAAGATGTTATAATAGAATTTATCCAAAGAAATATTGTTTATAGGTTTGGAATTCCTGAGACCATTACGACAGATCAAGGGTTGGTGTTCACTGGTTAGAAGATGCATGAATTTGCCTCTGAAATTGGGATTAAGTTATTGACCTTAGCACCTTATTATGCTCGAGAAAATGGTCAGGTCGAAGCATTTAATAAGGTTGACATTAGTTTAATCAAGAATCATGTTGGGAAGAAACCAAAGAATTGGCATAAAATGTTAGATCAAGTCTTATTGGCATGTCGAATCTCTCCTAAAGAGGAAACAAATACGACTCTATTTCGATTGAATTATGGACATGAAGTTGTCTTGTCGGTCAAAATCTGTTTGCAACCAATTCGAATTTAGAGGCATGGAGAAATTCCATCTGGTCATTATTAGAACCCGGTTACTATTCTAAGACAGGTTGAACCAACCAAACTTCAGTGGGGAGGGTATTTACCTATAGAACTCACGCAAGCCTTAAAACCTAGGAATGATTGTTGTGTGACTTGCTTGTGCTTGTTATTTATCTAACAACATGACATCATAACAACATAACATCATAACATCATGGCATTGTACTAACCATTTCAAGGATTTAGGGATTTAACTCTGCTAAAAAAAACAGAAAAAACAAAAACAAAAGCAAAAACAAAAGAGAAAAGAAAAAAAAAGCTCTTTTGTTAGTTTATGCAAAGTTAAATCCCGAAAGTCCTTGAAAACATTTCATACATTGCATTGCATCGCATAACAGGTATTCTAAAGGATCAGTGTTCTCACGATTTTCCTATCAAACAGATTCCAGCAGATTCAAACAGGTTGAACAATGGCTCTCGAACAAACTGTCAAAGATCTCCAGGCCCAGAATGCTCAATTCCAGGAAATGATGCTGAGCTTATCTAAGGGGCAGGAAGAACTGAAAGCTCTTTTGATGGAGAAGAAGAAGGACCAGATACCTGTGGGTTACATCAACCCGGGGAGAAGGCTTAAGGGACAGGTTACAGGAGTCAAGATTAGAATTCCGAAGGATTCAGAAGAAGAGACTGAGAATGATTCGGAAGATGAGAATCCTAATCTCGTCAATTCTGAGGACGATGATGAAGATTATGAACATGAACAGTACTCTCCGAAGGATGATAAGTACAAGTTGCTGGAAGAACGTATGCTAGCTATGGAGGGGCAGAAAGTGCCCCGTCTGGATTTCGAAAACTTGGGTCTGGTCTCTGATGTGGTCATTCCCCGCAAATTCAAGGTTCCCATTTTCACTAAGTATGATGGTGCCTCTTGTCCTCAGATGCATCTAAGGGCTTATGTGAGAAAGATTCAGCCGCACACTACTGATAAGAAACTGTGGATCCATTTCTTCCAAGAGAGTCTGTCTGGCACACAGTTAGAGTGGTATTATCAGCTTGAGAGCTCTAACATCCGCACATGGACTGATTTAGCAACAACTTTCTACAAGCACTACCAGTATAATTCTGAGTTAGCGCCTACTCGGCTACAGCTACAAAATATGACTATGGGCTCTAAAGAAAGTTTCAAAGAATATGCTCAAAAGTGGAGAGATTTGGCTGGCAGAGTCAAACCCCCTATGACTGATCGAGAGTTAGTGGACATGTTCATGGGTACACTGACTGGCCCATTCTACAGCCATCTACTGGGAAGTTCCTCGTCAGGTTTCACTGAACTTATCTTGACAGGTGAACGGGTTGAAAGTGGCATTCGAAGTGGAAAGATACAGGCAGCTACTTCTGCAAGCACCAAAAAGTCCTATCAGGGAAAGAATGAATCAAATGCTGTGTACAGTGAGAGGAAGCATAACAAGAAGAATCGTGACCATACTGTTGGGGCAGTTACAATTGCCGCACCGCCATCTCAGAACTTCCAACACAGACAAGACAGGTCGAGAAGACAGTTTACCAAGATCAATATGACTTTAACCCAAGCACTGCAGAGTATGTTAAAGGCCAATTTGATTACCCTCAGAGGCCCTCCTGCAAATCCCAACACTACTTCTCCTCGTTATAATCCCAACGCCAGGTGTGCCTATCACTCCGATAGCCCCGGGCATGATACGAATGATTGCTGGTTGTTGAAGAAGGATATGATCGACGCTGGAGAAATTGAATTTGATCCTCCGGCGACCCCCAATGTCATCACAGCACCTATGCCTAATCATGACCAGAATGTTAATGTTGTGGACGACAATTCTCACGTTACTGACGTTGCTGATTTAGCATCTCCTCTCCTGATCGTTAAGAAGAATTTATTGCAAGCTGGTTTATTTCTAGGTTGTGCTGAAGATTGCGATCTCTGTGTACTCCGACCCAATGATTGTTTGAAGTTGAAGAACGGCATTCAACGGCTGATGGATGATCGTACAATTCTATTCGAAAGGGTTCCTAAGGTGGACAACTCTATTGAAGAGGTATCTGTGATTGCTAGGTCCAAAGCTCCAGTGAAGATTACCGCTACTAGAGTGCCTGTGAAGATTACCGCTGAGCCCAAAGTGGCTCCCCTGATTATTACCGCACCTGGCCCCGTGCCATATTCCTCCAGCAAAGCTATTCCGTGGAACTATGGAGGCGACGTTTACATCCATGGCATAAAGCAAGTTGGTAGTTCTGCTAATCCTAATGATATTGTGGGGACTAGTAAAATTACTCGAAGTGGAAGGGTCTTCTCTCCAGAAATCTCACCTCCCGCTCCCGAAATTCGAGGAAAAAGACCAGTCAATCCTCCTCAGTCAGAGACATCGGTCGAAGTTACTTCTGAAGATGTTGCCAAACAGGAAATGGAAGAGATGCTGAAAATCATCCGTAAGAGCGATTTTGATGTAGTGGAACAATTGGGGCATACTCCGTCTAAAATCTCAATGTTGTCCTTGTTGTTATCCTCTGAATCCCATGCCAATGCATTGATGAAATTCTTGAAGACCGCTCATGTGCCTCAAGAAACATCCGTCGATCAATTCGAATATTATGTTGCTAATTTGACTGTTGACAATGGCCTAGGCTTTTCCGATGCTGACCTGACGCCAGCAGGAAAGAATCACAATAAAGCTCTGCATATCTCCATCGAGTGTGAGGGGATCACCCTGGCTCACGTGTTGATCGACAACGGCTCTTCCTTGAATGTGCTCCCGAAAGCTGTACTCGATAAATTTGACTACAAAGGCATTGAACTGAAACCTAGTGATGTTGTGGTGCGTGCTTACGATGGTGCGAAGAGTGTTGTCTATGGTGAAGTGGTTCTCCCTATCAAGATAGGACCTCAAGTCTTCAACACTACCTTTCACGTGATGGACATTCGTCCCGCCTACTCCTGCTTGTTGGGGCGCCCTTGGATCCATGGGGCAGGGGCGGTAGCTTCGTCGCTTCATCAAAAGCTGAAGTATCCAATAGCAGGCATGGTTGTCACTGTATATGGAGAAGAAGAGTATATTGTCAGTAGTGTGCAAGCCTTCAAATACGTCGAGATGGATGGTGAATTCTTTGAGACTCCTTCTCAGTCATTTGAAGTGGTTCCTCCACCCAGTCCTGTCCTTAAGCCAACTCCCCTTGTGCCCAAGGTTGTTCGTGCTCCCCCTGTCATGATCTCTCTGAAAGATGCTCAAGCCGCGATTGAAAATGGTGATCGTGCTGGTTGGGGTCAACTGATCAATGTACCGTACAAGTCTGATAAAGCTGGCCTGGGGTTTAACTCTGGAAAGATAGTCAAAAATCAGATTAATGCTATGGAAGATGCTGATAGTGATTGCGACTTGGATAGCTGGATTTTCCCAACAATTGGTGACGGACTCAACAATTGGAAGACTGAAGACATTATCCCGATTTCCTTTAGTCAGGAGTAATTGTTATTGTTTATTCTAGAATTGCAAATTTTAATTTTCTTTTACAATCAAACTTCTTAAAGCATTGTGTCTATGTCCGAGGCACAATGGCTAATTTGTTAGGGGTTTGTCATTTTCATAAGCATATTCATATTCAATAGATCAATGGACTTTTTGCATTCAAATATTGCGCTCTTTATCTTTCCTGTCATTTTTCAAACAAGCTATGTTTCTTGCACACACTCACGTAACGATTTGCCGATCCATATCCACTCTGGATCCTGTTGGTAATGACTCTGCTACTGTTCATTATGACTTTGAAAATCCGATCTACCAAGCCGAGGATGGAAGCGAGGAAGATTGTGAAGTCCCTGGAGAACTTGCCCGACTACTGCAAGAAGAAAAGACTATACAGCCGCATGAGGAATCAATTGAAATTGTAAATCTGGGTACTGAAATAAACAAGAAAGAAGTCAGAGGTTTCTTGGGGCACTCGAATGACATTGCCCGATTCATTCCACACTTGACTGCTACCTGCAAACCCATCTTCAAATTACTGAGACAAAATCAAGAGATGGTATGGAATGATGAATGCCAAGAAGCTTATGACAAAATCAGGAAATATCGCCAAGAACCTCCAGTTCCGATGCCACCAGTTGAAGGAAGACCTTTAATTACGTATTTGACCGTGTTAGAAAATTCAATGAGGTGTGTTGGGGCAACATGACGAGTCTGGTCGAAAAGAGCATGCCATATACTGCCTTAGCAAAAGGTACCGACTGTGAAACAAGATACTCACAGCCCGAGAAAGCATGCTGTGCTTTGGCCTGGGCTGCTCGCCGACTAAGACAGTATATGTTGAATCATACCACCTTATTGACTTCTAAGATGGATTCTATCAAATACCTATTTGAGAAACCTGCTGTCTCCTGAAAGAGTTATCACTGACAATGGTACTAATTTGAACAACAAGATGATTACTGAACTCTGCACGCAGTTCAAAATAAAACACCATAACTCTTCTCCGTACCGGCCAAAGATGAACGGCGCCGTGGGGACTGCTAACAATATCAAGAAGGTCATGCAAGAAATGACAGTAACATACAAAGACTGGCATGAGATGTTACCCTTTACTCTTTACGGTTATCGCACTTCAGTGCGCACTACGACAGGGGCAACTCTGTTCTCTTTAGTCTATGGAATGGAAGCCATCTTACTAGTGGAAGTTCAGATTCCCTCTCTAAGAATCATGAAAGAGGCGGGCTTAGATGAAGATGAATGGATTCAGACTCGACTCGATCAGATAAATCTGATTGATGAGAAGAGACTTGCGGCTGTTTGTCATGGGCAGATATATCAGAAATGCATGACCCAGGCATTTAACAAAAGAGTTAAGAGACAGGTGTACCAACTTGGCGACTTGGTGATCAAGCGTATCATTCTACCACAAGGTGATCCCAGAGGCAAATGGACTCCCACATACGAAGGGCCATTTGTGGTTAAGAAGGTATTCTCTGGTGGAGCCATGATACTCGCTACTATGGATGGTGAAGACTTCCCACATCCCGTGAACGCGGACATAGTTAAAAAATACTACGCATAAAAGAGACCCGCTAGATCGACGTATCTAGGCAAAAGTAAGGGCATCCCGGCGAACCAAAAGGGTTCGGGCAAAAATTAGGGATATATAAAAAAAAATGTACACCCGGCAAATCGAAAACCTGAAAAGGCGGCTTGGGCAAAAAAGGGTATCCTGGTGGACTGAAAACCTGAAAAGGCGGTCCAGGCAAAAATTAGGGATTAAAGCGTATGACTATGTCCCGTTCTCAGTCAACTTTCATCCAAGTTCGAGGGACTGACCAAGCCAATCACTTCTATCCGACAGCAAGGGATGAGATGCTCGAAGACATAATGACAGTAGTAGGCTTAAAATCAATAGGACTTCTTCCACATAGCTTTCTCTTTGTTTTCGACAATTTCCTCTTACTAGGATTTCTGTCTCCTTGTACACAAGTTGCCTGTTTATAGGCCTTCTTTCAAAATCAATACAACCTTCTTTCAAAAGATGCTTTTGTTTTTTTCTTTTTCTGTTTTGTTTGCGTAAACGTCCATTGATTTAATTTGAATTAATATATGCATTTGAATATGACCAATGTTTACCAAAATACATGCATAGAATAGCAATAGCAATTACTACAAGACTTCAGGATCGAGGATAAGGTCTAACCATGCTTCCAATGAATCCGCTACCAATTCTCTTCCCCAGCAAGCCTATTTTTCCCAGAAGAAATTGGCAGTATTCCCCGGCACAGCCAGCTATTCCCCAACAGAGGTCGGCATCATCAGACAGATTGATCATCTCATCCATCCTCAGCCAAGATCTGTGGAATATTTCTACCATCAGACAGAATCAAGAACCCCCTGCCGAGAAAGGGTCATCGTTACAAATATCTCCAATCAGTAGATGGGGATTTATTTTCCCCAGTAGAGTCCCCAAGCAGAACTTCTCATACGCATAACTCATTCATTACATCATTTCACAGCATACGCATGCATACAACATTCGCATTTATTTTAGCATAACACGAAACATCTCATACATCATGACATAGCATGAAGCTAACTTTTCTTTGCAGGTTATTTATCCTCCTGATATAGTCAAAATAAAAGGTTCATTCAGACAGACACCTTTATCAATCACATTCAAGATTCAGATACATATTTCAAATACAGTTCATGGGAACATTCATTCTGACAACACTTCGATATCCTCCTAACGATGGCATCTTTAAGCCCATCCCAGACATTTATTGCAAGTACAACATATACAGGTTATCAGATACAGCCTAACGTACGGTTCATTCTGATTCAGCCCAACATATGACTTCTTCAGCAACTCCAATGCGGTCTAACGTACGACCCATTTGGACCTTCAAATCCTCAGATGCTGCCTAGCGTACGGTACATTCAGGGGTGTAGTCTAGCGTACGACTACTTTCTTTTTCAGATGCAGCCTAACGGACGGCTCATTCTACAACTCGGATACGATCTAACGTACGATCCATTCTGAACTTCAACAACCCCAACGCGGTCTAACGTACGACCCGTTTGGATCTTACAACCCTCAGATGCTACCTAACGTACGGTACATTTCTGAAGTGTAGTCTGGCGTACGACTACCGCTTTCATCATCAGATGCGGCCTAACAGACGACTCATTCTGCGACGGTCTAACGTACGACCCGTTCGGATGTCCATCCCCTCAGATGCTACCTAACATACGGTACATTTCTGAAGTGTAGTCTAACGTACGACTACCCCTTTCGTCATCAGATTCAGCCTAACGTACGACTCATTCTGCAACTCAGATACGATCTAGCGTATGGTCCATTCTGATCCTTTATCCCCAACAGCATATGACACACTCCGACTCCCCAGCGAAGTCGGCAGCCTAATGGATGACTCATTATACGGTCTAACGTACGACCCAGTGTGGCACCCATGTCTTCAAATTGGCCTAATATACGGCGCGATCTGAAGCTTTCATCATCAAACCTCCCGGATGGCATCTTTAAGCCCATCTCCATCAAGACCAACTGTCGATTCTCAAGTGCAAATTTTTGGGGCATTCTAGTGTTCAATAATCTTCCATCTCCAGACCACGAATGGCATACACGCCATCCTAACTCTCTCGGTTCAAGAATATTGAACAGGGGCAGCTGTCATACCCCAAAAATTACCCATCATTTTTCCTAAAAAAAAAAAAAAAAAAAAAATTAATTAATTAATTAATTAATTAATTAATTAATTAATTAATTAATTAATTAAATAATTAAAATAAATAAATAAATAAAATATAACAAATTATTTTGGACTTGGGTCTCCCTCATTCCAAGCCCATTACCCACGAAATTAGTCTATAAATACTGAAGTTTCAGTAGGGGAGTTGGACTTAGAGTTTACACTGGGAGATTTACTGGAGAAAGAAGGAAGAGAAGCAAAACACTCTGAGGTTTCCTTGGAACAAAACCTTGAGGAAAAAGAAAGAGAGAGAACAGAGAAGGACGGATAGAAACTTTGGCATAGGAACCCTGCCTACCCGGAGAATTCAGAGTAAAGAAACCCTGAAGGCAGCCCATCTGCACCGAAGCCATCGCCGTCCAATTCCCGCTGCCTAACTTATTCCGATACTACAAGTGGTCAATCCCTTCAACCTTGAATTGGCAAACAGGTTTGCGTATCTCTATTGTTTATACTTTCAATTGGCCATATCTACATATATAATGCATCATGATTAAATGTTGATATATAATTTGCTTTCGTATGAGAATTTAAATATGCCTGAATACCCTGAATGTTTGACCATGTTATTCCTGTGATAAAATGCCATAAAATTCAAAGTTCCTAACATGGGGCTGTTTTCAAATTCAAAATCCGTGGCCTTCGCTAGGCGAGGCAGAGGCGAACGAGACAGTACCTGATTCTTCTAGTCTGTTTTTTTTATGTTTTTATCATAGCCATGCATTATTTATCCTATCCTATTCATTGTTGTGATATTTCTCCGGTGTAATCTTCGATTGCACCCTGATTTGGTGTTCTGACATGTTTCTTTTTTTTGAGTTTCGTAAAGGTTCACATATCCCAGGAAAAGGTTATTGGCTAGGTATTCCACTTTATTTGTGGGATACCCTTGTGGAGTTTCACCCTAAATTAATTTTTTAATGTATTAATTTCTAATGTATTAATTTTTTAATATATTATTTTTAATAATTTTAATGTGGAGTTTCATCCTAATTATATAATTAATTGTAAAACTTTGCCTTTGAATAAGTGATCTTGGACCTCTCTTTGTTGCCTTACGATTACGATATTACGGTCATGTCCCGCGAACGTGGGGATACCCTTAGCAAAGACCCTTCGGTTAAATCATCATAAAATAAATTATAGTCCCTCGGATGTTGCCTTCGAATATACAACTTTGTCCCTCGATGACCCTCCGATGTTGCCTACGGTTAAAAGATGATAGTCCCTTCGAATGCTAAGGTATCCTCGTAACTGTTGCCTTCAATGACCAATCGATGACCCTACGATGACCCTTTTACATCCAAAGGATAAAACTACTTATTTCTCAATAATAAGGACAGTTTTACCCTCATAAGGATAGGAAATACTCATAAAGACCTTGGGTCGGTATAACTCTTAATTGCTGGCTCACAACCTAAAACATTTTTTCACACCTCACACCTTTCAAAATACCTTCAGAAAATCACCACTTGGTATACATTCATACTAGAATCATTACCGAGTTATATTTTTCTAAACAATTTTCAAAACTAAACGAGATAATCACTTTGTATACATTCATACAAGAATCATTACAAAGTTAAATTCTCTTTTCAAAACAATTTTTCTAAACAATTCACAAACACTTTTTTTTCAGACAAAAATAATATAAGTGATCGAGCAATTAAGAGCCCATGGATAACCATGGATACAAAGGGTGCTAACACCTTCCCTTTGTATAATGTACCTCCCGAACCCAAAATCTAAATTAAGGTCTTTCCTGTTCTTTTCCACCTTTCCTTATTGGATAAAAGAAAAGTCGGTGGCGACTCTTGCTAACCGCGACATTGCGATAAAAAACACAAAAAGTCCAGTTCACCGTATGACACTATGTTTAAGACTTGATAACTCTTTATTCATGATCCATGAGATGTGATCATCAGTCTACAAACATAATAGTCTTAATGCTTTAATGTTATCCCACTTCACACTAAAACTCGACTACGGATACTTTAAGAATAGTGTCCTTATGTTTAATGTGCTCTCATGATTAAGTCACACTTAATACATTAAACAGACTATCTATTCCAGGGACTTTATTAATCAACCATAATAAAGAAAATGCCTTTTATTATTAATAAATAATTCGATACAAGTACCAAAAGTATTGGCCTCTAGTGCTTACACCAACAAGTAGTTCCTTTAGTCAATGTTGACCAAGATGTTATAATAGAATTTATCCAAAGAAATATTGTTTATAGGTTTGGAATTCCTGAGACCATTACGACAGATCAAGGGTTGGTGTTCACTGGTTAGAAGATGCATGAATTTGCCTCTGAAATTGGGATTAAGTTATTGACCTTAGCACCTTATTATGCTCGAGAAAATGGTCAGGTCGAAGCATTTAATAAGGTTGACATTAGTTTAATCAAGAATCATGTTGGGAAGAAACCAAAGAATTGGCATAAAATGTTAGATCAAGTCTTATTGGCATGTCGAATCTCTCCTAAAGAGGAAACAAATACGACTCTATTTCGATTGAATTATGGACATGAAGTTGTCTTGTCGGTCAAAATCTGTTTGCAACCAATTCGAATTTAGAGGCATGGAGAAATTCCATCTGGTCATTATTGGAGCATGATGTTGGATGAAATGGTCGATTTAGACTAAGAAATGTTGGCAATCTTAGATGTCTGAATAAGACAAAAGGAGCGAGAAGTTGATGCTTATAATAAGAAATTAAAGTTGAAAGTGTTTTCGATTGGACATTATGTTTGAAAGGTTATATTTCCTATGGATCGAAGAGATAGAACTATCGGCAAGTGGTCTCCTAATTGGGAAGACATATTTTTGGTTATTCAAGCATTTTCGAATACTTCTTATGGAATTAAAGAATTAGCAGTTGATAAATGAGTTTTAAGAGTAAATGCTAAATACCTTAAGAGGTATAAGCCTATGTTACAAGAAATTCAAATTACTAAAGAAAAATATGCAGTAGGAAAACAAAAGCGCCAAAATGGTATTAAAGGGTGTCAACATGGCATTGTCATTACAAAAATGTCAAAAGCAAGGAAAATAAGAGAAATGTGATTTAAACTGGAAATTTTGATCTGAATTCCTCAAGTTTGGTTTTTGAGAAGTTAAGTATGGAAGCCAGTCGATCAAGGATTTTTTTTCTAGGGAGTTAATTTTAAGCCCTAAGTTAAGAGCGGTTTCATCATGCTCGAAGCCTCTGGTGTCTTCTTCATCGATCATCTCTCTGGTGGGGAGTGATTTTTTCCATGCCAACTCAGCTTTCTCTTTTTCCAGGTTCTCAATCTCTTTGTTTAGCTCGAGAATCATGGATTTGACGTTGTGCAATTTAGTTGTCTAGTGAGGTGCTCTTGTCATTGTATTCTTGAAGCTTGGTTTGAGCTTGTCGACCTCTTTTTCATATGCACTGCTTGTGTCCCAGGCCACTGTCATGGCATATTTCACCTTCTGAAGTTGAGAGTTATTTGTTCGTTTGAGATCAATGTGTAATATCCCAAAATTTACCCTTCATTTTTCCCGGAAGCATACGCTTTACACCTCATGCATGCATTCATTTTTAGGTCATTTAGCATTTGCATTTCATCATGGCAATCGGAATCGGATCCAAGAAGCTTGAACATCATCCAGGACACTTTGTAGGCTCTATTTAGATGATCAGTCAACACAAGGGAAAGACTTGAGTTACTACCAACAGGGGTCTATTCGTCAGTCAAAACGTTAATCTTGAAGGAGCAAAGGTTTGTTCATGAGCTGTCATGCTCGCTAGGCGAAGCCCACGTGTTTTGAAAAAAAAAAGAAAAAAAAAGAAGAAAAAATGGAAAATGAAAAAAATAATAAAAATAAAAAAATAAAAAAAATATAAGAAAAAATCTTGGACTTGGACCTCTCTCATTTGAGGCCACAGGTCCACAAAAATCAGGTTATAAATTCAGAGTTTCAGTGAAACAAAAGGCCATTCTATTCCTATTACCCTGGCTGGCAGGAAAAAGATAGTGAGAGAAGAGCTAACAGAGTTCAGAGCAACCTCCAGAGACTGAAGGGAATTCATCGGCAAAGAACCAATTCCCTCTCATATAAACCCTAAGATTGCTCTGCAAACCCAGCGGTGCAATTCAATTTCATCCGATCTCTCCAATCAGGTTTTCCCTATATCCATCATCTTTATGCCTTCAATTTGAATGCTCTGAATGTATGAGGTATTATGGGTGAATTTGATACCCTTTTGATGCATGTGTTTGACAAGAGGTTTAGGTCTCCTACCCTTGGTTGCTTTTTGTGAGCTTTTTGTGAATTGAAAGGGCATGATTCATGTGGTTACATTTTGATTTGGGGGCAACTCTTGGTTACCCTATCTTGTTTCTCTAACCTGTTTGTTGAGTTTTGTTTTGTGAGGGCTCACATGACTTTTGCAGGGATAACTTGCATGGTTTCCCACCTTATTTGTGGGATACCCCCTGGAGGTCCATTCCGATTACCTGTATTGACCCACTTTCTTTGATGATGTTAGCTTGGAAGGATCTCAGGGTTTATCGTTCCTTTAATTGTTGTTACCTCGGATCTTCATCTGTGTGGTACTTTTACATTTTTCCCGCATTTTACTGCTTTCCTAGCTGGAAGACCTCGATTGGAGGCAATGTTTTTGTGTTTACTTTATGCAGGTTCCTTTGTCCAGGACTCCTTTTGCATGAGCATTGTAACACCCTTCTAAAATACCCCAAATATATAATTAAAATAATAAACATATAACAATCAGAGTAATTATGCCCTTCAAGGGTGTCACACACAATATTCCACAATATTCAACAATATAACGGTCATGCTCTTTTATTAATTCAAAACATAAACATTTGCATAAAACGCAACGGATAGAGATCTCCTCAATCATGTAAAACATGTAACATTCACATGTAAAATATTCAACAAGGTAAATATCCCATCCCGATGTTACATCTATCAGAGCACGACCCACTAAGGAGACTACACTAGACTCCAAGCATTCGCTTCTACTCAACTCATTTCTCGTTACCTGAAAAACAGTTGTAAGGGTGAGTTCCTCAATCAATATAATAAGCATTATAGAATATAATGTCATGTTAAGTAATTTAACACATTAATCACCCTAATCACAACATACTATCAGTAACAGCACATCAGCTCAACATCATATTCAACGCCAACATAAAACACAAGTATAATCTTAAATCATACTCCATAACAACACAAACACACGTATAATATTGGAATACATCCATTCATATTATACGCCATACATACATTATGCAATGAGACTCCACACATGCGGTACCGACTATTCTTGAACATATAGTTCAAGCTCACCGATCCCTCCAGATACGGCTACTAAGCTCACTAGTCCCACTCATTTGAGACCTAGTGACTCACTCACTAATTCCTCACCATGGGAATTAGCTACAGCCCCGAAGGCTAGACTATGCACACTAATCATCTAGCATGCAAACATCAACAACAAATCCACAATGATTCACTCACTAATTCCTCACCATGGGAATTAGCTACAGCCCCAAAGGCTATGCTATGCATGCTAATCATCTAGCAATGCAGCATCAACAACAATTCACAACGGACATATGCTCACACTCTAAGCCATACAACAGTCCATTCACACATACATGCATAATACATACATTCACATCATTATGCATACCATCATACATCATCAACACATGTATCAACACATCATTATCATGTAAATCAATTAAACACAGTATTAGCACACTCTACTAATACCTATACTGCTCAAAACAGCGGGAAATAATCCCTATTACATCATACGCCAACATAGGCCAACTCTCAATTATGTACACAACATTAAAAAGCCAATTTTTCCACTCTGCAACAGTGTTAACCGGTTAACGCCCTGGGTTAACCGGTTAACGCAGGCAAAAACACATTTTCTGGCAAAACGCAACAGTGTTAACCGGTTAACGCCCTGGGTTAACCGGTTAACGCAGGCAAAACAGCACCTTTTCACAATTTATAATAGTGTTAACCGGTTAACACCCTGGGTTAACCGGTTAACGCAGACAAAACAGCAGTTCCTGCGCTAACACAAGGCAGAATGCAGAATTCTCCGCATTTTCCGCCGTTGGAGGACTTCCGGACCTCCGATTCCGATTCCGTAAAAAGCTATACGTTCGGAATTTCACAACTAACCCAAACACAGAATCAATTACAGTCTAAATACAATTTATCCAACATAATTCTTCAGCATCAATAATCCCAATTAGGGTCAAATTAACGGCTTATCACTACCCATCACATATTATCCCATAATACCCATTAATCGACGATAAACCCCCCTTACCTGATTAATCCGGCGAATCTCAAGCTCCAAACTCTTCTCTTCTCCAACCTTCTTCCTCTTGCTCTGCCCCTTGCCCTTTTCCTCTTTCACGATCGTTTCTCTGTTTTTCACGTGAAACTTTCTTTTTACCAAATGGGATTCTTTCTCTTATTTCCAATATATACATATTTTCCAATAATAATAATAATAAAATTTCCAATTATTTAATTAAATTAATAAATATATTATTAACTCAATTTAAATAATTATTTTATTATTATCGGGGTGTTACAACTCTCCCCCACTAAAAGAGTTTTCGTCCTCGAAAACATACCTCAAGCGAACAACTCCGGGTAAGACTCCTTCATCTTACTCTCCAGTTCCCAAGTCACATTGCCACCTGCTGGTCCTCCCCAAGCTACCTTCACCAAGGCAATCTCTTTACCCCGCAACTGCTTCAACTCTCGATCCTCAATCCTCATAGGTGATGTTTCAACAGTCAGGTTATCTCTCACCTGTACATCATCTACTTGGACTACATGCGACGGATCATGAATGTACCTCCTCAACTGAGACACATGAAAAACCTCATGCAAATTCGCAAGCGACGGCGGTAAAGCGACACGATAGGCTACCTCCCCTATCCTTTCCAAAATCTGATAAGGACCAATAAATCGAGGTGTCAACTTCTTCGACTTCAAAGCTCGACCAACGCCAGTTATCGGAGTAACACGAAGAAACACATGATCTCCCTCTTGGAACTCAAGTGACTTCCTCCTCTTATCATGATAACTCTTCTGACGACTCTGAGCAATTCTCATCTTCTCCTGAATCATCTTAATCTTTTCTGTAGTCTGTTGAACAATCTCCGGTCCAACCACAGCACTCTCACCGGACTCATACCAACATAACGGTGTCCGACATCTCCTACCATACAAAGCTTCAAACGGTGCCATACCAATGCTCGAATGAAAACTATTGTTGTAGGTAAACTCAATCAAAGGCAAATAACAATCCCAAGCACCTCCTTTTTCCAAAACACAAGCCCTCAAAAGATCCTCTAGTGACTGAATCGTCCTCTCAGTCTGACCATCAGTCTGCGGATGATATGCAGAACTCAATCTCAGCTTAGTTCCCAAAGCTCTCTGCAAACCTTCCCAGAACTTCGATGTAAATCTAGGATCTCTGTCCGAAACAATACTCGACGGAATACCATGCAAACTTACAATCTTCTCAATATACAACTCGGCTAGTCTCTCTAACGGATAATCCATTCTGATCGGAATGAAATGAGCCGATTTCGTCAATCTATCTACAATCACCCAAACAGCTTCAAAATTCTTACTTGTCCTCGGCAAACCAGAAACAAAATCCATACTGATACTATCCCACTTCCACTCTGGAATAGCCAACGGTTGCATTAGCCCAGACGGCTTCTGATGCTCAATCTTTGACTTCTGACAAGTCAAACAGGAATAAACAAAACTTGCAATTTCTCTTTTCATTCCCGGCCACCAAAATAACTTTTTCAAATCCTGATACATCTTCGTAGCTCCAGGATGAATACTCAAACCACTACGATGTCCTTCTTCAAGAATACTCTTCTTAAGTTCGGTAACATCCGGAATACACACCCGATTACCAAATTTCAAAACACCATTCTCATCAACTCTGAATTCACCACCTTGGCCTTGATTCACTAAAGTCAACTTATCAACCAAAAACACATCGGATTTCTGACCCTCTCTGATCTCATCCAGAATACCACTTGTTAATTTCAACATTCCCAATTTAACACTATTGTGAGTACTCTCACACACCAAACTCAAGTCTCTAAACTGCTCAATCAAATCCAATTCCTTAACCATTAACATAGACATATGTAATGATTTCCGACTCAATGCATCAGCCACTACATTTGCTTTACCCGGATGGTAATTCAAACCAAAGTCATAATCCTTCAGAAATTCTAACCATCTCCTCTGTCTCATATTCAGCTCTTTCTGATCAAACAAATACTTTAAACTTTTATGGTCACTGAAAACCTCAAATCTTGATCCATACAAGTAATGCCTCCATAACTTCAGAACAAACACTACAGCTGCCAACTCTAAATCGTGTGTCGGATAGTTCCTCTCATGAACCCTCAGTTGTCTCGAAGCATAAGCTATAACCTGCTTATTCTGCATCAACACACCACCCAAACCCAACAATGAAGCATCACAGTAAACCTCAAATGGTTCCGACGGACTCGGTAATATCAGAATAGGAGCACTAGTTAACCTTCTCTTTAACTCTTGGAAACCTTCTTCACATTTGGAGTCCCAAACAAACGCTTGTCCTTTTCTAGTCAACATCGTCAACGGTAACGCCAACTTAGAAAATCCCTCAATGAACTTCCTATAATAACCTGCAAGTCCAAGAAAACTCCTTATCTCAGAAACTGACTTCGGAGCTTCCCACTTAGATACCGCTTCTATCTTAGAAGGATCAACAGCAACACCACCTCTTGAAATCACATGACCAAGAAAACTAACCTCCTCTAACCAAAATTCACACTTAGACAGTTTAGCAAATAACTTCTTTTCTCGGAGAACTTCTAAAACCACTCTCAAATGCTCAGCATGCTCTTCTTCAGATTTCGAATACACCAAAATGTCATCAATAAACACCACAACAAACTGGTCTAGGTACGGATGGAAAATTCTATTCATATACTCCATGAATACTCCAGGCGCATTAGTCACACCAAAAGGCATTACAGAATACTCATAATGTCCATACCTTGTTCTGAAAGCAGTCTTCTGAATATCCTCAGTTTTCACACGTATCTGATGATATCCCGATCTCAAATCTATCTTGCTGAACACACTCGCACCAACCAACTGATCCATCAAATCATCAATCCTCGGCAAAGGATACTGATTCTTGATCGTCACTTTATTCAGTTGCCTGTAATCCACACACAACCTCATAGTACCTTCTTTCTTCTTAACCAATAACACTGGCGCACCCCACGGTGACACACTCGGACGAATAAACTTCTTATCCAACAGATCTTCCAGCTGACTCTTCAATTCAGCTAACTCAACAGCAGACATACGATACGGAGCCATCGATATCGGTCTAGTACCAGGTACCAAATCAATCGAGAACTCAACTTCACGCTCTGGCGGTAATTCATTCACTTCTTCGGGAAACACATCAGGAAAATCACACACCACGGCTAGATCGCCAATCACCAGTTTATCTTTAGCCTCTAAAGTCGCTAACAGCATAAACAACTCTGCCCCATCTGCTACTTCCTCATTCACCTGCCTTGCTGATAGAACAAACTCTTTCCTTCCTCACTCTCAGGAAATATCACAGTCTTATCAAAACAGTTGATAGAAACTCGGTTAAACACCAACCAGTTCATACCCAAGATAACATCAATCTGCACTAGGGGAAGACACACAAGGTCTATCCCAAAGTCTCTACCAAAAATACTCAAAGGACAATTCAAACAAACTGAAGTAGTAGTCACTGAACCCTTTGCAGGAGTATCAATCACCATACTACCATGCATCTCAGATATCTCTAACTTAAGTTTCACAGCACAATCCAAAGATATAAAGGAATGAGTAGCACCGGTGTCAATAATAGCTACAAGAGGAAAGCCATTAATATAACACGTACCTCGGATCAAACGATCATCTGCAGAAGTCTCAGAACCCGATAAAGCAAAGACCTTGCCTCCTGACTGATTCTCTTTCTTCGGCTTAGGACACTGTGGACTGATATGACCCAACTCTCCACAGTTGAAACAAGTTACAGTCTTCAACCGACACTCCGCAGCTAAATGACCACCTTTGCCACACTTGAAACACTTCATCTCAGCACTGGTACACTCATGGACCCGATGTCCAGCCCGACCACATCTATAACACTTAGCAGGAGCACTAGAGTCTCCCCCACTAGGCCTCTTCATCCCACTCTGCTTCTGGAAACCCTTGCCAGCTGCATACGGTTTTCCACGATCATTCTGATTCTTGCCTTTCCTATCAACTCTCTGTTGATAGCTCTCTGCTCTGGCTTTGGAATCCTGTTCAAAAATCCTGCAACAGTCAACCAAGTCAGAAAACACTCTGATCCGCTGATATCCAATAGCCTGTTTGATCTCAGGACGCAGCCCGTTCTCAAACTTCACACATTTCGAAAATTCTCCAGCAGCCTCATTATAGGGAGTGTAATATTTCGACAGCTCTATGAACTTAGCAGCATACTCAGTAACAGACTTGTTACCCTGCTTCAATTCCAAGAATTCTATCTCTTTCTTTCCTCTGACATCCTCTGGAAAGTACTTCCTCAAGAATCTCTCTCTGAACACAGCCCAAGTGATTTCAGCATTCCCAGCAGATTCCAACTCGGTGCGGGTAGCAACCCACCAATCATCAGCTTCTTCTGACAGCATATGCGTACCGAACCTGACCTTCTGGTTATCGGCACACTCAGTTACTCGGGAGATCCTCTCGATCTCCTTCAACCACTTCTGAGCGCCATCTGGATCGTATGCTCCCTTGAACATTGGAGGATTGTTCTTCTGGAACTCACTCAGTTGACGAGCAGCTCCCATTCCCACAACATTCGGATTTCCTCCAAGTACTCCAGCTAGCATACCCAGAGCCTCAGCAATCGCAGCATCATCTCTACCTCTTCCAGCCAACTCTATTCTGAAAACCCAAACAAACTAAAACAATGAGTACTGATAGGGTTACACAACACCTATACCGTACAGGGGAAATAGAATAATTACGACTCGACTCGACCGACTATGCTCTGATACCACTAATGTAACACCCTTCTAAAATACCCCAAATATATAATTAAAATAATAAACATATAACAATCAGAGTAATTATGCCCTTCAAGGGTGTCACACACAATATTCCACAATATTCAACAATATAACGGTCATGCTCTTTTATTAATTCAAAACATAAACATTTGCATAAAACGCAACGGATAGAGATCTCCTCAATCATGTAAAACATGTAACATTCACATGTAAAATATTCAACAAGGTAAATATCCCATCCCGATGTTACATCTATCAGAGCACGACCCACTAAGGAGACTACACTAGACTCCAAGCATTCGCTTCTACTCAACTCATTTCTCGTTACCTGAAAAACAGTTGTAAGGATGAGTTCCTCAATCAATATAATAAGCATTATAGAATATAATGTCATGTTAAGTAATTTAACACATTAATCACCCTAATCACAACATACTATCAGTAATAGCACATCAGCTCAACATCATATTCAACGCCAACATAAAACACAAGTATAATCTTAAATCATACTCCATAACAACACAAACACACGTATAATATTGGAATACATCCATTCATATTATACGCCATACATACATTATGCAATGAGACTCCACACATGCGGTACCGACTATTCTTGAACATATAGTTCAAGCTCACCGATCCCTCCAGATACGGCTACTAAGCTCACTAGTCCCACTCATTTGAGACCTAGTGACTCACTCACTAATTCCTCACCATGGGAATTAGCTACAGCCCCGAAGGCTAGACTATGCACACTAATCATCTAGCATGCAAACATCAACAACAAATCCACAATGATTCACTCACTAATTCCTCACCATGGGAATTAGCTACAGCCCCAAAGGCTATGCTATGCATGCTAATCATCTAGCAATGCAGCATCAACAACAATTCACAACGGACATATGCTCACACTCTAAGCCATACAACAGTCCATTCACACATACATGCATAATACATACATTCACATCATTATGCATACCATCATACATCATCAACACATGTATCAACACATCATTATCATGTAAATCAATTAAACACAGTATTAGCACACTCTACTAATACCTATACTGCTCAAAACAGCGGGAAATAATCCCTATTACATCATACGCCAACATAGGCCAACTCTCAATTATGTACACAACATTAAAAAGCCAATTTTTCCACTCTGCAACAGTGTTAACCGGTTAACGCCCTGGGTTAACCGGTTAACGCAGGCAAAAACACATTTTCTGGCAAAACGCAACAGTGTTAACCGGTTAACGCCCTGGGTTAACCGGTTAACGCAGGCAAAACAGCACCTTTTCACAATTTATAACAGTGTTAACCGGTTAACACCCTGGGTTAACCGGTTAACGCAGACAAAACAGCAGTTCCTGCGCTAACACAAGGCAGAATGCAGAATTCTCCGCATTTTCCGCCGTTGGAGGACTTCCGGACCTCCGATTCCGATTCCGTAAAAAGCTATACGTTCGGAATTTCACAACTAACCCAAACGCAGAATCAATTACAGTCTAAATACAATTTATCCAACATAATTCTTCAGCATCAATAATCCCAATTAGGGTCAAATTAACGGCTTATCACTACCCATCACATATTATCCCATAATACCCATTAATCGACGATAAACCCCCCTTACCTGATTAATCCGGCGAATCTCAAGCTCCAAACTCTTCTCTTCTCCAACCTTCTTCCTCTTGCTCTGCCCCTTGCCCTTTTCCTCTTTCACGATCGTTTCTCTGTTTTTCACGTGAAACTTTCTTTTTACCAAATGGGATTCTTTCTCTTATTTCCAATATATATATATTTTCCAATAATAATAATAATAAAATTTCCAATTATTTAATTAAATTAATAAATATATTATTAACTCAATTTAAATAATTATTTTATTATTATCGGGGTGTTACAAGCATCCCTAACCCTACCAACTCATTGATTTTTTCTTCTCCTAAGAACACGTTAACTCCTTCTACTACAGGCGAGTAAGTCTCCAAAGGTCGAGCATCCGGTAGATTGCGTAGTAACATCGTTCATCCAAAACCCAATCCATAACCCCGTAGTTAGCCGAACTACGACTTACTCTGATTCTCATTCCAGATGAGATACGTAGGCATAAGACGCGATGTCTTACCGAGCACACATCCCCCAAACCCATAGGTCAGCCGAGCTACGAAGACTCTGATTCTCATATTCAGATGAGATACGTATGCAGTGGATGCGACATCCGCGCGAGTCATTTTCATTTAACCCCTTTTTTAGTAAACAGCACAAGATAAACTCACACCCTTTAGACAAGAACTACAAAAGTGGATCCCGTAGAGCACTACGGATGCATAGGGGTGCTAATACCTTCCCTTTGCATAATCGACTCCCGAACCCAAGATTTGGTTGCGAGACCTTGTCTTTTCCTTTCCTCTTTTCAGGTTTACTTTGAGCGTTTCCTTTCCCTCCTTTGGGATAAATAACGCACGGTGGCGACTCTTCTGTCATTTTCTTTCGCCGGTTGTTTTTTCGCACACTGTATTTTTCAGGTTGCGATAGCTGGCGACTCTGCTGGGGACCGAACCCAAAATCTCTGGTTTCCCTAAGTGAGTCCCTCCTAGCTTTTGTAGTTTGTTTGTTTATTGGGTGTTCATGCTTTTGTACAGTTAGTTATTTACCTGCTTTACCTTGTTGCATTGTGTACATATCATTGCTGTATATGTTGGCTGGCTATGGCTGCTTGGTGATCTTTGTGAGATGCATTCTATACCCGAACTCGAGTGCACTTAGGATAGGAGAATGGCATAGTCTTGTCGACTTGTGTGGAGTTATTCCTTAGCAAGTTGACTTGCAAGCCCATTCACTTGGTGAAGGTCATGTTGAGATCAATAATGTCACACAAGTAAGTTGTGGTTAGACATTACTTTTTCCAATATAGACCTTAGAAGCCGAGGACCTTAGTTTACCAAACCCATCTTGGCCTATTCGTAGGACGTGGTGCGAAAGTCGTTCAAGTGTAAGATTTGATACGATTGTCACGCGATACTACACTCATAAGAGTCTCTCTTGAGAATATTTTTGGAATACGAGTAGTCGTTCCTCCGATAATATCCGAAAGATGGGATTATGACTATGGGAACCTTTTGTAGAACATGTTTGGCAGGTTTAAACCTTAGTACACTCCTTTTGGGTGGTTCTTAACCTAAACTCCATGCTCGTGACTTGCAACAAACCCTTGATTCATGGTTGATCCGATCAGGTATCCTTAATATCAATGAAACTTGGGTGTTGATAAGGTGTAAACCATAATCCACCAAAATGGGTGGTTGATATTAAGGATAACATGATCCATCCCATGACCTTTGTTTGGTGTGCTCTTAATTTCTCTCCAGATAGTGCAACCTGACAGATGTTCAAGCAGATACAACGATCCTGATTCCCATGCCACTGCACTGCATTCACATCATTTTGCATCACATCATTTTGCATTCATAATCATTCACACATGTTTATCCATTTCTGTGGGGTTTATATCTTCTACTTGATTCTAGTCGGAATTTTCTTGGTTCTCATCAACGGCTTAGTCTTTTTTTTACATCGTTTATCTATTGAGAGATTGGGATCAAGGGGGTAGAATACCTTTGGAATTGATAAACATGTCATTGCATTTACATATTCATTAGCATGTCTTGCATAACAGGTACCGCCACAGTGTTCTCAGTTTGTTTGGTGTTCCATCAGCAGGATAGCTGACCCAGGCATTCACCGGTACGGTACCCGCAGAAACCAACAGAGAGTAATGGAAAGCCTACAGGCAGAGTTCGCCGAGATGAAAATCCGCATGAATCAATTCATGGATGTGGTTTAAGGGGTGGCTCAGGGACAGTAAGAGCTCAGGCAGATGATACAGAGGAATCCCCCTGCTCAACCAGAGACGGTGTCTGATCCTCCAGTTGGAGAGGCTAATGGACCCAATGGACCGGGGCCTATCCAAATCCTACATGTCACCTCCGGTCAACAGCCCGTTCATGATGATCAGGACGATCAGTTCCCCCTGCTGCAGGAAGACTTTGGTATGGGTCATGGTGTGGACCCCATGTTTAGAAGATTGGAAGAGAGGTTGAAGGCAGTGGAAGGACAGAATCCTCTGGGAGTAGATGTTGCTGACTTGGGGCTGGTCCCAGGTGTGAGAGTGCCACCGAAATTCAAGGTCCCGATATTTGACAAATACAATGGCAACTCTTGTCCAAAGACCCATGTGCAAGCCTATTTCCGTAAAATGGTTGCATACTCCGATGACAAAAAGTTGCTTACGTACTTTTTCCAGGACAGCCTAGTTGGGGCATCCCTGGAATGGTATATGAGGCTGGACAAAGCCCACATCCGTTGCTGGAGGGATTTGGCTGAGGCTTTCGTGAAGCAGTATCAGTATAATACAGACATGGCTCCGGACAGAACTCAACTTCAAAATCTGTCTCTTAAAAGCAATGAGTGCTTCAGAGAATACGCTCAATGCTGGAGAGAAACAGCTTCCTGTGTTCAACCTCCTATGTTGGAGAAGGAAATGGCTAACTTGTTCATGAACACTCTGCTAGGACCTTATTTGGAGCGCCTGGTGGGTTGCAATGCCTCCAATTTTGTTGATGTAGTCTCTACTGGAGAGAGGGTGGAGAATTACCTGAGGACATACAAGACCCAGAGTGGAGGTGGGTCTTCATCAGGGGTGAAGAAGCCATTCATTTAGGGACAGAAGGGGAGAGAAGGGGATGCAAGTGCCATATCTTCTTATCAAAACAGGGATAACCGGAGGAATAACTTTCAGAACTATCATCAGCAACCGTATGTTGCGGATGTGACCATTCCAGCTGCGGCACCACTACAACAACAACAACCACAGCGTCAACCAGCTCAGTACCAACCACAACAACCGGGTAACAGACCCGCCTATCAACTGAGGCCAAGGACGATGGACCGGCGTTTCGACACTCTTCCAATGTCGTACGCTCAGTTGCTTTCTAGTCTTCAACAACTACAACTTGTGCAGTTGCGCACTCTGGCTCCTCCCGTTGGTAGGCTTCCGGTGGGTTATGACGCCAACGCTAGGTGTAGCTTCCACTCTGGGACACCTGGCCACAATATTGAGAACTGCAAAGCTTTTAAGCACGTAGTTCAGGACCTCATTGATTCAAAGGCCGTTAACTTTGCACCAGCTCCTAATGTCGTCAACAATCCCATGCCCCAGCATGGTGGAGCCAACGTTAACATGGTTGAAGGAGAAGTCAAATTAGTCTCTGCGATCAACGATGAAGATGGGGATAGTGATTGCGACATCGATAACTGGGTGCGTCCGAGGATCCCGGGTGAAGTTCTCAACAATTGATCTTCTGAGGAGATTGTCCAAGCCACTTGTCTGGAGGAGTAATTTTCTTTGTTTATTCATGCATATCCAAGTCTTACGTTCCGCCAGGGCGTAATGACTCATTGTAGGGCTCATCTATGTGACACTTGCATTTTTTATCATAAATAAAGGACGTCTTTTTGCATTCAAATATTTCGTTCCCTGTCTTTCTATTTTTGCAGTTTTTCAAAAAAAAATGGCAATGTTTTGTTTAGTTTCCATTTTTTTTTCACACTCATAAGCACATACCATCACTCATGCAGATGCACATCACCGGATCCTATTGATAACGGTTCTGCTATGGCTCGCTTCGACTTTGAAAATCCAATCTTTCAAGCTGAAGAAGAGGGTGATGAAGACTGTGAACTCCCTGAAGAACTTACCAGGTTATTAAAACAAGAGGAAAGGGTCATTCAACCGCATCAAGAGTCTGTTGAAGTGATTAATCTCGGCACCGAGGACGCCAAGAGAGAAATCAAGATAGGGGCTGCTTTGGAAGACAATGTGAAGAAGAGGTTGATTGAATTGCTGCAAGAGTATGTTGACATCTTTGCTTGGTCTTATCAGGACATGCCAGGGCTTGACACAGACATCGTGGTACATCGCTTTCCGCTCAAAGAAGGTTGTCCTCCGGTCAAGCAGAAGCTCAGAAGAACAAGACCAGAGATGGCTGTCAAGATAAAGGAAGAAGTGCAAAAACAGTTGGATGCAGGGTTTCTAGCAGTCACAAATTATTCGCCATGGGTTGCAAATATCGTTTCGGTACCTAAGAAGGATGGAAAGGTACGGATGTGTGTTGACTACCGGGATCTGAACAGGGCTAGTCCTAAAGATGATTTCCCCTTACCTCACATCGACGTTTTGGTGGATAACACAGCTCAGTTCTCGGTATTCTCCTTCATGGATGGCTTTTCTGGCTATAATCAAATTAAGATGGCACCAGAAGACATGCAGAAGACAACATTCATAACCCCATGGGGCACCTTCTGCTACAAGGTGATGCCGTTTGGTCTGAAAAATGCCGGAGCAACATATCAGCGAGCGATGGTGACTCTGTTCCATGATATGATTCATCATGAAATCGAGGTTTATGTTGATGATATGATTGCCAAATCTCAGACAGAAGAAGAACATTTGGTGAATTTGCAGAAACTGTTTGAGCGTTTGAGGAAATTCAAGCTGAGGCTTAATCCGAACAAGTGTACTTTTGGGGTGAGATCTGGAAAACTACTGGGTTTTGTTGTTAGCGGAAAAGGGATTGAGGTGGATCCGGCCAAAGTGAAAGCGATACAGGAAATGCCTGAGCCAAGAACAGAGAAACAAGTCTGTGGTTTCTTAGGGAGGTTGAACTACATTGCAAGGTTCATCTCTCACCTAACAGCCACGTGTGAGCCAATATTCAAATTGTTGAGAAAAGATCAGGCTATCAGGTGGAATGATGATTGTCAAAGGGCGTTCGAGAAGATAAAAGAGTATTTGCAGAATCCTCCTATCCTTGTGCCTCCGGTCCCAGGGAGACCGCTGATTATGTATTTGACAATACTAGACAATTCCATGGGTTGTGTTCTCGGTCAACACAACGAGACAGGTAGGAAAGAGCATGCCATCTACTACCTGAGTAAGAAATTCACAGATTGCGAGTCGAGATACTCAAGGCTTGAAAAAACATGTTGTGCACTTGCATGGGCTGCTAAGCGATTGAGACAATACATGTTGTCTCACACAACCTTACTGATCTCCAAAATGGATCCAGTCAAGTATATATTTGAGAAGCCAGCTCTCACCGGAAGAGTTGCTCGTTGGCAAATGGTACTGACAGAGTACGACATCCAGTATACTTCCCAGAAAGCCATCAAGGGGAGTATTCTGTCAGACTATCTTGCTCAACAGCCGGTTGAAGATTATGAGCCGATGAAGTTTGATTTTCCAGATGAAGACATCATGTTCCTCAAGATGAAAGACTGTGAAGAGCCAGTTGTTGAAGAGGGACCTGGTCCAGACGAAAAGTGGACTTTAATGTTTGATGGGGCCGTCAACGCCAGAGGAAGTGGAATTGGTGCTGTCATTACAACTCCGAAAGGTGCCCACATGCCTTTCACCGCTCGTCTGACTTTTGAGTGCATAAATAATGAAGCTGAGTATGAAGCCTGTATCTTGGGTATTGAGCAAGCCATTGATTTGAGAATCAAGACTTTGGACATCGTCAGAGATTCAACTCTGGTAATCAATCAAGTGAATGGTGATTAGAACACTCTCCAGCTTACTCTGGTCCCCTACAGAGATTACACGAGAAGACTGTTGACTTTCTTCACAACAGTAAAGCTGTATCATATACCTCGGAATGAGAATCAGATGGCAGATGCTCTTGCTACTCTATCCTCCATGATCAAGGTGATTCGGTGGAACCATGCTCCCAGGATCGATGTGATGCGCCTCGACAGGGCCGCGTATGTGTTCGCTGCTGAACTGGTAGTTGACGACAAGCCCTGGTATCACGACATCAAGTGCTTTCTGAAGAATCAAGAGTACCCTGCAGGGGCATCCAACAATGATAGAAAGACTTTGAGAAGATTGGCAGGCAGTTTCTTCTTGAACAAAGACGATGTTCTGTATAAGAGGAACTTCGACATGGTTTTGCTCAGATGCGTGGACAGACACGAAGCAAACATGTTAATGCAGGAAGGTCATGAAGGCTCTTTCGGTACTCATGCCGGCGGACATGCAATGGCTAAGAAATTGTTGAGAGCGGGATATTACTGGATGACCATGGAATCTGATTGTTTCAAATATGCTCGGAAGTGTCATAAATGCCAGATTTATGCTGATAAGGTACATGTGCCGCCAAATCCTTTGAATGTGACGTCTTCGCCGTGGCCTTTTGCTATGTGGGGCATTGATATGATTGGAAAGATTGAGCCGACTGCCTCCAATGGGCACCGCTTCATCCTTGTTGTCATCGACTATTTCACCAAGTGGGTCGAAGCAGCATTGTTCGCGAATGTCACCAGACATGTGGTTGCCCGTTTCATCAAGAAAGAAATCATTTGTCGCTATGGAATTCCCGAAAGAATCATTACTGATAATGGTTCTAATCTCAACAACAAAATGATGAAGGAGTTGGCCAGAACTTCAACATTCAGCATCACAATTCTTCCCCTTACCGTCCTAAGATGAACGGTGCTGTTGAAGCGGCAAATAAGAACATAAAGAAGATTGTGCAGAAGATGGTCGTTACGTACAGAGATTGGCATGAGATGCTACCCTTCGCCTTGCATGGGTACCGTACTTCAGTACGTACATCGACCGGGGCAACCCCTTACTCCCTTGTGTATGGTATGGAAGCAGTCCTACCTGTTGAAGTGGAAATTCCTTCTTTAAGAGTCATGTTGGATGTCAAGTTAGACGAAGCTGAATGGATTCGGACAAGGTTCAATGAGTTGAGTCTTATCGAAGAGAAGCGAATGGTAGCCATTTGTCATGGGCAGTTGTATCAAAGTCAGATGAAGAGAGCCTTTGATCAGAAAGTGCGTCCTCGATGCTTCCAGGTCGGAGATTTAGTGTTGAAAAGGATCCTTCCTCCTCAGACAGATCACAGGGGCAAGTGGACTCCTAACTATGATGGACCGTATATTGTCACCAAGGTTTTTGATGGTGGGGCCTTAATGCTTGCAACGATGGATGGTGAAAACTTCACTTCCCCTGTGAGCTCAGACGCAGTTAAAAAATACTTCGCATAAAATAGACCCGCTGGACAGTAAAAAGAATAGTCCAGGCAAAAATGGGCATCCCGGCGAACCAAGAAAATGAAAAAGGTTCGGGCAAAAATTAGAGATTAAAAGTGAAAAGATTGTACACCCGGTAAGTTGAAAACCTGAAAAGGCAACTTAGGCAAAAATGGGTATCCCGGTGGATTGAAAACCCGAAAAGGGCGATCCAGGCAAAAGTTAGGGATTAAGCGAATGACTGCGTTCTGAGTAGTTCTGAATCTCATCTCGTGTCAATGACTGGAAACTTTTGAAGGATAGGAAACAGTCCAATCACTCTTTCAGAAAGCTGATCATCTGGAGGATCTTGAAGACGAGCAAGTCATAGCAGAATTGGAACCCAATAGAAATCCATTTCACATTGCCATTAGATTAATGTCTGTTTTTATCTGTTGTGCGATTACCTCTTTCCAGGGATTGCTTCCTGATGTAAATGCCTATTCAGAGGTCGATCAATCAATAAAATCATGTTATTCAGTATATCTCTGTTTTCATTTTCATTTTTCTGTTTTGTTTGCAAAAATGACGTCCGAATTTTTTGATAAACATTGCATCATGACACATAAGAGCTTTACAGGTACATGCTTAATAAACATTTAAAATTGCTGTAAATTTTAAGTGCTTTGGATCGTCTATTCAGAACAGGTACCCTCGGGGCATTTCCTTAAAATCCCCTGCAGATGATCGTGAATGTTTTCCCCAGTGAAGTCGCCAACAGACGAATTCGGTATCTTATCCCTGCAGAGTTGATCAGAGCGTTGGATTCTTCAATCCCCAGCAGGTTCTCACCATTGTACCTCCCCCCAAGCGGTGGTTTCAGATTATACACTCCCCAGTAGAGTTGACAATGTCAGACTATATACCCCCAGCGGAGTTGACAGTGCCAGACTGTATCTTCCCAGCAGAAGCGGCTGCTCCTCAGAGTTCGAGGCCAGATCGATAATCTCAATGCCAGATCCATGGTTTCTTTCCTTGAAGCAGAACCTCGGTACCGTATCGGTGTTTGCTTCCCCTGTTGAGTCATCTCTCGCAGATCATGGTTGCCAGAACCACTATCGCTTTCCCCAACAGCAGGTTTTCAGTGTCGTTCTCTCCCCAGTCAGAATCTCGGTATTTCGTCATTGCTAGAACACCGTGTGGCGGATCATTTCCCCAGCAGATCCCCTTGCCTTAGCTTGACATTCTACCCAGCATTTCGCATCCCTGCATGTAGAATCATATTGCATTGCATCCTCCCAAATCGCGTAGCATTTCCATTTTCATGGAGCATTACACCATTGAAAAATTCAAACATACGCATGTAAGCATAAAACATTCTCGGTATCCCAAGTGATAAGCCAGAAGTTGTTTCCAGTACTCAGACTGAAGATTGCTCATGACTTACCTTTGTTATCCCCAGCAAGTGTCATTGGCCCATGCGTCGCCTCTATTATCGTTCCCTATTTCTGCCGATGCTGACAGGCATGAAGTTTCCGGTATTCAGACCGAAGTGGCGTTCAGGCCAGTTTTCCGGTATCCAGACCGAAGTGGCGTTCAGGCCAATTTTCCGATGTTCAGATCGAAGAAGTTTCCGACGTTCAGGTCGATGCAACTTGTGGCATTCAGGCCAGTTTCCGGTATTCAGACCGAAGTGGCATTCAGGCCAGTTTCCGGTATTCAGACCGAAGTGGCATTCAGGCCAGTTTTCCGATGTTCAGATCGAAGAAGTTTCCGACGTTCAGGTCGATGCAACTTGTGGCATTCAGGCCAATTTTCCGATATTCAGATCGAAGTGGCATTCAGGCCAATTTTCCGATATTCAGATCGAAGTGGCATTCAGGCCAGTTTTCCGATGTTCAGATCGAAGAAGTTTCCGACATTCAGGTCGACGCAACTTGTGGCATTCAGGCCAGCCTCTCGGTGTTCAGACCGATATTAATAATCTCATATCTTCCGATGTTCAGATCGAAGTCATTTCCAGTATTCAGACTGATGAGCGGCATTCAGGCCATGGTTATTTCTGTGTTACCATTTATTTTGGTATCCAGGTTAACATTCTTTTTTGGTATTCAGACTGACTCTCACCGTACCAGAAGGATTCTTCTTTCAAGACCACCTCTTTGCCGATTCTGACAGGCATTGTTACTTCACTTCACTTCAGTGCAAATTTTCGGGCTTTTATTCTATTCAATCCCTTGATACCTCGAAAGCACGAAAGTCGCTGCTATCTTCTTTCCAGGTCTCAAGTTGATTGAATAGGGGCAGCTGTAATATCCCAAAATTTACCCTTCATTTTTCCCGGAAGCATACGCTTTACACCTCATGCATGCATTCATTTTTAGGTCATTTAGCATTTGCATTTCATCATGGCAATCGGAATCGGATCCAAGAAGCTTGAACATCATCCAGGACACTTTGTGGGCTCTATTTAGATGATCAGTCAACACAAGGGAAAGACTTGAGTTACTGCCAACAGGGGTCTATTCGTCAGTCAAAACGTTAATCTTGAAGGAGCAAAGGTTTGTTCATGAGCTGTCATGCTCGCTAGGCGAAGCCCACGTGTTTTGAAAGAAAAAAAAGAAAAAAAAAAGAAAAAAAAAAGAAAAAAAAAAGAAAAAAAAAAACGGAAAACGAAAAGAAAAAAATAATAAATAAATAAAAGAAAAAATCTTGGACTTGGACCTCTCTCATTTGAGCCCACAGGTCCACAAAAACCAGGTTATAAATTCAGAGTTTCAGTGAAACAAAAGGCCATTTTATTCCTATTACCCTGGCTGGCAGGAAAAAGATAGTGAGAGAAGAGCTAACAGAGTTCAGAGCAACCTCCAGAGACTGAAGGGAATTCATCGGCAAAGAACCAATTCCCTCTCATATAAACCCTAAGATTGCTCTGCAAACCCAACGGTGCAATTCAATTTCATTCGATCTCTCCAATCAGGTTTTCCCTATATCCATCATCTTTATGCCTTCAATTTGAATGCTCTGAATGTATGAGGTATTATGGGTGAATTTGATACCCTTTTGATGCATGTGTTTGACAAGAGGTTTAGGCCTCCTACCCTTGGTTGCTTTTTGTGAGCTTTTTGTGAATTGAAAGGGCATGATTCATGTGGTTACATTTTGATTTGGGGGCAACTCTTGGTTACCCTATCTTGTTTCTCTAACCTATTTGTTGAGTTTTGTTTTGTGAGGGCTCACATGACTTTTGCAGGGATAACTTGCGTGGTTTCCCACCTTATTTGTGGGATACCCCCTGGAGGTTCATTTCGATTACCTGTACTGACCCACTTTCTTTGATGATGTTAGCTTGGAAGGATCTCAGGGTTTATCGTTCCTTTAATTGTTGTTACCTTGGATCTTCATCCGTGTGGTACTTTTACATTTTTCCCGCATTTTACTACTTTCCTAGCTGGAAGACCTCGATAGGAGGCAATGTTTTTGTGTTTACTTTATGCAGGTTCCTTTGTCCAGGACTCCTTTTGCATGAGCATCCCTAACCCTACCAACTCATTGATTTTTTCTTCTCCTAAGAACACGTTAACTCCTTCTACTATAGGCGAGTAAGTCTCCAAAGGTCGAGCATCCGGTAGATTACGTAGTAACGTCGTTCGTCCAAAACCCAATCCATAACCCCGTAGTTAGCCGAACTACGGCTTGCTCTGATTCTCATTCTAGATGAGATACGTAGGCATAAGACGCGATGTCTTACCGAGCACACATCCCCCAAACCCATAGGTCAGCCGAGCTACGAAGACTCTGATTCTCATATTCAGATGAGATACGTATACAGTGGATGCGACATCCGCGCGAGTCATTTTCATTTAACCCCTTTTTTAGTAAACAACACAAGATAAACTCACACCCTTTAGACAAGAACTACAAAAGTGGATCTTGTAGAGTACTACGGATGCGTAGGGGTGCTAATACCTTCCCTTCGCATAATCGACTCCCGAACCCAAGATTTGGTTGTGAGACCTTGTCTTTTCCTTTCCTCTTTTCAGGTTTACTTCGAGCTTTTCCTTTCCCTCCTTTGGGACAAATAACGCACGGTGGCGACTCTTCTGTCATTTTCTTTCGCCGGTTGTTTTTTCGCACCTGTATTTTTCAGGTTGCGACACAATGTATTTGGAGACTTGGTCAAAGTAAGCCTCAAATTCAAAGAGATATTGAACCAAGGTATCATACATCTCTTGTTTGTTGAGTCTAGCTAGCAAGCGTTGAATATTATCCCCAAGTCGAGCATCTCCTTCGATGGTGTTGAGAAGGACGACCTCGAAGATGTTAGCTTTTAATTATTGAATCATGAAGTTGATTGAGTCATTGCCAGTATCGACTAACGAGGCGTCAGAAGAGTGACTTGACCTGGATCTGTCGACAACTTGCGAAGCTTTGGGAGTCTTTTGAGAGCTTTAGTAGGAATTTTTTTCTTTGAGAGCAAGGATTTCCTCTTAGCTCAAAGACGTGTTTGAAACTAAATCATAGACGTCGACTTGAGCTTGCTCTGGTTCTTTATTGGTAGGTTGATCATTTTTGATGACTAGGGTAGTTTCGACGTTGAGCATAGCCCGCTCTTCATTAGCTTTGGTTGGGCAATCAGATTGTGGGACATATTAAGCCAATTTATCTTGAAAGGATGCATTAGTGTCGTCCAATTCTTTGTTGTGTTGTGGAGAACGCTGGTTTACGATGATTTCCACTTCAGATTATGGAAAAGCGTCTATTGTTTTGTTAATGGGTTGGTTGTCTAGATGAACAGATGAAATGTTGGAATCAAGGAAATCCGACCAATGGATGTGAGATAATGTTTCATAAGGAATTGAACAAGGGATACTTGGTGGATTTTCTACCTCATTCTGGTTCATTTATGTTGTTCCCTGAAAAGAGGAAAGAATAATGAGTTGAAGCCCAAAGTAAGGTACAAAAAACATAGTAGGGGGTGAATCAAGAAGTACCTCAGAGTCATCTTTGTCTGGTTCTTTGATCAGTTCGCATTGAGGTGCGTTTAGTTTTTTATTTTTAGTTGATGGAAGATCTTGAGCTTTCTTTTGATTCTTTTCTTTCTTATCTTTTTTTTGCCTCTACTTCTTCTTTGTTCTTGTTGGAAGGACCGATACTTGAGGTCGTGGTATATTTCTCGAGATTTGATTTCTTAGAGGTTATTTTATTTTTTCTAGTTTATGTTTGGTCTGGGAGAGGATTTAGGCTTTGGCCTTGAGAAGATAAGAGTTTTCTCAGACTCCTCTGAGCTTTCTTTTTCAGCCTAAGTTTTTGTTGGCTTTGGAGTATCCTAAAAGTTAAGTCAAATGAGATAGATGGTTCTTAAAAAGATTACAAAAGAAGGTCAAAATCAATGATGTACTTGAGTCAAAGTGGTCGTAGACTTCTTCTTTTTCTTGGATTTGGTAACGGGGGAGTCAGAATCATGCTTTCGATTCTGAAAGATGAACTGTTGGAATTATCTCAAACAATGAGGAAAGGTCAGAGAAGAAAGAGGTACCTTTTTCTTGGGCTCTTCTATTTTCTCTGTTTCTTCTGCGTTGGAAGGTCCTTCACCATTAGGCTCAGTCTGCGCTTCAGGTTCACCTGCAATCGAAACGTAAGAAAATGAAAGGTATGAATAATTCGAAGACAATAGTAAGTATATACCTTGTGGTTCTAGATTTTCTTATACGTCGGAGAAAGCAGCAACTAATCTCTTTTGAAAGTTGTCTTTTGTAAAGTGGTTATTGAAGTACTGTGTCCACCAGTTATGGTATTCGATGGTCATGAAAAATGATTGTTGAAATTGGAAAGTAGGAAGTTCATGGACTTGGTTATAGGAAAATGCAGTGCAAACTTTGTAATCTGCAATGGTGAATCTCTTTTTCGACCAGCAAATATCATCTTCATGGATGTAAAGTGAGCATGGAAGCATTTGGCTAAAGCCAAATTTCCTGGCCACTAAGTTGGGCTAGTAGCCAATGAAAGCATAGTCAGGAGTCCCAATTTTGATTCTTGTGGTAGGAGTGTGGGAGTCACAAAGGCTGCCCAAATGGAGTTCGACATGGTAGCTGCTGAAGGAGAAACCCCTGGAAACTTGTTCCTAAACCAAGACGACCCACACATCGATCAACAAAAGGGGCCATTGTCGAAGCAAAAATGGTTGATTCAAGGAAGAGATTGATGTATTTCATAAGTATATTTTGTGAGGGAATTTCTTGAGGGGTAGTCAAAGAAATCCTGATGCCTTTGATGGCTCTGCAGTCATTATGTGTTATCAAGGCTAGAGAGGTAGTGATATGGAGTTTTGGTTCAAATGTGGAGTTTAGCCAAAGTTGCAAAAGCCACAATGTTTTAATTTGTAGGAAGCTTCTCCAAGTGATTGGTATATATTGGCCAAGAGAAGTTTGCTTAATGAGATGTGTCGACCTTCGTGGAGTTGAATGAAGGTATGAATTTCTTAGCCACTTATAAGGAGCTAGAGCAGAAAACGTAATAAGAAAGCCAAAGTGTCAAGAAGGTTATGTGCTCCTGGTCGGAGACTTCAGCGTTTTCTTTGTCATGATTGTCGAGGATGAAGTTTTTGAAACTGAATCGTTCGATGGTGAATTCTTTAGTGGTTTATAAGGTTGGAATAAAGGTGTCGCCTAAGGGTTTTAATCATGTGATGGTTACTACATCAAACAAGGTTGGCGTTAACATGCCACAAGGAAAATGGAAAGTGTTAGTCGAACCTTCCCACGAGAAGATCGACACTGATAACATGGATGAATTATACATAGGGTCAGTTCTAGATATATCGACCATGCCATAAATGCTTATGTCTTCCCATTGTTTTTTCC
This sequence comes from Lathyrus oleraceus, assembly GCF_024323335.1. Classification (NCBI taxonomy): domain Eukaryota; kingdom Viridiplantae; phylum Streptophyta; class Magnoliopsida; order Fabales; family Fabaceae; genus Lathyrus; species Lathyrus oleraceus. The sequence continues at coordinate 275,266,517 of NC_066585.1, read as the reverse complement.
TCTGGGTTGGACTTATTTGAGCCAGGAAATGTGTTCCTTATTGGGAGCAGGTGGGCGGATCGAAATACACGTGCAGGTTTGTCCATAAAGGATATATCGAGGGAGAGTTCTTCAAACGCCAAAGGCATGGTGACCGAGAAATCTGGGGAGAAGTTCTTAACTTTCCCAACTTGTGACTTGGAATTCGGATAGGGCCCTAATAAGGCAAAACGTTTGTTGGACAGAGAAAAAAGGACGAGTACTTGTTTGACCTAGTTGAGGATTTTTTCTTTTGACAATGGAGGTTCAGGGATGAAATCTCTTCCTTGTTCATCCTCCTCTGGTGGGATTGTGAAGGACATTGAATTCTTTCATGTGTCAAACTTGGAATATGATGCCTTGGTGGATGTCATTGCTGAAAGTGGGAGCGTTTTTGAAGAAAATAAAAGGTTTTTCTCTATGCGCAAGAAAGATATGATAATAGTTGAAATGAAGAAGAAGAAGAAGAAGAAGAAGAAGAAGAAGAACAGAAAGAATATGAAGCTGGGTATTTATAGCCTTCTATTGCACGCCTAAGGTCGGACACATGGCATCCGTGTGGAGATCTTGAAACAATTTTGTTTGTTACGAAGTGGAGCATTGATGTGAGTAGGGCAGATAAAGCAGGCGACACATCCATGACCTCCTATAAAATATGAGTGATGATGAGATTTTGAAACAGATCTCATTGAAAATGACAATACGCCATAAAAATGGGTAATGATGATAATGACATCAACGAAGAAGTGGAAGCAATGTCGAAAAATACGATCAAAAGTGCCACATTTCTTTTTTCTGATTCAAATTGAAACATGACATTTTGGGGGGCCAATTTGTGACCTTGAATTTTTCGACCTAAATATAAATGGCAAGTAAGAATAAGTGTGTCATGATGAAAGCTAAAAATCAGATGTATTAAATCAAAGTTATAAGTTAATGTGATTTGAACTTGTCAAAAGTTATGTATGTGACAAGTTTGGTCGAGGCAGCTGAAGGTCGAGGAGCGTTGGTAGAGTCTCTGGACTTAGTGAAAATTTTAAATGTTCTTATTGGTTATTTGGCCTGATTGAAAGAGAGGGGATTGGATTAGAACATGTGGTTACTCGAAGACACGTGGAGTCCCGTCGAAGATAACGACTGCATGGAAGTAAAATATGTCGTGATTTATTTAGCAGACTGTTTGTAGGTAGTTATTTTAGATTAGTATATAAAGTAATGTTTGTTTACATTAAAGGGGTCCGCAATTGTACTCACATTTCTACATACTCAAACTATCTGCGTAATTGAGAAACAAGTGAAGAAAATATACGTATGTGTCCCACATTTATAAATTTCAAACACTTTTACGTTCAAGTTTTTCTCTGCATTAAGTTACATTTCAATTCCTGTCATTTTATCTTCAGTTTACATTTCGATCTGAGTTCATCTTTATTTCAAAACCTTTTACATTCTAAGTCTTGTCAAAATTTCACATTATTATCTTCACATTTTGTTTCGATTTCAATCATAACATGATGTTTAGAGATTTAAATTCACACAAATATGTTCTGGGAGATTTTCAAATTTGATCCTTAAGTATTAATATAAACTTGTTTTGTTTATCATATTAATCGGTAAACATGATGGTATTGGTGATGGTATTGGAGTGTAATCCAATATTCAGTTAGCATTTCATTTAATTATCATTTAAGTTTAATTTGAGATGCATTTAGTTTGACAAGTAATTCTTAGTGTATGTATAAATATTGAACCTCTGCTAAGTTAAAAAAGTGTAATAGAATTTTTATTGCAATCAATTTCACTTTAAAAATTAGTTACGATTCAGTTTCTCTCTTCTCTCTCTTCCATCTTCATCATCTCCATCTTCTTTCTCTTGTGCATCAACAAACTTTATCTGATTTGTCAATGGTGGTAGCAAAAGCAATATATACACTCCTATCATAATATTTTAAGGATACAAATTCAAGTCATTGTAGTATAATGATATAATTTATCTAGTAAAAAATAATAATCCAATTACACAATGTAAAATAGTGATTAAATACCATGCACATACCACTTTCTCTAATTATTTCTTTGTATTCAACCCTATTAAGATTGACCATGTAAAATTCATGTTCTATGTCCGTCGAATTCATATCTCCAGCAGATTCTCATACAACCCTCAAATCAGCCTAACATGATAAAAAAATCGATAGACCTCTCTAATAATTTATGCCTTTTCGAATCTCACATTTCTTATAGATTTTTTTTAGGTTCCACAATTCAAATGATTAGAACATTCTTTTTCAATTTTTCAATTTTTTTTAACAACAAAAAGATACTACCACTCCAAGGTAGAGATGTCAAAGAGGCGTACCCGCCTCATCCCGTAAAAACCTGAAGAAAAAGAAAAACAAGATGGGACGACCTAAACTCGTCCTGCAAAAAAGTGAGGGCAAGACCGGTAAAGTCCGCAAACACTGCATATTTTAAACTTAAAAACATAAAAGTTTATGTAAATGTTCGTTATTGCGGAAATACGCAAAGAAAATTGAACGGGACGGGACGGACTTTTTAATTTTTTTGTATAGATTTTTTGAATTCTACACTGTAACTAAATTGTTCACTTCAAAAATTTCAAATTTCTTTTACACTTCCAAATCCTATAATTCAAATGTGTAAAATACTCTTAAAATCTTTTATAATATTTTACAGTTCGTATTCTACAATCAGAACGTATAAAATATTGATTTTAAATTTTATAATTTTTACACTTTTCAATCATACCCAAACGTGTAAAATGATTTAAATTTTATTATTTTTAAACTTTTAAATCCTACAATCTAAAAGTATAAAATACTCTATTTAAACTTTCCATGGTTCTTAAACATAGAGATCATATAATTAAGCTAAACTCCACTTGGATTTAGTGATGTGAAGAGAGAGTCAAAATTGGAGGAAACACATACTTACAAGACAAATAAGAATCAAATCTCAAGTCCCAACCTCATTCTAGCAACTAATGTATGACACAATTACTATGAACGACTTACCTTCCAACTAACACACATTTACCAATTGCACACTTCATGTATTGCCTATTCTAAACTTGTCACACTATTATTACTCCCAACATGCCAAAAATACAATACTATATATACTTGTGCATTCTCTATCCAAAATATTGTGGATAAGTAACATTCACAGCATAGACAAATATAACACACATTTGAACTAGCAAAAAGAAGAAATATGGGAGATGAAGGTATAGTTAGAACTGTCACAAAGCATGTCACACCAGGTAAGGCTACTATATTGGCTCTTGGCAAGGCTTTCCCTCACCAGCTTGTGATGCAAGAGTATTTGGTTGATGGATATTTCAGGGACACTAATTGTGATAATCCTGAACTTAAGCAGAAACTTGCTAGACTTTGTAAGTATATAGTGAAATACACACAATACTTCAAGTATTTTTTATTTACTAAAACCGTGTTTATTGATTTGATATGAACAACAGGCAAGACAACGACAGTGAAAACGAGGTATGTTGTTATGTCGGAGGAGATACTAAAAAAGTATCCGGAACTTGCTGTTGAAGGCGCGGCTACTGTAAAACAACGTCTAGAGATATGTAACAAGGCAGTGACACAAATGGCGATTGAAGCTTCTCAAGTTTGCATAAAGAATTGGGGTGGATCTTTATCTGACATAACACATGTGGTTTATGTTTCGTCTAGTGAAGCTAGGTTACCGGGTGGTGATCTTTATTTATCGAGCGGACTAGGACTGAGTCCTAAAATTCAACGAGTTATGCTTTATTTCGCCGGTTGCTCTGGAGGTGTGGCTGGTTTGCGCGTTGCAAAAGACATAGCTGAAAACAACCCTGGTAGCAGAGTTTTGCTTGCTACTTCTGAGACGACAATTATTGGATTCAAGCCACCGAGTGCTGATAGACCCTATGATCTTGTTGGTGTGGCGCTCTTTGGAGATGGTGCTGGTGCTATGATAATTGGTTCAGACCCGATATTGGAAACTGAGAAGCCGTTGTTCGAGCTTCATACTTCAGCTCAGGAGTTTATACCAGACACTGAGAAGAAAATCGATGGGAGACTGACAGAGGAAGGGATAAGCTTCACGCTGGCGAGAGATCTTCCTCAGATAATTGAAGACAATGTTGAGGGATTCTGTGACAACCTAATGGATGTTGGTGGGTTGGAGAATAAGGAGTACAATAAGCTGTTTTGGGCTGTTCATCCAGGAGGACCTGCGATATTGAATCGCATGGAGAAACGGCTTGAGCTGTTGCCTGAGAAGCTGAATGCCAGTAGGAAAGCTCTTAGGGATTATGGAAATGCTAGCAGTAATACTATTGTTTATGTGTTGGAGTACATGATAGAAGAAGGAAACAAGATTAGAAAGGAAGGAGGAGGAGATCCTGAATGGGGATTGATACTTGCTTTTGGACCTGGAATCACTTTTGAGGGGATTCTAGCAAGGAACCTTTGTGCTTGAAAATCTTTATACAATTGTGATACAAAGTTTATCAATAAAGAAGAGTAAAGAAGAGTAATTGTAACAAAAACTCTAATCAAATAGAGACTTTATGAAGTATAAAACATTATGAACCATAATAAATAACCGTACCGCATAACATAAAATATATTTAGTCTACTTTCATCCCCAACTTTACACATTCCACCAGGAACAGAATAAGTATGTCAACACAAAGTGTACTCTAAGTCTAACATGGGTAACCAAACATGATGCCTGATTAAGTTAAAGAAAATGTGAGGGCATAGATCTTTAATCACACCACTCCAGAGGGAAGACGCAGAACAAGCTGTCCTCCGAAAACGCTGCAATATAATAAACATCATTAGGACAATCGTGCGGAGTCGCGTTGAACATATCTTACGTCGCAACCAGCAAAAGCCGCAAAAAGATTGCCAAAAAACTATATTATGAACTATACTAACCTTTTGACATAATAGTAACAGAAATCGGCTAAGATGAATGTCTGGACAATTTCTGAGATAAGAACCATTGACGGCCATAAACCATACCCTAAGGCAACCAACAAATGTCCACGGGTATCTAACACCTGTTACGAGAAATAGTAAGTTAGTAGGAGACATATGGTTAAAAAATCCAAGTACAAAAACATAAGAAACAAGGCAATAACAGCAGCATTCTTGTAACCACGTGACCATCAATATGATCGGATGTAAACTTGTGAACACGCAAACATTGCAATAGGAGTTGCTGCCATGTAACTCAGGGGTTACAGACTTGGGTCGTCAAATCAGTATCATTTGCCAATACAAGGTTGTAGCCTAGATGGTGTTTGACCCTCACAAAATAGCAAGAGCTTTACAGCACAAGATGCCCTTAAAAAATGTTGTAAGTCATACTTATACCGTTGGAAATAAAATAGAAACTAAAACTTATCAAAATTTGTTCATATTCCACTCCTTGATCAACAGGAGAGAATTGTGCAGTTATAAATTTGCAAGTGAATCAAAGGACTGACTAATGAAATTGTGAAACTTCATGAACAGACCTGGAGAACCCAATGAGCACAGCTCAAGAATCTTGCTACACCCAGTGCAAATACATAATGAGCGGTGAATGGCTCAACGATCTGAAAGTACAAAATAAAACAATTCAGAAGGAAAGTAATAGAATCAGATCCCATACATTAGAAGATTGACATATATCCCAGAGTTAAGAAATTATACTTTGGTGTTCTGCATGACCCGAAGTTGGGGTAAAACTGAAACAGCTTCCAGATATACACAGAATGCCCAGAAAATCCTGTTCAATATATGATGAGAAGTTGATGGATGAATAACCAAGGCTAACACGGCACATGGTAACACCTGCATCCATTTTCAAAAGTAAAGTATTATCAAGATCATGCCGATGGAAGGCAAATGCAAAAGTTACAATAAATCTCAATATATACAACCATTTCACACAATGCCACATCAAATATGCGAGATGCTTCATAGTACATCTCTATCATCTAAAGATACAGCATTGAATACTCAAACCATATTTACCATAAAAGAAAATGAAAAAAAATGCTTTTAAATTTAGGATGAAACAATTGGAGCTTACCACATAATATATTGCAAAGTTATCCTTCTCTTCCATGTAACTAGCCTTTAGCTTAAAACGAATCATGTATATAACCCACACGGTAGTGACGAAAGTAGCCAAATCAAGTACGGTGTGTATGTCATATTCCATGACAAAACTACAATACAGCCTAACAGCTAAAAATATAGCTGTTAATTCCTGGGATTTGAGTGATAATCCTGTGTACATCATTCAAAACCATTATCAACAAAATCAAAAATTCAATTAATGTCTCTTCTTGATCCAATTAAGCCAAACACAAACACAAACACAATTGAAACTAGCTAAACAATGCCAATCTGATTGAGACCGTAGAAAAGTAATGCCAAAATTCAATTTCCTTTTAAGGAAATCTAATAATGGAATAAAAATCTATCGAAACAAATCCCAAAAAATTGATCTTTTGATAGAACAAAAAAGGGGAAATTTTTAACCTACCCAAGAATGCAAAAATTGAAAAGATTCAAGATACATATTGAATCGAAAAAGAAATAATTTGAATTACAAACCGGCACAGGTCTTCTCTTTCATGAGTTTATAGATAAGAACGGAGATTCCGAGGGAGTGAACAGCCTCAGCAGCGACAAAGAGATTATCGTGATCGTGAACGATGAATCGGAGGATAACAAGAGCGGTCATGCCGGAAACGACGGCCAGAAAAGCCTTGACCTTTGGTGGTTGTCGCCTGACCCATGTGGAGATGGCGTGGATCGAAGTTTTCTGAGGTCTCATGGCGAAAAGGGTTTTCTTCTGAGTGCTCGAAAACACAAGAGAATACAGCACAAGACAAAGATAGTTCTTCTTGGCCCAAAACTACAACCGTGGAACAAACAATTGGAAGGATCTATAGATTTGAGAGAAGAGGATAGAACAAAAACACCCAAGGAACACAATGAAACACACACCAACAAACAAATTATGCAATTGTGTTAGATTATATAATTAACTAATTATATATTAATCACTATGGTTGAGATTAAATTGGATTAGATCTTATTTTATTGAAATTTTTCTATCAAAATAATTAATTTGATTTGATTTCTTTCTACATGAAAGTTATTTTTATTTGACTTTTGCCAAATAAATAATAATATATAAATTGATAAATTAGCTTGATTGTGATACATTAATACTAGGGTTGTGATTAAAATCAAATATTTTTAATGAGGTGACAATTATGATTGACTAATAAAATAGAAAACTCTTTAATTAGATTTTTTTTATTAATTAAATCATGAGAAAGTTATAAAGATAATGGATATAAATAAGTTAAATATATGATGGAGATATATCTTTCAACAATAAAATAAATAAATAATATTTGATGATTAATATTGAATAGTTAAGGATAGGTTATATTAGTAAATTTTTATGTTAATGGAGTTTATTTGATATATAATATTTGACTGAATGATGCATATTTGAGAGAAATTTCAGTTATCTCATCATTAAACTAATAAAAAAAATTAAAATATTAAATATAATATTAACATAACTCAAACTTCTAATGATATATTTAAAAAAATTATAATTATATAAAAATATTTTAATTAAAACCCTTTTTGTTATAAATATTAAATTTGTTTTTGAAGTATAAATATTTAATTATTTTTAAACATAAGTGAAAATCCAATACTTAATAACAAATTACTCATTATTAATATAAAAAAAATAGAAGTTCCTAAATACTTCATCTATTTTCAAAAAAAAAATTAAAATAGTTTTAGTCAAAAGACTAATTGATTAAGAAGTTTACTTAATCAATTAAAAAGTAAAATTTCACTTTTTAATTGATTATGAAATTTTGTTTAATTGATTATGAAATAAACTCGTCCTCTAATGAAGCCTTTTAATTCAATAAAGTTTGAATCTCGCAAGTTCTTTCCTAATTTTTTAGGTCACAATCGATTAGAGTGACAGTCTAATCGATTATGAAGCAGATCCAATCTAAAAAAAAAATTCATGTTTTAGATAAAAAAAAATTACTAGAACTTGTTTTCCCTTTAAAACATAAAAGAAATCTGAAATATTACTATTCTTTATTATTCACTATTTTCTTGAAAATTTCTCATACACTTAGAATTACTTTGGTGCTAAGAGAGTGAAACCATTAGTATATTTTAGTGCTGAAGGAGTGAAATCATTAGCAAAAAGTGTGCTGGTGTAAATGTTGTTTAAATTTATTTGAGTAAATCAAGAATGTTATTCTCATGTGAGTCTAATATATTATAAAGGTTGCAAGTTAAACCCGGATAAACGATTAGTGTATAAGGTATGCGATAAAAGTTTAAGTTGTTAGTGGAACTCTCAAGGAAAATCTTTTGGGACTGAAGTACATCATGTGATTTAAGGTAAGTATAAGTTCTAGTGTGTTATTTCCTTTTCCTTATTTCTTTAATTTTTAATTATTTACTCTTTCGTGTTTAATCTTATTTTCATCCTTTTTTATAAAATTAATTGTTTTCTTAAAAGTTTTGAAAATCGTATTATCACAAATCATCCCCTCTTGTGTTTTAAGTTACTTGGTCATCCGATGTAAAAAAGTCTAGGATTTAAAGAAATGTGGGACACCCTTTAAGTTACCTATGAAGGTATCACTGAGGTAAAAAAGGGTTAGGATGAACACATTATACCATGAGTATGAATTGTTTACAATGAAACTTGAAGAAAACATTCAAGATATGGAAATATGGTTTATTCACATTGTTAATCATTTATGAACTATGAGTAAGACTTTTCAAAAATGAGAATTTAATTAATAAAGTCCTTAGATACCTAAATCACAATTGAATCTAAAGAATTGTCTTATATGGATTTGACTACTTTGTTTGACAAATTGCATGAACATGAGATTGAACTAAAAAGGGTTATTGAAAATGAAGAAGGTGATCATAAAAAGAAAAATTGTGCACTCAAAGTTGAAGAGACCAGAGAAACATAAAGTGATGAAGACATGAACTCTTAGTTTGCAACTTCAAAAAGTTCATATGGCACAAAAATCAACCTCAAAGTTTCCAACATAAAAATAAAGAAAGATCATCTTTTGTGCCAACATGCTTCTAGTGCAGAAATAAATGTCACATAAAGCCAAATTGCCTTCAAAATCAGAAACAAACTAAAAGACATAAAGTCCTCAAAAAGAGACAAAGAAGACATAAATAACATGGAATGATAATTATACAGACTCCTTCGATGAATTTGAAAAAGAGGAAGAAGTCAACATATGTCTCATGGAAAATTATAAAGAAAACAAGACAAATGATCTAACTTCTCAATTTACTTATTTTGACTTCTTCTTCGTACTTGCTAAAAAAAAGTATAAATGCATTGCACCCCTATGCTGGTAGGGATGTCTAGAGGCTTTATAATATGCAGTGGTGAAAGGTCATGTTTAGCGGTGTTTTATGTGATGTGAGAGCAAGCTCACGAGGGTATTTCATGGTGAATTCGGAATATCTCCTTAACCCTTATGATGAAATATTTATAGAGGCTTATGGGTATGGATTTGGGGGCTCCTAAGAAGTAGTAATTGCTCCACCTTGAATAAGGAAACTGTTGACTGCCTACTTAAGGAGAAGAGTGATCCAAAACGCAGCGGAATTTTAAAAAAATTCTCCTTTAGTGATCCTTACGAATGGGCATGATCAGTGATAGAATCGTTACCTCTTGTGGCGATTGAAACCTTTGATGCAGATCTACGGAGCGATCACGAACGTTGAATGGTGACAACGCCTCTACTCAGTCCACACGAACGGATTCCTTCAATCTCAGTGCTAGCTGCTACAAATGAAGGCTTTAAGTGTGTGTGTGTGTGTATGTGTGTGTGTGTGTGTGTGTGTGTGTGTGTGAGAGAGAGAGAGAGAGAGAGAGAGAGAGAGAGAAACGAAATTGCAACTGCACAAATGCTTCTACACAAGGGTTCTATTTATAGAACCACTTGTGTGGGCTGCAAGCTAAAAAGCCCACTTAAGTGTATGTGGCCCATATCTTATAATATGTCAAAATCACTTAAGCGTGTGGTACCTTACCATATTTCGTATTCTACTTAAGTACAGCGTACCTTACGATGTTCTACAATTCACTTAAGTGCACCGTACCTTATGGTGTTCCTTAGTTACTCTATCTCTCATCAATCTGTCCTTTTGTGTGTGACCCTGTAGGTTTTCGCGGCATTGGCAATTGTATTAAATCACGTATTTAACATAATAAATAGTGAGCGGTATCTAGCAACACATCATTGCTATCCAAGACACGAAAATGTCATGTGATCTGACAAATCCTTTTGTGATAATACTTATATGTACAATTTACCCTTTTACCTTTATGTCTATATTGAACACAAAGCATAGACCGTGTCATCCTTGTCCAGTTCAATATTGGGCCGTAGACATTTATCCTGTTACGCAGGATGGGCAAATTCCATCTAGGTCACTCATGTCCCTCAGCATGCTTCGTGGAGTACCCATCAACTGTCTTTATGGTCATCCAGTTACGGACAATGTTTGATCAGCAATAAGGCACTCGACTCTACATCTAGGGTACATAGTGGTTTCAGGCCAAAGGGTGGTATACACCATTATCACCATGAGAATAACTTATGACACTTAGCATAAAATTCTATATAGTATTCTCATAGCGGGTCAATCCAATATAAATATTACTCTCAAGATTCATACTTATGTTTAAGACTTGATAACTCCTTATCCATGATCCATGAGATGTGATCATCAGACTATATACATAATAATCTTAATGCTTTAATGTTATCCCACTTCATAACAAAGCTCGACTACGGATACTTTAAGAATAGTGTCCTTATGTTTAATGGTATCTCATGATTAAGTCACACTTGATACATTAAACGGACTAGCTATTCTAGGGACTTTATTAAACAAACATAATAAAGAAAAAGTCTTTTATTATTAATAAATAATTCGATACAAGTACCAAAAGTATTGGCCTCTAGGGCTTACACCAACAATCTCCCACTAGCACTAGAGCCAATCAGGCATACCCCTAATGCCCATAGATCTAGTATGGCCATCATGCTTCTGCTGTGCAAGAGGCTTTGTCAGTGGATCAGCAATATTGTCAAGTGTAGGTACTCTGCATATTTTCACATCTCCTCTATCTATTATCTCTCGAATGAGGTGATAACGCCTAAGTATGTGTTTGGATCGTTCGTGAGATCTACGCTCCTTAGCTTGTGCGATAGCACCATTGTTATCACAATAGAGACCAATGGGATCCACAATGCTAGGAACTATGCCAAGTTCACTAATGAATTTTTTGATCCAAACAGCTTCCTTTGTTGCACTTGAGGAAGCAATATACTCGGCCTCAGTTGTAGAATCAGCAACTGTATCTTGCTTTGAACTTTTCCAGCTCACAGCGCCACCGTTTAAGCAAAACACATAACCAGATTGCGATCTAAAGTCATCCTTATCTGTCTGGAAGCAAACATCGGTGTATCCAATTACAACAAGTTCTTCCTGACCTCCATATATCAAGAATTAGTCCTTAGTCCTTCTCAAATACTTAAGGATATTCTTGACAGCTACCCAATGAGCATCACCGGGATCAGATTGGTACCTACTCGTTGCACTTAAAGCATACGAGACATCTGGTCAAGTACATAACATGGCATACATGATAGATCCTATTGCAGATGCATATGGAATCTTATTCATGTGATCCCTTTCTTCCTTAGTTGAAGGGGATTGTGTTTTTTATAGACACAAGCCATGTTGCATAGGTATGAATCCTTTCTTGGAATCATGCATATTAAAGCGTCTCAACACTTTGTCCATGTATGTACTCTGACTTAGGCCAAGCAGTTTTTGTGATATATCTCTATAGATTCCGATTCCTAATATATAGGTTGCTTCACCTAGGTCCTTCATAGAAAAGCATTTCCCCAACCAAGACTTTACTTGTTGCAGGGTAAGGACATTGTTTCCAATGAGTAATATGTCATCTACATATAATACTAGGAAAACGATCATGCTCCCACTAACCTTCTTGTAGACACAAGGCTCATCTTCGTTCTTGATGAATCCATATTGTTTTACTATTTCATCAAAATGAAGATTCCAGCTTCTGGAAGCTTGCTTCAATCCATATATTGATCTTTGTAACTTACATATCTTTTGGGCTTCTTCTGGTATGTCAAATCCTTCAGGTTGTGTCATGTACACATCCTCAAGAAGATTCCCATTAAGGAAAGCAATTTTGACATCCATCTGCCATATTTCATAATCATGATATGCAACGATAACAAGTAAAATCCGAATAGATTTAAGCATTGCAACTGGTGAAAAGGTTTCATCATAGTCAACCCCATGAATTTGTTTATATACTTTTGCAACCAGTCTTGCCTTATAGGTATGTACCTTACCATCCATGTCAGTCTTCTTTTTGAAGACCCACTTGCATCCTATAGGGTTAACTCCTACAGGAGGCTCTACCAAGGTCCAAACTTGGTTTGTGTACATGGAATCCATTTCATATTTCATGGCTTCTAGCCACTTCTCAGACTCGGGACCAGTTATGGCCTCTTGGTAGGTCACAGGCTCATCTTGATCCATGAGTAATACATCGCCTTGATCAGTTATGAGATACCCATATCTCTCAGGTAGGTGATATATCCTGCTTGACCTACGTTGGTCTTGTTCTACTTGAGCAGGTTGCTCTTCCACAACTACTTGCGTTTCCTGCTCTAATTCCTCCATAGGTGTATTAATGCTTTGTGATTCTTGAATTTCTTCAAACTCTACTTTCCTCCTACTGATTCCTTTGGAAATAAAATCCTTTTCTGGGAAAACTCCAGTTCGAGCGACAAACACTTTGCCCTCAGAAGGATTGTAGAAGTAATACCCTCTTGGAAGGTTCGATTTATTCTCTCAGATACACCGTTCCATTTGGGTGTTCCAGGAGGAGTAATTTGGGATAGGATCTCACACTCTTTCAGATGGTCATCAAACTCTAGGCTTGAATACTCACCACCTCAATCTGATCGAAGAGGTTTAATATTCTTACCTAGTTGGTTTTGTACTTCATTCTTGAATTCCTTGAAATTTTCAAAGGAATCTAATTTGTGTTTCATTAAATACACATAACCATATCTACTGAAATCATCAGTAAATGTGATGAAGTACTAAAAACCTCCTTTGGCTGGTATGTTCAATGGTCCACATACATCAGTATGTATGAGGGCCAAAACATCATTAGCTCTTTCACCTTTTCCTGTGAATGGAGACTTTGTCATCTTTCCAATTAAATAAGATCTGCATGTCTCATATGATTCATAATCAAAAGAGTCCAAGAGTCAATCTTTATGGAGTTTGGAAATGCGTTTCTCATTTATGTGGCCTAATCGATAATGCCAAAGTTAAGTTGGATTTAACTCATTAGGTTTCATCCTTTTAGTATTAATGTTATAAATAGGCATTTCAAGATCAAGGACATATAGTCCATTGTTCATTTGTGCAGTAGCATAGAATATATCATTCAAATAAATGGAGCAACAATTGTTCTTTATTATAAATGAAAAACCAAACTTGTCTAAACAAGAAACAAAAATAATATTCCTGCTAATTGCAGGTACATAATAACAGTTCTCTAACTGAATTATTAAACCACTAAGTAAAGTCAATACATAAGTTCCTACGGCTAAAGCAACAACCTTTGCTCCATTGCCAACTCGTAGGTCAACTTCACCTTTTGCCAAATCTCTACTTCTTTTTAGCTTCTGCATATTGGTACAAATGTGAGAACCGCATCCAATATCTAATACCCATGATGCAGAAGTAGATAAATTAATTTTAATAACAAAAATACCTGAAGATGAAGTCTCTACTCCATTCTTCTTATCTTTCAGGTACTTTGGGCAGTTTCTCTTCCAATGTCCGGTCTTACCGCAATGGAAGCAGGTGTCTTCCTTTGCTATGCCTCCACTAGGCTTCAAAGCAGGAGCAGTGGGTTTGGGTTTGGCAACTTCCTTGCCTTTCCCTTTATCACCCTACTTAGTGGGTCTTTTGTTCTGTCTCTTTCCATTTCTGATCATCAGAATGGACTTCCCTTTTGACTTCAGATTCTGCTCAACAGTTCTTAACATGGCTAGCAGTTCAGGAAGAGATTTGGCTATATCATTCATATTGAAATTAAGGATAAATTGACTGAATCTATCTGGAAACGATTGCAAGATCAAATCAGTCGCAAGTTCCTTTCCGAGGGGAAAACCCAACCTCTTAAGGTTCTCCACATACCCAATCATCTTGAGCACATGGGGACCTACAGGGGCTCCCTCAGCTAACTTGCCTTGAAAAAGGGCTTTTGAAACTTCAAACCTTTCTTGCCTTGCTTGCTCTTGATAGAGCATCTTCAGGTGTTCGATCATATTGAACGCTGCCATGTTCTCATGTTGCTTTTGCAACTCTGAGTTCATGGTAGCTAGCATGAGGCAAGCAGTTTCATTGGCATCATCGACATGCTTCTTATAAGCATCTCTTTCTTCCTTAGGTGAAGAACTAGAAGGTTCCTCTTCAGGAACAGGTTTCTCCAAGACATACAACTTTCTATCATGTTTGAGGATAATCCTCAGATTTCGGTGTCAATCCAGAAAATTTGTCCCAGACAATTTTTCCTTGTCAAGGATTGATCGCAAAATATTGTTAGAGGTATTTGTTGTTATGGTAATCTACATGAAAATAATGAAAATATAAGTATCAATAAAATATTTAATTAGGCCTTTAATTAAATATGCTCCCACTATTTTACTCAAAATAAATGACCCTCACCATTTGATTCGGAAAATCCCGTTGGAAGATTTTCTAGTGGGTCGAGATCCACATTTCACTTTGTTTTAAGTCCGTGTAGGCGGATTACACAAAACTAGGTTATTTAGGTAGGAACTCCTTCCAATTGTATCTAATACAACTCTCGAATATTTTAGTTGGGTGAATAACTCCTTATTCCAATCCATCACATGGATCATTCCAACTCTTGCTTCTAAACATATATAATCTTATTATAATTTGTTTAGTTAAGTTTGACCCATTATTTTAGCAATTGGATATTACAATTATCCCATCGCACCTTACTAATATAGAATATGCACCTCGTGTAGGCAAAACCTACATTATTCGATACTAGTCTTGATGAGTGCTAAAACTTGGAAAGCATAAACTTAATATTTAATTTGAGGGAATTTGCAATTATTCTGATCTCACCGGCTTATTTATCATATAAATTGTCTCTCACATGCATCAATATACATTCACATGCACCAACATACATAATAAAACAGTTATGCCCCCTAGCGCAATTGTTCTCCCAAGCCAATGAGAGAATCTAAGCTAACCTAATAACGATCTAAGCTTCTCCAAGCAAGATCTTCAAGGTTGTCCTCCTTTGATATTGTATTCTTCTCTTTCTTTATAATATTAAATTACATAAAATAAACTCGTTTTACATACGAGGGAGTGAGATGAGAAAAAAGTTACATTAAGAGATTAAAAGAGAGGCACGACACGCGAGTTGTATTTTAAAATCCCAAAACAAAATAAAGGAAAACTAAGTCCATAATCGATCACCACAAGACAATAATAATAAACACATTATTATTATTATTAATTTAAATTCTGTTAATTAATTAAAGCACAACTCTTGCGCAGTCACAACCCTAATCGCATAACTCTTTGACAACACAACCCTTGTGCCGTCATGAACCCTAATGCACCAATTTCAGACCATCAAACACACCTCGATTGTTAATTCAGTATGATTAATCAACACGCCATTGCTTCACCATACTAATGTCGGATCAAGAAGAAAATGACCATTGATCGCTCAAAGGAAAACCACCATTAAGTGTTTGAATGAACGAAACAGAAACAGTATATCATATATACCGTATTTTGCATCAGGATTACTTATATCATATATATGACTTGATCGATCTCAATTGAGTAACCTATGGACGATCGATGTATCGCTGCTTCACCATACTAACGTCGGATTCCGAAGCATAGTCAACATCAATCATACAAATCATACAAACATGATGCCAAATTTAATTACTCGTTTATTCTTTAATTCACTCTGTCTTTTAATCGTATTAATACAGAAAATACAGAAAATAAACAACTATCAGATGCATGGTTTCGTAAGTGGCTCTGATACCACTTAAGGAGAAGAGCGATCCAAAATGCAGCAGAATTTAAAAAAAAACTCCTTTAGTGATCCTTACGAATGGGCATGACCAGTGATAGAATTGTTACCTCTTGTGGCGATTGAAACCTTTGATGCAGATCTACGGAGCAATCACAAACGTTGAATGGTGACAACGCCTCTACTCAGTCCACACGAATGGATTCCTTCAATCTCAGTGCTAGCTGCTACGAATAAAGGCTTTGGGTGTGTGTGTGTGAGAGAGAGAGAGAGAGAAACAAAATTGCAACTGTACAAATGCTTCTGCACAAGGGTTCTATTTATAGAACCACTTGTGTGGGTTGTAAGCTAAAAAGCCCACTTAAGTGTATGTGGCCCATATCTTATAATATGTCAAAATCACTTAAGCGCGTGGTACCTTACCATATTTCGTATTTGACTTAAGTACACCGTACCTTATGATGTTCTACAATTCACTTAAGTGCACCGTATCTTACGGTATTCCTTAGTTACTCTATCTCTCATCAATCCGTCCTTTTGTGTGTGACCCTGTAGGTTTTCGCGACATTGGCATATATATTAAATCACATATTTAACATAATAAATAGTGAGTGGTATCTAGCAACACATCATTGCTACCTAAGACACGAAAATGTCATGTGATCTGACAAATCCTTTTGTGATAATACTTATGTGTAAAATTACCCTTTTGCCCTTACGTATATATTGAACACAAGGCATATACCGTGTCATCCTTGTCCAGTTCAATATTGGGCCCGTAGACATTTATCCTGTTACGCGGGATGGGCAAATTCCATCTAGGTCACTCATGTCCCTTAGCATGCTTCGTGGAGTACCCATTAACTGTCTTTATGGTCATCCAATTACGGACAATGTTTGATCAATAATAAGGCACTCGACTCTACATCTAAGGTACATTGTGGTTTCAGGTCAAAGGATGGTATACACCATTATCACCATGAGAATAACTTATGACACTTAGCATAACATTCTATATAGTATTCTCATAGCGAGTCAATCCAGTATAAATATTACTCTCAATATTCATACTTATGTTTAAGACTTGATAACTCCTTATCGATGATCCATGAGATGTGACCATCAGTCTATATACATAATAGTCTTAATTCTTTAATGTTATCCCACTTCACAACAAAGCTCGACTACAGATACTTTAAGAATAGTGTCCTTATGTTTAATGGGATCTCATGATTAAGTCACACTTGATACATTAAACGGACTAGCTATTCTAGGGACTTTATTAAACAAACATAATAAAGAAAAAGCCTTTTATTATTAATAAATAATTTGATACAAGTACCAAAAGTATTGGCCTCTAGGGCTTACACCAACAACCTACTTCCTAGGGAATTGTGAGCATAGCTTATTGCACATGCGGTTATAGACTATGTACACGTCATCCCCCATGTTTCTTATTAGTTGAGGCCACCTATTAAGTGGGAGTTATGTCTAGGCGGTAGATTCTAGGGCAGTGCCTGATCAGGTTTAGCCCCATATCGCCCTATTATAGACCTTTACAAATATATTACTACACATTCCCTCAAACATTATGAGTTGTAAGGGGATAAGTGATTAACCATGTTCTCCTCTGATAACATGAAATAATATCACATTTTTGGACTCGATTTAATTAAATTATATTATTATTTGATTCGATTCATTTTATATTATTCGATATTACTTGGTATTTTCCTTCTATTTATTTCAGGTAACATTATTTGAAGCATATGTGAAAAAGAAAGAAAAGGGGGTGCAAAAAGAGGATTCTCTAGGAAAAGCATTCCACTAAAGCCCAGCCCACAACTACAAGGAAAAGCGCTGTGACTGTAGCGGTGTATTCGTCGCTATATGATTTATTGATTAAACCATAAGCAAAGTATACAATGAATCGAGTCGCCACCGCACTTTTATTTATCCTAAGGACTGGTTAAAAAGCGAACAAAAACCTAAGAAGTTTTACACGTAGAAAACTAATGAAAAAGATCAGAGAGTCTGGGTAAGGGGTAAATTACGCAATGGGAAGGTGTTAGGCACCCATCACGTCCTAGGTACTCCTAGGGAGCCCTTTTCACACTTGTTGTATAAAATATTTATTTGTTTATGACATATTGTGCAAACATGAATGGGATGATGAGAAAAGAATGTACAAGTTAGTTATTTTTGTGTTTGAACGGATGAACCCGTTGCCTACGTACCTTCCATCAAAGGTAAGGATCAAAACGCCGTAGTTCGGCTAAAAGATTTCCAAAAATTAGTGAGTTCATTTTAAAACACAAGCATTAAGGCTTTTCATTACCAATGGGAGAAAACTCTACCCGAATCAACAATCCACCATGCGAGGACGGCTTCGACGTACTAGAGGGGTTAACCCTGTTTTCAGTACGGAAGTCTTACAATCGACTCACTAAGGATAAGGTAAGATTTACATCAACCACTATGGTAATTGAAACCTATGGCTAATGTGTGAAAACATATTAACAATGGACAAAGCCACAAAACAATTGAGTGTGTGAAGTTAATTGATTATGAGTATTTACAAAATATGGTCAAGGTATGATTAAGATTGATTCAAAGAAGTGTCATGAAATGGAGTTTCGAAAAGTCAAGGACTTATGGTCCAGGTTTCTAACTTGAAAAGACATGAAGATGTTTGCACAACAAGTCAAAAGTTTTTTGAATGCAAAGTGTGAAAAGGTTTAGGACAAAGAGGGTATGGATAGTGGAATGTAAAACTTCTTAGAAAGGTTCACCTCTTGAGATCATATAGAAGATGATTCAAGTGTGTCCATAGGAATGAGGCAACAATGCAAGTAAAAATAAAAGCAAGGTGAAACCGGATGCCATCAATGGACTTATACCAATCTCACAAACAAAAGCGGATACCGGATACCAATAAATGGATTTACACCAATCTCCTAAAACAAAACAATGATACCGGATGCCATCAATGGTCTTATACCAATCTCACAAAGCAAAAGCGGATATCGGATACCAATAAATGGATTTACACCAATCTCCTAAGGTAAAACAAAACTTGGATGTCAGATGCCAATCTGTCTGGACTTATACCAACCTCCAAAGGATGATCATGGGAGTACAAATGCCAACAACATGGTCTTACAATTGCATCCTCACATACAACAAACAAACAAGCATTTAAGCAATGGACATGAGTAGCCAAGTGAGATGGTCTTACACTCTATCCCTTCCAAATCCTAGGAACAAAGGCCAATGAATGGACTTACTGTTGTCCTCAATGGGTAAACCAAACAAACCACAAGGGTATGAAATGATGATCATGCACTAATGAACAATTAATGATGATAAATGCACAAAGGTATGCAAGCAAACATGTACACATGAAGCAATCAATCAAACAAACAAAGTCATTTAGCACCCACTATAATCAAACAATTAGGCTCAATCAAAGGGTTAGACTTAAAAGTCAACTGGAATAGGGTAAATGGTGCTCTTAACCTTGACATTGAGAGCCAAGGTGAAGCAGATGAAAGGATATGAGGGGTGTGCCTCATCACTCTTATCCCTGGTCAGGGAGAGCATTGAATATCAGAAGGTGTGGGAGTTCAGAAAGCTGGAACTCTCTCCACAAGTTAAGGACTCGATAGATCTTGGGTTTTTACTCACTATGCATCAACACATGTGGTGTGAGCAAGGTGAGTGACTCACAGAATAGTAGGAGATAGGCTACATATCTCTTTTGTCTACCAATTGCCTCATATGAGGTCTTTTCCTGCTTGGGGACAAAGTTAAACAATCACAAACATCGCCTCTTAAGGAGGACTTCAGACAGGTGCCTGGCTAAATAACAAGCCAGGTCTTCCAGACTACATGGAGACAAGAGAGTCTACCTCAATGCTTAAGCAAAGCAAAGCAATAGCAAGTTCTCAAAGGAACTAAAGCAACTATGGTACCTGAAAGCAATCAAATATAATCAGTATTCAAGTCACAAAGTCAAAACAGACAAGATATGAACCAACAGTCAACACAATCAATCACATGTGCAAAGCACAAACTCAAACCAAATGAGTTAGCATCCTACAAAACAAACCAAGTTAGTTCATCACAATCAAATAAACCAAACTCAATCAACTTGAATTGATCTCCTTAAAGCAATTGCTTCTTTAACCTGAAAATCAAACTCAAATGTGAGAAGTGAACCCTTAGGCCAAAGCCTAGGGTCAAAGGAGGAGAAAATATTTAAAACAGAACATGAAAGTTGATCAAAATCAAGATTTATCAAATAAGAACAAATTCCAGCTGGTCCCACATCAAAACTATTCACCAATTGCATTTCATAAACAAATCATGTCAAACTAGGCAAGATGAGAACTCAATGATGTAAACAGAATGAACACAAGCATATCAATACCAAAATGGCTCAATAAATTCCAGGAAAAATCATGCTTAACCAGAACACACTGAATGAGCAGCACACCAAATTTCATGTCATTTGGACAAGTGGAAGTAAGGAAATTAAAATCCCTAAGTCAAAGCATATTCATACAAGCTCATACAAAGCACCAAATCATGCATCAACTTCAAGCAATCATAAAACAGTGATTAAACATGATAAATGAATGCAATCAAATCCATGGCAAACTTCAATATGTCTATAATGCACATGCCAAATTTCAAAGCCATCCAATAATGCATGAGAATTTCACAACACATATGATATCATGACTCACAAAATGTCAACAATTGGTCAAACAGAGGGAAAATTCTCAAACAAATAGAAAATGCATTCCAAAATTCCAGGAAAAATCACAAGCAAACTAGACATCCCTAAGTATTAGCATGCAAAAATCCAGAGCAATTGGTATAGCATAAGCATGGAAAATAAAATCAAGAACATGAATAATACATGGTGTGACATATGTTGTCACACCTCCAAAGATTACATCATATCTCACAATCCAGAAATGTAAAATTAGCAAACCATATACCAAAATGACCAGGAGTGAGTCTAGAACATGCATGTAAAATTTCAAACATTTTGGAGCAAGCATCAAGATTTCATGATCAAAATGGTAAAACATAGGCAAAAAGCATACATGAACAAAACCAATAGACCAAAATAAAATCAGCCGTGCACAACTTGTGTTATCATGCCTATAAAAAACTAGATGAAAAATGGAGATGAATGCAAAAATTCCCAACCAATTTGGATCAAGAATGAATCATTTATGATTTTTTGAAGTTTGATGATGAAATGAAATAAAAATTTGAAAATGAAACTGGATTTTAATGAACGAATGGCATTTTTGTAAATATGACGCTCACTTAATGAAACGCTGCGTTACATTAAGTGAGGTGGCGCACGGCAATTGGCTACATGGCGGAAAAACAGCTAAAACATGCAAAAATGAAGCCAAGCGGATCAAACACATATATCTGGAAACGAAATCATGAAGTTCATCACGCGTTCTTCATGTTCATCATGCTTATGAACAAAATCTTACAGAAATCAATAAAACATACATCACCAGAACCAGCATTCAACCTAGATCATGAATCTAACATCGATTTCGATTAATTTTACTCATAGCATAAGATTCGATAGAAATAAGTTTCACAATCAAACATTCAGATCAACATATCTAGCTCAAAACCTAATGGATTTGCACGATTCAACTTGCAGTAAGCTCAGCAATGGACGATCTATCAAAGCCATATCATAATTTTAGCAGTTGTGAGGTTCGAGTTCTTACCTCTTGAAGTTGCAGATCTTGATTCTGGTGATTTCAAGGCTTGGATCGTGAAAACAGAACTTCAATGATGTTGAGGAAGATGGATGGAGTCAAGTATGCAGCTCAACAATGCTCGGATCTTCTTGAAATTCCAACTGCCACGTGAATGCATCAATGTCCAACAGCCACGATCTAGCACGAATTCTCCACACTTTGCTTCAACAGAAACTCAACAAAACCTGCAGATGACGAATCAAGCAAGAACAAGCAGAGATAATGATGAATTTTGATGAAAGAAAGTTGAAAAAAGTTTGGAAAAATTTGAGAGAATTTGGAGGTTTTTGGATTTGGATTTGAGAAAATGAATTGTGATTGTGGATTTCGATTTTCTGTTATGATTAGGACTATATAGCCCTGTTAATCACCTTTGCTAATCATGATTAAGACAAACCAAATGGATTAGTGAAAATGAGCTTTATGTCAAGTTGGCCAAAATGCCCTTATGCTTGTGCAACCAATGGAACAGTAGAAACTCTTTTGAAGCAAATCCAATTTTCTATTTAAAAGCTATTGGAAGTGGTTTGGCATGAAAAACATGAGTATTTTTCAAAATCACTATTTTTCCCACCAAAATTTAAATGGTTCACTTGAAAAATGACCTTTTGATGTGATGATTTTTGATGAAATGTGATGATGCATTATGATAGTACATGTCAAATGGGATTTGCTCAAAGAAGAATCACCCAAATCGGCCAAATGGTTTGAAAGTTATGCCTCCTTGAAGTTCAAGATTTTCTTGAAAATGATTTGATCATAACTTGCCAACCACACATGAGAAATGAGTGTTCTTGGACTTTTTGGAAAGGCAAGAGCAAGGTCTTCAACTTTCATGTTGGACAAATTTTGATTTGAAGCTTTCTTGATGATGTAAAGTTGAGGAGAAGAACTTTCCATTTTTGGCAGTTGAAAATTACAGGTCCTTGCTGGGAAACTTTTTGTCTGACCTCTAATTCCTCAATGATGATGTTTGACATATCATATGAGGCTTGTATGGACATGAATAAGACCTCTCAAACCATTTCTCATCATCAAATTCTTGATTAAATGCACAGTTGACCACAGTTGACTTTGCTAGGGTTTTGGTTGACTGAACCATGTTCTGATGACTTTCAAGCCTCTACCACTTGAGATCTTGATACCAAATGGTGTCACAACTCATATGAATCTCTTATGAATGATCATGGTGCCCAAATTCTTCAAACATGGTCACCATCTATAGCTCAATGAATGATTTGACTGCTTTGACCTAATTTGCTTCATCTGCAAGTAACATGGTTAGATGACAATATTTTTGTACTTTTGGTTAGTAAACAAATGAAAAGAAATGATATACAAATGCTAGACATGCTTGGTGATCAAGAACCACACTCACAATGATAACCCACCCACTAGGAGGGAGGCAAGGTGTACAATGATCCTTGAGGCAATGATATGATATGATATGATGCCATGAGGGATCTTAGGGCAAAAATTGGGGTCTTACAGATGCCCCTATTTAAGGTCATTCTAGCCGGAGAAGTGAAGTTTAGAAACCTTCATATCGACGCGGTAGAATGGGCTTAAATAACAGTAATGAGACAAATTTTGGTCCCTAAGAGACCTCATGATGCAGATGTATGCATGCAAAAGACACCAACTCTGTGGGGATAAGGGTCCACAGAAGAAAAGAAAATCCATCGGAGTAATACACTCACCAGGAACAGAGACATTAACAAGACTCTCATGGGGATTCTTATTGGAGATAAGAAAAATAAATGCGTGAGCAGGACACGACTCTGATTTAGGGGATAACAAAAATAGACTGGAGACTTTACTGGGGAAGTAAAAGACTTAAACTGGGGAGAGAAAGAAATTCCAAAGGGAAACACTTCCATTGGAAAGACTCGAGCTGACTCACAAAATGCATGTACTGGGGATAACACCAATACCGTAACATAAATAGCAATACAAATCCGCTGGGGAAATCTGGAAAAGACTTTCTAGGGGAAACCAAAGGACGAGATGTTACCGGTTAGTGAGTAACAAACTCAGGAAGAATGAATATCTAAGACCTGTATGAGGGTGAGAGATATCAATCAACCAAACATCTGAGAAAGACCCGAAAAAGGTACATAAACTCAGGAAAATCTGACTCCACAGGGGACCAAGGTCATAATAGGGAGCAGACAGGAAGGAACACCAAGGATACCGGGTTGTAGGTATGTAACAGGTGACCGACCAAAGCGTGAATTGGTGTGTGTTCCAAAACACTCATCATCCTGAAGAAAGCTAGAAAAGCATACTTGTTTATAGGATGGACATTTGATTCTGTAAAGAATGCAAATCTTACTCAGTTGGGGAAACAAACAAAGGTTTCGACAAATAGCGCATGAGATATATTATCTATAGCCGTCAAAACGTAGATAATATCCTCGCATGGAAGATTATCCTGAACCGGGTTGTAGGTTGTTTATAGGATAAAGATCTGGAAACGTGAATTGGTTTGTGTTCCAAGACACTCATCATCCTGAAGAAAGCTAGAAAAGCAGACTTGTTTATAGGATGGACATTCGATTCCACAAGGAACACGAATCTTACTCTGCGGAGAAAACAATCAAAAGATTGACCCAAGAGCGAAAGAGACATAATATCCATTACCGTCAGAACGTGGATAGTACACTCAAAAGGGAAGATTATCCTGAATCGGGTTGTAGGTTGTTTATAGGATAAAAATCCGAAAATGTGAATTGGTTTGTGTTCCAAGACACTCATCACCCTGAAGAAAGCTAGAAAAGCAAACTTGTTTATAGGATGAACATTCGATTCCACAAGGAATACGAATCTTACTCTATTGGGGAAGATCAACAAAGGATTCCAACCAAAGAGCGCAAGAGACATATTATTCATTACCGGCAGACCGTGAATAATACACTCGAAAAGGAAGAGACACCAGAGATACCAAAGTATATAATAGGTGACTAACCAAAAAGGAGAGACAATCGATACCAAGCATCCGGGTAAACGAAAGACAACTCAAAGGGATAAATTGCAAGCAACCGGCAATTATCCAACACAAATATTCGATTCCGCAAAAAGGGAAATAATGAATCTTACTCGACTGGGGAAACACAAAAGGTTTCGACTGAAGAGTGAATGAGATATATTATTCATAGCCGTCAAAACGTGAATAATAACCTCGAGAGGAAGATTATCCTGAACCGGGTTGTAGGTTGTTTGTAGGATAAAAATCCGAAAAGAAAGGCATCGGGATACCAAACCAGGTATATAATGATGGCCAATCAAAGGGAGCAACAGACATTACCAACAAAAGGGTGAATGAAAGAAGACTCATCGGGGATACATTGATGAAAATCAATGATCCAGGGAGCACAATCACTGGCAAACGGTGAAGGGACCCGCTGGGGATAAAATTGCTAGCGTACGGCAATTATCCGCAAAAGGCTTGCTGGGGATATAAGTGCTTATTCAAGCGACTCATCCAAGCGAAGAAAAATCAACATCGAATACTAGATGAAGATAACCACAAAGAGGGGATCACATCTACCAAAAGTTGGATAGAAAACCACAGAAAGGGAATTGTCATCAGTTGGGATGAACAACAAAGTTGACTCCGTTAGGGGAGAAAATGGGGTTTATAACTACCGGGTAGTAGGTAGAAAACCGCAAAGATAGGACTTACAACTGCTGGTTTGTAGGCAGAGACCAAACATTCCACTGAGGATAAGATGAATGAGCGCCGGTTTGTAAGCAACTATTCATTTATGCCACAGTGAAGCGCAAGAGACAGTTGAAAAAGGCCAATTTAGGGTCAAACCAAAAAGGCGGACTGAATCAAGACTTGTCCTGATGAGGACATAACTCAAAAGGGTAAACCCGTCCCAATGTGTGTTGGGAGGGAACGGAAATAACCGTCATCCACGAGGATGTATCTCAGTGGGGAAGTGGCAGGAAAGGATAGACACTTTCTGCTTAAGGGCTGACTCTATTTTGAGAGATTAAACACCCGACATCTGCTTTGGGAGATCTATAAAGAGATCTGTATCACCATAGCAGGAAACAACAACAAAAGATATATGGCAAAAATGCAACATGAATATCTGAATGTTTATGAGTATGCATGAATATGCGTGATTTACGTTGGATGAATGCTGACAAAACAGACAATTCTAACACAAACAGGACCAGGAATCAAACATTCGGTACTATACTTCCAGGGAAAGACCAACTGGAACGCCAATTTGCTGGAGATCTTCAAGCTGGAAAGCAATGATCTGTGGGGAGGCAAACGATCAGAGATGTCAGGAAACACCAAACCTCTGAGTGATGGATCAGCAAACGACCCAACTGGAGTACAGAAAGTCACAACAGGCAACAACGGCCACAAAGACAAATCTGTTGGGGAATAGGACAAATCCCAAAATATCTGCAGGGGAACAAGAGCTCACTGCACGGGCAAAAACTACCACGAAGGCAACTCCGCAAAAACTCCACTGGGGAACAACCCACAAAGGGAGAATAGATCATCCACGTAGAATCTGGCTGCACAAGCAACTCTACCTGGGGAGAACACAAATATCCATTCCATTGGGGAACAACCCACTGAGGGAAAAACAGGTCACACAAGTAGATTCTGCTACAAGCTACTCTACTGGGGATCAATAGCAATCAGGGGATCAACCCAAATCCATGGATGATAGATCACCAACCAACCCTACTGGGGAAAACAGAGGTTTCCAACTCCGGCGGAGATGCTGAGGGGGATATCACGGATGCAATCCTGACTCTGTTGAGGAAAACCCATTCTACTGAGGAGGAACACAATCACTGCCCTGCTGAAGGAATAAGCGCACTGACGGGGAGATATAGCAACTCCGCTGGCGACGTGATCGGGGAAGAGAGTACTACTGAAGCAAACAAAGTCTTCCACAACACTCTGCTCTGGGGATATATCACAGATCCCGCTATCGACTGTGCTGAGGAAAGATAGCAACAATCCTGCTTACGACAATGTTGGGAAAGCGGTAAAGTACCGTGATGTCAATCCACCAACCATTGAATCTTCAACAGGAAAGCAACCATGCTGAGGAGAAAAACCACAACTCCACTGGCGATCGCACTGGGGAGAGTGATAGGGTACCGGGGTCTCAAACCAACCACTACCGAAGCTTCCAAATGGGAAACACCCATGCTGGGGGAGAATACTGCTGGAGAAGAAAACGAAGTCTTCAACAACACTCTGCTTAGGGAACAACCCTAACAAAAGCTCTGCTTGGGGAGTAACCCCAACAAAAAGTAGGATAAAGGGGATACAACCAATGCCAGGAATATGAACAAATGTCTTACCTGTTGGAAATCATGCCACCCTCGGGAGAGCACTGAGAGATTCTTAAGTATCCTTTTGTCATTGTGAATGTTCACTTTGTTTAAAACAACAATTTGAAAATTTTATTTGTTTAAAACAATGACATTTTATCAATTAAAACATGCAAAACATTTGTTGAATTGAAACAAATAAGAATGCAAATAATTGGATAAAAGCTCAAATTGATTTGATGGAATGGTAGCCTGCAAATGGCAAGACTCCATAGATCTGTACAAATTTGAAATCAGTGATATATATTGGAAGAGGGCTACATTGAACATAATGATCCTTTCTCTACCAATTTGAATCTCGATGTATTCGAAGCTTCAGTTGACGACGAATCGAGAATCTCTGACGAAAAGACAGTTGTGGAACAGAAAGTCTTGTCAGGATGCAGTTACTTGCCAAATCCCTAATTTTTGCCTAGATTGCCCCAGGGTGAGGTACTCAATCTAGCGGGACGCAAATATACTCTTTTTTCAAGTCTCTAATTTTTGCCTAGATTACCCTTTCGGGTTCTCCACCGAGACGCTCATTTTTGTCTAAGTCGCCCTTTCGGGTTTTCAACTTAGCGAGCTATTCTGTTTTTCATTTGCATATACTTTTTTTTTAGGCAAAGTATTTCTTGACTGCATCTGAATTCACAGGACGAGTGAAATCCTCCCCATCCATTGTTGTAAGCATCAAAGCACCGCCTGAAAAGGCTCTCTTAACAACATATGGACCCTCGTAGTTTGGAGTCCACTTGCCCCTGGAATCGGGCACGAAAGACAAGACTTTCTTGAGCACGAGGTCACCTTCTCGGAACACACGAGGCTTGACCTTCTTATCGAATGCTTTCTTCATTCTTTGTTGATATAACTGACCATGGCACATGGCAGTCAATCGCTTCTCTTTGATCAAATTCAGCTGGTCATAACGACTCTGAATCCATTCAGCATCATTCAACTTGGTTTCCATCAAGACTCTCATTGATGGGATCTCCACCTCTACTGGGAGAACAACTTCCATGCCGTAAACAAGAGAGAAAGGGGTTGCCCCTGTTGAAGTGTGTACAGAAGTACGATATCCATGCAAAGCAAATGGCAGCATCTCATGCCAATCTTTGTATGTAACTGTCATCTTCTGGATGATCTTCTTGATATTCTTATTAGCAGCTTCAACAACCCCATTCATCTTGGGTCTGTAGGGAGAGGAGTTATGGTGTGCAATCTTGAATTCAGCGCACAACTCATCCATCATCTTATTATTCAGATTAGATCCATTATCAGTAATGATCTTATCTGGCACACCATAACGGCATATCAGCTGGTTCTTGATAAACTTCACAACCACCTGTCTGGTCACATTCGCATACGAAGCGGCCTCAACCCATTTGGTGAAGTAATCAATTGCTACGAGAATAAACCTGTGTCCGTTGGACGCCTTCGGTTCAATCATGCCGATCATGTCGATCCCCCACATAGAGAAAGGCCATGGTGATGAAATCACATTCAGAAGTGTCGGAGGAATATGAATCTTGTCTGCATAAATCTGACACTTGTGGCATTTCTTCACATATTTGCAGCAGTCAGACTCCATTGTCAGCCAATAGTAGCCTGCTCTCAGCATCTTTCTAGCCATGGCATGTCCATTGGAATGAGTACCAAATGAACCCTCATGGACCTCGATCATTAACAGGTTTGCTTCGTGTCTATCCACGCATCTGAGCAAAACCATGTCAAAATTTCTCTTATACAGCACTTCACCACTGAGGTAGAAACTGCCTGACAACCTTCTCGAAGTTTTCCTATCTTTCACAGATGCCCCAGGCGGGTAGACCTGGTTCTGGAGGAAATTCTTGATATCAAAATACCAAGGCTTGTCATCATCCACTTCTTCGACTGCAAATACGTGAGCTGGTCTATCCAAACGCATCACGGCAATATTGGGAACTTCATTCCAATACATAACAACAATCATGGAAGCAAGTGTAGCAAGAGCATCTGCCATCCGATTATCCTCTCGAGGAATATGATGAAAGTCAACTTTTGTAAAGAATGTTGAAATCCTTCTTGCATAATCTCTGTACGGAATGAGACTTGGCTGATTCGTCTCCCATTCACCCTTGATCTGATTGACAACCAGGGCCGAATCACCATATACATCAAGATGCTTGATTCTCAAATCAATGCATTCTTCAAGTCCCATAATACATGCCTCATACTCAGCCATATTATTCGTGCATTTGAAAGTTAGCCTTGCTGTAAGCGGAATATGCGTGCCATGAGGAGTAATGATTACTGCCCCAATACCATTTCCATACTGATTCACAGCGCCATCAAACACCATCGTCCATCTGGAACCAGGTTCCGGACCTTCATCAAGTGTAGGCTCATCACAATCTTTCATTTTCAAATACAAAATCTCCTCGTCCGGGAAGTCATACTGAACAGACTGATGATCTTCAATCGGCTGGTGCGCTAGATGGTCAGCCAAGATACTACCTTTGATAGCTTTCTGAGCACGATACTCGATGTCATACTCAGACAACAGCATCTGCCAACGGGCAATCCTCCCAGTTAAAGCAGGCTTCTCGAAGATATACTTGATTGGATCCATTCGGGATATCAACCAAGTGGTATGATTTATCATGTACTGGCGCAACCGCTTAGCAGCCCAAGCTAAAGCACAGCACGTCTTCTCAAGCATGGAGTACCGAGACTCACAATCAGTAAACTTCTTACTGAGGTAGTATATAGCATATTCTTTCTTCCCTGATTCATCTTGCTGACCCAAGACACAACCCATCGAGTCTTCCAGCACAGTCAAATACATGATCGGAGGTCTTCCTTCCACAGGCGGAGACAATATCGGAGGTTCAGACAGATATTCCTTGATACTGTCGAAAGCTTTCTGGCAATCCTCGGTCCAATCATGAGATTGATCTTTCCGAAGGAGCTTGAATATCGGCGCACATGTGGCAGTCATGTGGGATATAAATCTGGAAATATAGTTCAAGCGGCCAAGAAAACCTCGGACTTGCTTTTCAGTTTTGGGTGCAGGCATCTCTTGTATTGCTTTGACCTTGGCAGGATCAACTTCAATACCTCTCTCGCTGACAACGAAACCCAACAACTTGCCGGAACGGACTCCAAATGTACATTTGTTCGGATTCAGGCGAAGTCTAAACTTCCTCAGACGCTGAAAAAGCTTCAACAAATGCTCAACATGTTCAACTTCTGTTCGGGACTTAGCAATCATATCATCAACGTAGACCTCTATCTCCTTGTGCATCATATCATGAAACAAGGTAGTCATAGCTCGTTGATACGTGGCTCCGGCGTTCTTCAAACCGAAGGGCATCACTCGATAACAGAATGTTCCCCAAGGTGTGATGAATGTTGTCTTCTCCATATCTTCGGGTGCCATTTTGATTTGATTATATCCGGAAAATCCGTTCATAAAGGAAAAGACTTTGAATTTAGCTGTATTGTCTACCAACATATCAATGTGTGGTAGAGGAAAATCATCTTTAGGACTAGCCTTATTCAAATCTCTGTAATCAACGCACATACGGACTTTTCCATCCTTCTTAGGAACAGGCACAATATTGGCCACCCATTGAGGATATGTAGAAGTCACCAGAAACCCCGCATCAATTTGCTTCTGAACTTCCTCTTTGATCTTCACTGCCATATCTGGATGAGTTCTTCTGAGCTTCTGCTTCACAGGCACGCACTCAGGCTTCAAAGGCAGGAAATGTTGCACAATATCTGTATCTAGACCCGGCATGTCTTCATATGACCAAGCGAAGATATCGGAATATTCTCGTAGCAAGCTGATCAACCCCTTCTTGACAGACTCTTCAAGAA
The DNA here is from genome assembly GCF_024323335.1 of Lathyrus oleraceus. Taxonomy (NCBI): domain Eukaryota; kingdom Viridiplantae; phylum Streptophyta; class Magnoliopsida; order Fabales; family Fabaceae; genus Lathyrus; species Lathyrus oleraceus. Next base: position 275,235,177 of record NC_066585.1, on the reverse strand, counting down.
GTGCTCCAATCTTCACCATACGAACACAATCCTCAGACCCCAAGTTGACTGTTTCCAAATCTTCAAGGTGCGGCTGAATGATCTCCTTCTCGTGCTCAAGGAGACGGGTAATCTCATCAGGAATCCCTTCAACATCATCTTCCTCTGCCTCGAATACAGGGAATTCAAAATTGGGAGATGGCGTTGGATCATTATGTTCAATGGGTTTTAAGATCAACCTGCATAATGATTTTAGTTAATGAAAAACTTTAGAATTTAAACAAGCAAGTCATTATGCCGATGAAAAATGTTTGCTTATATTCTTGTTTTTATGGGTTTTTTGTGATCACTGATTTCATGCAAAAAGCGAAAAGTGAAAACAAATGGAAAAACAAATGTTTAACAATGCATTAATTGAATGAAAACATCATTGTATTAAATGCTGCCAACAATGTCATCACTTCTCCTTTTGGCATGGGAGAAGGGTTTTGAACAAAGTGAATAATTACTCTGATCTATGGATGACCGTAGGAACATCTACAGCGACCCAATTGTGGCAGACACCACCAGGAATGACGAAATTGTTCAGATCCTCTGCATCCTCTTCCAAGATAGCAGCAGCTTCTTCCTCAGGTTGATCGTCATGGATGAATCCTCCACTCTTGAACAAACCTTGCTCATTAAACGCCCCAGAACAGTAGCCAATGCCAGCCCGGGATCTGTTGTCTTCAAGCTCAATCACATTCCCTAAACCAGCTACTGCACCACACTCAATGGCCAGTTTCGCATCTTTATAGGAAGCAAATGAAGGAGACTTCTTCTCAATTGGTTCATCAATAGATAAAGCTTAGAACGGAGTTCCAACTTCATCCTCAGCGTCAATGTAGGAAAAAGAAGACAAGTGGCTAACCAGGAGAGCCTTTTCTCCCCCTACCACAACCAGTTTCTTGTTCTTCACAAATTTCAGCTTCTGGTGTAGGGTGGATGTCACGGCGCCAGCCTCGTGAATCCATGGTCTGCCTAAGAGACAGCTATAAGATGGGTGGATGTCCATTACCTGGAAGGTAACCTGGAAGTCACTTGGTCCAATCTTGATTGGGAGATCAACTTCCCCAATCACGGTCTTGCGCGACCCATCAAATGCTTTCACAACAATGCCACTCTGCCTCATAGGAGGACCTTGATATGATAACTTGGAGAGTGTGGTTTTTGGTAATACATTCAAGGAAGATCCAGTGTCCACCAGCACGTTGGACATGGCATCAGATTTGCAATTCAGGGAGATGTGTAAAGCCATGTTGTGGTCTCTTCCCTCCTCAGGGAGATCAGCGTCACAAAAACTCAACGTGTTACAAGCGGTAATGTTTGCAACAATACTATCGAACTGCTCGATCGTGACGTCGTGATCAACATACGCCAGATCCAAAACCTTCTGCAGAGCCTCCCAATGGGGTCCTGAATTCAACAGCAGAGATAACACGGAAATCTTGGATGGCGTTTGTAGAAGCTGGTCTACAACATTGTACTCACTCTTCTTGATGAGCTTCAGCATCTCATCAGATTCTTCATTCATAATGCCACTCGGGCCAACTGAAGAAGCAGGAGTCTTTTGTACAGAGGAGGAGGGTTTGGCAACAGATGCCGGATTCTGAATATTAACAGCAGTCCCAACTGGACGCTCAACGGTATCAGAAGCAACAGGAGCCTTGGGAGGTGCAGAAAACACGCGACCATTACGGGTCAACCCGCTCACATCGGCGATATTGGTCACAGACGTTGAAGGCAAAGGCACTTCTACCCCATCCTGCACAGCAACAGGGTTATATCGGAATGGCACAGCTCGATCTGAAGCATGAGGCACAGGGCCTGCAGGCTTGATGATCAATGAAGGAGAGACATTCGGCTTGCTGCTATCATAGCGAATAACAACAGGCTCGGGCAACTTGAACACTGGTGAAATAACGTTCACCTCGGGTTCGTCCTCATCAACATTGCGATTCTGGAGAATCTCAATGGTTCCCTCATCTAACAGTTCTTGGAGTTCTCTTCGTACCTGATTGCAACCCAAACGGTTGACCGAGCAGATGCGGCATTTGTCGTGGTCATGCTCCATGTGGCTGTACTGACACAGCAACCGATGTAATTCGATCAGCGACCGTCTAATATGGCTTACATATTTGACCTTGTACTTCCCAGGGCACCCCTGGACCATATTCACAGATTTCCCATGCGCGGGCAATGGGTTCTTGGTGATGTTTGGGCTTGAGTCTTCAAAACTCAGAATGCCGCATCGCACCAGATCTTGCACTTTGGTCTTCAGCTGAAAACAGTTCTCTACATCATGGCCCGGAGCGCCAGAATGATAGACACAGTGCAGGTCAGGCTTATACCACCACTGGGGATTGACCGGTATAGCCGGAGGATCTCTTGGAGTAATCAGCTTCCGCTCTATTAGAGAGGGATACAACTCTGCATACGACATAGGAATTGGATCGAAACTGATCTTTTTCCTATCATAGTTCATGTTCGCTTGATTACTGGTGCTACCACGAGGCTGGTAGGCCTGTTGCTGTGGACGAGATTGTTGTTGACGATACTGTTGAGAAGGTTGTTGTTGATTGTGTTGCTGCTGCTGATATTGCTGATGTTGCTGAGGCTGATAATTGTCCCGGAATACAGGTGCTATACTAGCCACCTGGTGCTGGTGACGCACTGGCTTCCTTTTATCAGAGGGTCTCTTGGATTTAGCATGAGACTGCACAGCATGTGCCTCCCCATCCTTCTTCTTAAACGCCCCATACCGTTTAGAAGAGCCTTCATCTTTTGCTAAACGTCCTTCACGGACACCTTCTTCAAGACGCATCCCTATGTTCACCATCTCGGTGAAATCAGAGGGAGCACTTGCAACCATCCGCTCGTAATAGAATGAGCTAAGAGTCTTTAAGAAGATCTTAGTCATCTCTTTCTCCTCTAGCGGTGGAGTGATTTGAGCAGCCAGCTCTCGCCACCTCTGGGCGTACTCCTTGAATGTTTCCTTGTTCTTCTGGGACATGGCCCTGAGCTGATCACAGTCAGGCGCCATATCAACGTTATATTTGTACTGCTTGACGAAGGCTTCGCCAAGATCGTTGAAGGATCGGATATTAGCACTGTCCAAACTCATGTACCATCTGAGCGCAGCACCGGACAGACTGTCCTGAAAATAATGGATCAGAAGCTGATCATTATCCGTTTGGGTAGACATCTTCCTGGCGTACATGACCAGGTGAGCAAGTGGACAGGTGTTCCCTTTATATTTTTCAAAGTCAGGCACTTTGAATTTAATCGGTATCTTCACTCCGGGAACTAAGCACAACTCGGCAGCAGACTTGCCGAACAAATCTTTACCTCTAAGGGTCTTCAATTCCTTCCTCAGCTCAAGGAATTGGTCATTCATAGCGTCCATCTTCTCATTAACATCCGGGCCCTCAGACGGCTCAGAATGATAGATGGTGTCGTCTACCCTCGGCATGGTATGCACGACAGGAGGAGCAGCAACAGGGACCGGGCTAGATGCCGGCATATGAGCAAAAGTTGGAGCAGGCAGATCAGGCATGAAACCTGGAGGCATACCCCAAGGGAACCCGGTTGGCATAGCATTGGGCACAAAATGAGCACTGGCGGCTGGCACGGCCGGAGCTACAATCTCTGAGATAACTGTCCTCTGGACAGGAGTAGCAGGCGGTTGAGCAGGTTGATTCTGAGCAGCAAGAAGTTGCTCCATCAAAGCGCCAAGTCTGGCGACCTCTTCCTTCAATTCTCTGTTCTCTTGCTCTAGCTGATCCATAACTCTTGCAGAATTGGCTCGAGTATAGTACCGGTGAGTCAGCTTATCTTCAAAATAAATGAAGAACACAGAGTCAGAACAAGAAGACCAGAAACAAGGTACCTGCTTATGCAAAATGATGCATGAAGTGCTCGTGCATATGCTTTGTTTATTTCAAGGAACCTTAGGGTATTATTTGCAATTTTGGATTTTTAAAGCATTTATTATCATTATGGAAGATATCTCATTCAATATAATCGAGACAAAGAAGTACAGCATTTTTGATTCAATTACAAGGAGAAAAGGAAAACAACATCCTATGGATCCCTAATAGCTCGGGATGCTGGAAGACGAGAAGTACGCAGCTTCTTGATCTCTCTCTCATAGGCAGCTTCCATATCCGCCTTCTCCTTAACAAGCCGATCATACTTCCTCTTCCAGAATTTGGAAGACTGAGGAAGCAGAGAAGTCCAAGTGTCGTTGGGATCGTCGATCACCCGATGCTCGAGAAACTCAATCAGAGCGTCCTTCTCCTTAAGCTGCTGAAGCAATTCTTCTCTTTCACGGATCCAAGCACGTGAAAGGTCTTCTTCTCTCAACTCCTCTACACGTTGGGTAGGGAGGGTTGAAGGCCCAGCCACATCCAACGGTGTAGGTCTCGGATGATCATATGGCATAAGATACACGGCAGCTCTCTGTCTGACCCAAGAAGTATAGGGCTCCAAAGCAATGCAGTTCTTCGGACCTAACTCATTCCTACTCTTCTTGCAGATCTTGCGCCAAGCGCGGACAAATCTGGCTTTCAGGCCTTAGGGATCTTTACCCTCCTGAAAGAATACACCTTCTAACAGAATGTTATGAGGTTTATCCTTTAGGGGGAACCCAAGCTGACGTCGTGCGAGAATGGGATTGTAGTTGATCCCACCACATGTACCAAGAAGAGGCACATTAGGGAATTCACCACAATAGTCAATGATCTGTACGGTATCATACACGCGATTATACCAAGAAATATCATCATTAGTGAGAGACATGAGTCTCTGAGACCACCGTAGACATCCCTTGTTCTCCTTGAAGGCAAGAGTTTGCGGCAAGTGCGAAATAAACCACTTGTACAACAGAGGCAGACAGCAGACAATGACTCCTCCACCCTTTGCATTCCTCAGATGCAAAGAGAAATAGGCATCACCTAACAAAGTCGGAACAGGATTAAGAACTGAGAAGATCCTAATGGCGTTCATGTCCACGAATTTGTCGAAGTTGGGGAATAAGACCAACCCATAGATGAGCAGTACAAATAAAGCCTCAAAGGCATCCTCACTCATGGCCTTCCCATATATGGTAGCTTGAGCGACGAGGAACTCGGAAGGAAAACCCTGAATTCCACCTTTGGTATTCAGATTAGCTTTAATCAAAGCTTCATCTATGTGCAACAAATCTGCAATCTCTCGAGCGGTCGGAATACTCTCTAAGCCATTGAACGGCACCTGATCCAGAATTGGAATCCCAATAAGGTGAGAATACTCCTCCAAAGTAGGCAACAACTGGAAATCCGGAAATGAGAAACAGTGATACAGAGGATCATAAAACTGAGCTAGAGTACTCATCAGTCCCTCATCAACCTGAGTAGTCAACAGAGGCAGAAGCTTCCCATAGCGAGCTTTGAAACCCAAGGGATCTAATACATAAGATGTCAGATTCCTTAACTCTTTCACATCGGGCTGTCTAAAGCTGTACTTCTTTGTATGCCTTTTTGGTCTTTCCATGTCTGAAAATTTTGCAGATAAACCCTTTAAGTTCCTTGAAAAATTTCTTTTTTCTGATGACATGAGGTGCAGATGAATGCATGAATGCATGAATGCAACAATCACACTCAAGGATCAAGCAAGTCACACCAAACAAAGGTCGTGGGAAAGCTCATTGTATCCCTAATATCAATCATCCATTTTGATGGATTTAGGTTTTCACCTTATCGACACCCAAGTTCCATTGATATTAACGGTACATGAACCGGCTCTAATATCCTTAATATCAATCATCCATTTTGGCGGATTATGGTTTACACCTTATCAACGCCCAAGTTCCATTGATATTAACGATGTTTGAACGACTCAACCACGAATCACGGGTTTGCTGAGAGTCACGAGCATGGAGTCCTGGTTAAGAACCACCCAAAGGGAGTGTACTAGGGTTTAAACCTGCCAGACATGTTCTACCAGAGGTTCCCATAATCATCGTCCCATCTCTCGGATATTATCGGAGAAACGAATACTCGTATTCCAAAAATATTCTTAAGAGAGACTCTTATGAGTGTAGTATCGCGTAACAATCGCATCAGATCTTACATCTGAACGACCTCCACACTACGTCCTAAAAATAGGCCAAGATGGGTTTGGTAAACTACGGTCCTTGGCTTCTAAGGCACATGATTGAACGAATAATGCCTAACCACAAATGACTTGTGTGACATTATTAATCCAACATGACCTCCACCAAGTGAATGGACTCGCAAGTCAACTGGCTAAGGAATACTCCACACCAGTCAACAAGACTATGCCATTCTCCTATCCTAGAGTGCACTCGAGTTCGGGTATAGAACTCATCTGACAGAGATCACCAAAGCAAACAACAATTGTATATCAAGCAATTCAAACATTACAATCAATACAGTTATCCCAAATTGTACAAAAATATGTCAAATAACACATAAACAAGTATCATACAACAAGGGTGAAAAGTAGGCAATACCACCAGGGAAGGTCTACTGTTATCCCCAGCAGAGTCGCCACTTTTCTGTAGCGGTGTATTCGTCGCTATATGATTTATTGGTTAAACCATAAGCAAAGCATACAATGAATCGAGTCGCCACCGCACTTTTATTTATCCTAAGGACTGGTTAAAAAGCGAACAAAAACCTAAGAAGTTTTACACGTAGAAAACCAATAAAAAGATCAGAGAGTCTGGGTAAGGGGTAAATTACGCAATGGGAAGGTGTTAGGCACCCATCGCGTCCTAGGTACTCCTAGGGAGCCCTTTTCACACTTGTTGTATAAAAATGTTTATTTGTTTTGACATATTGTGCAAACATGAATGGGAAGATGAGAAAAGAATGTACAAGTTAGTTATTTTTGTGTTTGAACGGATGAACCCGTTGCCTACGTACCTTCCATCAAAGGTAAGGATCAAAACGCCGTAGTTCGGCTAAAAGATTTCCAAAAATTAGTGAGTTCATTTTAAAACACAAGCATTAAGGCTTTTCATTACCAATGGGAGAAAACTCTACCCGAATCAACAATCCACCATGCGAGGACGGCTTCGACGTACTAGAGGGGTTAACCTTGTTTTCAGTACGGAAGTCTTACAATCGACTCACTAAGGATAAGGTAAGATTTACATCAACCACTATGGTAATTGAAACCTATGGCTAATGTATGAAAACATATTAACAATGGACAAAGCCACAAAACAATTGAATGTGTGAGGTTAATTGATTATGAGTGCACAAAATGACATGTCAAAGCAAACCCTAAGCATTTTCAAAATCTACCCGTGCACAATATTATTAAAAATCACCAGAAAATCAAGGACATGATGAGGAACATTCCACAAAAAATTGCACATGATTTGGATAAAAATTGAGTGAGATATTGATTTTTGATTGTGGAAAGAAAATAAAAAAATGTAGCATGAAGCATGGTGAACATGTGAACAATTGGAAGAACAAATCAGCCAAGGCCATGGGATTTCACTGGAACGGGGAATCGAACCCCAACGCTTTTCAAAAGAAGCGCCAACTTAATGAAACACTGCGTTTCATTAAGTGACGTGTCCTAATCTTACTGGTTTCATGGCACATAAACATCAAACAAACATGCAGAGGCGAGGCAAATGGATCAAACGCGTTGGAAAGGATTTCTGGACAAATTCAACAAGCGTTCTTCGTGTTCATCAAGATTTTCCAGCATATGAACAAATTGTTACCAAAATCAACAAATAATATACCGTTCAACTCGTCTCATCATGTACAACAACAATACAAACCTAATTTGTTCTAATTCTAACTATACAACATGAATCAATCAAAGCAAGTTTTAACATCAAACATTAAAATCCAGATTTCTTCATCAATTCTTAATGAAAACGCACGATTCGAATTGCATTGTGATCTCTGAACTAGGATCTACAAAAGCCATAACCTAATTCTAGCAATTAAGAGATTCGAGATCCAACCTCTTGAAGGGGCAGCTGTTGCTTTTGTTGGATTTAAGGCTCGAAATGTAGAAACAGATACTTGATGATGATTCAGGAGATGAATAAAGTATGTTCTCGAGCTCAATTATGTTCCAGCTCGAAGGAATTTCAAAATGCCATGAATATGCTCCAAGTGCAACAGTCAAGAATCTTCAAGTTTTGCCACGATTTTCCTTCAACAGTTCTTCACTAGCATATGCAGATGAGGATTGATGCAAGCACAAGCCAAAAGAATGAAGAATTTGAGGAATCCAAGTGAAAAAAGTGTGAGAGAAATTGAGAGAATTTTGATGAATTTTCTGTTAGATCTGAAATTGTGATTGTGGATTTCGATTTTCTGTTATGATTAGGACTATATAGTCCTGTTAATCACCTTTGCTAATCATGATTAAGACAAACCAAATGGATTAGTGAAAATGAGCTTTATGTCAAGTTGGCCAAAATGCCCTTATGCTTGTGCAGCCAATGGAATAGTAGAAACTCTTTTGAAGCAAATCCAATTTTCTGTTTAGAAGATATTGGAAGTGGTTTGGCATGAAAAACATGAGTATTTTTCAAAATCACTATTTTTCCCACCAAAATTTAAATGGTTCACCTGAAAAATGACCTTTTGATGTGATGATTTTTGATGAAATGTGATGATGCATTATGATAGTACATGTCAAATGGGATTTGCTCAAAGAAGAATCACCCAAATCAGCCAAATGGTTTGAAAGTTATGCCTCCTTGAAGTTCAAGATTTTCTTGAAAATGATTTGATCATAACTTGCCAACCACACATGAGAAATGAGTGTTCTTGGACTTTTTGGAAAGGCAAGAGCAAGGTCTTCAACTTTCATGTTGGACAAATTTTTATTTGAAGCTTTCTTGATGATGTAAAGTTGAGGAGAAGAACTTTCCATTTTTAGCAGTTGAAAATTACAGGTCCTTGCTGGGAAACTTTTTGTCTGACCTCCAATTCCTCAATGATGATGTTTGACATATGATATGAGGCTTGTATGGACATCAATAAGACCTCTCAAACCATTTCTCATCATCAAATTCCTGATTAAATGCACAGTTGACCACAGTTGACTTTGCTAGGGTTTTGGTTGACTTAACCATGTTCTGATGACTTTCAAGCCTCTACCACTTGAGATCTTGATACCAAATGGTGTCACAACTCATATGAATCTCTTATGAATGATCATGGTGCCCAAATTCTTCAAACATCGTCACCATTTATAGCTCAATGAATGATTTGACTGCTATGACCTAGTTTGCTTCATCTGCAAGTAACATGGTTAGATGACAATATTTTTGTACTTTTGGTTAGTAAACAAATGAAAAGCAATGATATACAAATGCTAGACATGCTTTGTGATCAAGTGTCGCATTACGCGAAAAACCGGCGGGAAAACAGGACAACAGAGCCGCCACTGCGCGTTATTTATCCCAAAAGAGGGAAAGGAAACGCTCAGAGTAAACCTGGAAAAGACATGGTCTCGCGACCAAAGAGAAAGGGTAAGGGAGTCGGTTACGCAAGGGGAAGGTATTAGCACCCCTCACGTCCGTCGTACTCGACGGGATCCACGCTCTAAGAAAGAAAAGGTTGCTAAAACAAACACCACACACACACACACTGGCTGAAAGAGACACAAGAAAACAAACAAGACTGAACCTGACTCGGCAGGATATCGGATCCTGGGCCTACTTAGTCTATCAGGCATAGACATCAGAGTCAAAGTAGTTCGAACTGGGGAAACGACACATGCTCGCTAGGATATCGCGTCCTATGCATACGTATCTCCTTGGACGAAGGAGAATCAGAGCATTCGTAGCTCGGCTGACACGCACACAAAAACAGGCAAAGGCAAACGTGGAGCCCGAATGCCAATCACTGGACTTACATCAGCATCCAAACCAACACACGCACACTGGAACCCAGATGCCACTCGATGGACTTATACCGGCTTCCAAGCACACAACAAGAACAAACAGACAACAAATTACTAAGGAGTCGGGAACTCGAGCCTAGCAATCGTCAAACAACACACACAAAGAAAAAAGGTGCCCGGAGAGACCTCGCACGGTCTCCTGCCTACATACCTCGTCTGGAACGAGGATCAGGGCGATGTAGTTCCCCTACAGAGGGGAGAAAGGACTAGCCTAACCAGATAACAGAGGGAGACACAACTAGGGAGACTACGACTCGAGCCTAGATGTTATCATGCAAAATCATCCCTAAGTTAAGGTTTCTAGCTAACTGGCACAGGGAGCCAGCCTATCCTAATCATGACTTGCACAGGAAGCAAGCCACACACACATTTAACTTGCACAGGAAGCAAGCCAAGCAAAACCTAACTTGCACAGGAAGCAAGTCTAAACTAACCCTAACTTGCACAGGAAGCAAGTCAAACAAACATACAAGCACAAGTAGCACACACTATACACAAGCAAGGGGCTCAAACAAGGCTAGGTTTTAGTCGAGGGGTCATATCAACCTCAACAAACAAACCTCTGGAACTGGGTTAATGGTGCTCTTAACCTTGACATTGAGAGCCAAGGTGAAGCAGATGAAAGGTGAGTGAAGATAAGACTTCACAGCTCTTATCCCTGGCCTGGGAGAGCTTAAGACAAGAATGTGTGGGTTCAGAAAGTGGGAACCCTTCTACACATTTAAAACTGACTCAACTGTACAATTGTACAAGATCTTGGGTTTGTATCTGCAATGCATCAACACAGTGGTGTGAGCAAAGCAGATGACACACAGAATAGCAGGGGATAGGTTGCATATCCCTTGGATTCTGCCAATTGCCTCTTCACTTAGGAGGTCTTTGACTCTATACAAGGACAAATGTAAACAGTCACAAACATTGCCTCTTAAGGAGGACTTCAAACAGTTGCCTGGCCAAGTAACAGGCCAGGTCTTCCAGACTACATAAAGTAAAGAAGTTATACCTCAATGCAAATTGCTCTTAAGCAAAGCAAAGCAAAGTTCACAAGGAACTAAAAGCAACTAAAGTACCTGAAATCAGTCAAGCACAGTTAGTATACAAGTCAAAGTTAAAGCAAAAATGAAACAGAAGTCAACAGTCAATCATAAGCAAGCTAAGGGTGCAAAGCACAAGGCTCAAGGCATGTGAGCCAAGCAACCTACAAAACAAATGGATTAGTCAATGATAAACAAACAAACTCAATTAATTTGAATTGATCTCATTGGGTAATTGTTGGTCAACCTGAAAACATGAACTCAAATGTGAGTAACAGGACCACTAGGACAAGCCTAGGGTCAAAAGAGAATGAGAAAGTCAAAAAAGCAAATGGCAAGTGTCCAAAATCATGTTCAAACAATCAAGAAACAAACCCCATTGGTCTCACATTCATATCAATCATCATCATCATTTCATGAGCAAAAGAAGTCAAAGCATGGTATTTAGAAGCTCATAGAAGTCAACAGCAAGACTTAACTCAAAAGCAATCTTAAACATTCCAAAAAATCATCAAATAAATCATGATCAATCACAACCCACAGCATGGTAAGCATGTCAAATTTCATCTCATTTGGACAAGTAGAAGATAGTCAATGAAAATCAGAAAGGCAAGGCAATTTTGAACATGCTCAAAGAAGTCAACCAAACATGCACCAACTTGAATAATTCATAAAACAGTGATAGCATATGAGAAATGAATGGGATCAAAACCATGGCAAAGCTTAAGATGTCTACTAATCACATATCAAATTTCATGTCCATCTAATAAGGTATGAGAATTTCATAAAGGAAATGGGAACATGTATCACAAAAAGTCAACATATGACTAAACAGGGGAGAAAATCCCAAAAAATTAGGAAATGCCACAAATAATTCCAAGAAAAATCAAATGTAAACTAGACATACTCAAGTGCATTCATGCAAAAATTCAATCCAATTTGAGGTCAAGAGGCATGGTATAGAAAATCATCAAGTTGCACATCAATGGTGTGACACAAATTGTCACACCCTACTTCAAAAAATCATAACTCAATGACCAGAGATGATAAATTCATGAACTCTATACCAAAATCACCATGGATGTGTCTAGTTTGAGCATAAACAATTTCAAGGGCAAAGGATAAAGCATCACTATTTCACAAATGATTTGGTAAAAGGTATAAAATATTGTCACATGTCACAAACCCTAATACCAATTAAAAACCAACCATCCAAAAATTCTGGAAAAAATATGATAAATAAGTAGAGGTCCAGATGAACACAATGCAAAAATTCCCATTAAAATTGGATCAAGCATGATGAACTTATGATTTTTACAAGTTTGATCATGTAAATGAAATAATTATTGAAAAGAAAATGAATTAAACATGATTTATTAAAATAATTGGTGACCGGTGGCATACTTGTAATTACTGGGACAACTAAATGAAACGGTGCGTATGGAAAAGGGACGTGGCATGTGATGATTTGGCATGGCAATGGAACAGTGGTAATTCGCATGCAAACGAAAACGACAACAGCAGCCAACGCGTTTCATGAATTTTGGGCAAATGCTTTTTAGGGTTTTACTGTAACATTCATCAATTCAAATTTCCAGCAAGAATTTTTGTCAACCAAACTCAACAAACAACATATCAATGTGTTCCTCTTGCCGTGTACATCAATATTACAACAACTATAAACACCAATTTGAACTAACAAAGAAACAATAAGCACAAACAAGTTTGGATGCAGAACTTAAAAGCTAGATTTCTCTCAACTCAAGCAACCAATTAACACGATTCAAAGTTTAATGAAACCAGCAAACAAAGATCTATAAGAATCATGTCATAGTTTAGCAAATAATGAGATTCGAGTTTTTACTTGATTTTGAAGCAAAGATGGAACAGTGATGTATAGATGCCAAATGCTCGAAATAGTTGCTATTTCAAGCTTCCAATGATGAATGGAGGAGGATCCTAGCTCAGCAAGGCATGAGGTGATTCAAACACAAATCTGCCATGGATGAATGCTTGAAGAAAACAGAGCTTGCTCCTTGGTTCCAGTTGGTTTATGATGGTTGGAATCAGCTCAAAATGGATGTTGAATGAGGAAGCAACAATAGCCAGTTCGTGTGCTTGAAGTTTGTTGACAGAATTTCAAAAATGGAAGAAGATGAGAATTTTAGAGAGTGAGGTTTTCTGTTGGTTATGTTGGCTGCTAGGGTTGCAAAATGGCAGAGAAATGACATATATACTTCTGTTTTAAGTTTACTAATTGAGTGCTAAACACAAATTAGTTTAATTGTAAGTTTTGCTAAATGACCACTTGTGTTCCAATGGTGAGGTGCAAGGGTAAAAGCCACGAAATTGGGCTTGTAACACAACCAAAACAACATATCTGATCATATTTGAATGGCAAAAATGGTTGGAAATGGTTAAATTGAAGTTTCACTTTTTCACCTCTCTTGAAAATTAATTCATGTAAGTGCAAAAAGGCCATTTTGATCCATGAGGTTTTGGTGCATGAGGGTTACATATTTGGAAAGAGGAGGTCAAATGTGACTTGTTGCAAAAAACCCCACCCAATTTGGCCAAATGGTTTGAGAGATATGGCCTTTTGAAGTTCAAAAATTTCTGAAAATGATTTGATCATAACTTGCCAACCATACATGGGAATTGAGTGTTCTTGGACTTTTTGGAAATGGGAGAACAAGATCTTCAACTTTCATGTTGGGAAAAAATTCATTTGAAGCTTTTATCATGATGTAAGTTTGAGGATCAAGACTTTCCATTTTTGGCAAATTCCAATTATAGGTCAACTTTCTATTTTTGGAAATTTCTTGTTTGGCTTCAAATTCTTCCATGATGATGTTTGACATGTTATATGAGGCTTATATGAACATGAATGAGCCTTCTCAAACCAATTCCCACCATCCAATCACTGATTAAATGCACAGTTGACCAACAGTTGACTTTTTAGGGTTTCTGGTGAACTGAGCCATGACTGATGACTTCTGAGCAATCAAACCTTGACCAAAACACTTCAAAAGGACCCCTAGGTCATGTGAACATGTTAGACCAACCCTAGGGCCTTGCTCAATGAAAATTGCACTTGCTTGCTTGATTGACTGATCTCCTGACCAGTTTGACCTAACTTGTCAGCTGAACTTGCACTTGGGCAAATGGACAATGCAATGTTATGCAGTGGACTATATTATGTTAATGAACTAATGATGAAAATGTATGTACAAAATGTAGGTGCAAATTTGAGGTGCTACAGCTGCCCCTATTCAATCAGCTGGGAACCCGAATGGATGAGAGCAACGACTGTCAGACTTTCAGGGTACACAGGGATTGAATACCAAAGAACCGTAGAAATTTGCACTCTGCTGGGAAAATAATTAACAACGCCTGTCATAATCGGCAAAGGAACAGTCTTGAAACAAGAATCCGTCTAGAACGGAAAAAGTCGGCCTGATCACCAAAATAGTAACGTCGACCTGGATACCAAAATAAATGGTAACGTAGGGATAACCATGGCCTGAACACCACACGTCCGCTGGGGATTATTATCTCTCCTTTTCATGCTTTTCTTGAACCCCGAGATTTTTCTTTTGCGCAAATGATCCCCGATCGCTGCAGTTGAACCCCAACATCTTGTTTTGCCAAAATAATGAACCCCATTCTCCAATTGGAACCCCAGTCGCCTGACGATAACTCGCGATCGCCATTGTGAACCCCATTCTCCAGAAAATGCCGCAACATCTCCCTTTCTCCATTTGAACCCCGCTCTCCAGAAAATGCCTCAACATTTCCCTTTCTCCATTTGAACCCCGTTCCCAGAAAATGCCTCAACATTTCCTTTTCTCCGTTTGAACGCTGCTCTCCAATTTCTCGTGATAATTCCGCTGGCAACGTCGGAAATAACACCAACACCACTCTGAGGGCGACATATCAGAGGGTATACCTTCACAAAAGGAAGGTAACATGTGCGTCTCTTCCCTGGAAGACACCTATAACGACCTCCGTTGGCCTCAACCAAAGTCTAAGGTGACACATGAACAGAAGATAATCCTGAGGACCTCATCCCGGATATAATCTTCAACTCCAATCTCCATTTGAACCCCAGAAAATGCCGCAACATCTCCTTTTCTCCAGTTGAACCTCGATCTCCAAAAAAAATGTCTCAACATTTCCTTTTCTCCAGTTAAACCCCGTAATCGCGCTGATCGTGTAACGTCCTTTGATTCCATTTCCTTCTCCGCTTGACAGAAAAATTTCCTCCAATATCGCACTACTGGGGAACATTGCTGATCTGACGTCATGATGCTAGACTCCTCAGAGTAACATCTTCCAATCGCTGTCTCGCACGACAGAAAACTTCTCCAGTATCGCACTACTGAGGAACACCTCTGATTCAAAATCAAGATACTAAACTCCGCGGAGCAACACCTTCACTTCTGATAAAACCACCTCTCAAACGGTAACCACGGCTTCAGCCTAGCTTATGCGTGCAATATGATACTTGATTGACTTTTCTGCGTAATGCTCCATAATGCTACGCGATTTATTATGCAATATGCTATGCTTATTCTTCATGATGAATGTATAAAATGTCCCCCTCAAGGGACTCTCCTGGGGAGCTCGAGACACTCTGCTGAGGAACTCGTCAATACTCCGATTCCACCCTACTGGGGAATGACGCTGCTGTTGGGAAAAGGTAACCCTTGCTGGGGAAAGCCTCCTTTGCACCCAATCCGCTTGGGGAATTGCTGGGGGATAGGAACCACCAACACTCAGTGGGGATACCTCGATCTTTGACTTGCGGGGGATATCAATCCCGACTCTGCTTGGAGAACCCTCACAGATACCTGGCGACTTCACTGGGGAAATGCTCACAAATACTCCGCTAGGAAACATCAACCTCCAGGCCTGGCAACTGGGGAAGCATCGATCTAAAACCTGCTGGGGATAACCATCCTGACCCTGCCAGGGGAAACGAATGCTACTCCGCTGGGGACAACCCATGCAATCCACCGGTAGAATCAACTCAGCTGGGGATGCAAATATCAGTCTGCTACGGAAACTCGTCCAATCCACTGGTAGGATGAGCACTGCTGGAGATATATTTCATTGCAACCCGCTCCACTCGGGGATAGCAACCTTCGGGCCTGCTGCTGAGGAAACATCGTTTTAAACCTGCCTGGGATAACCATCCTGACTCGACTAGGGGACCCACAGACCTTGGATCCGCTGGGGAGTTAGTTCTCACGACTCTGTTTGGAGACTACGCTGGGGAAATGAGAAAAGTTGGTACAGAACACCCGTCGACTTGTCGAACCATAGTATCCGCCTCCTAATCTCGTATCAGCTTTCCACTTTTGAGAATTCCCAGACTCGTCTGGACCTTTTCTGCTCCATCATCTTGTATTCCCAATCGCTCCGCACTCGACGAAGATCGAACTCCTGGGACTTATACAGAAATTTCAATTTTCCGACTTTGAAGAGTCTTCTTGATTAATTTCAAAGGCCCTCGGACGTCCTTCGCCGTCTCTTCACCGTTCCTCCAACTCGCCTGTCCCTGATTGGACTCTGCGGGGAATTTCTACAGACTTTCCAATCTTCCGATTTTTGAAGAGTCTTCTTGATTATCATTCAAGGATCGTCGCACGTCTCAACGTCTCTTCGTCATCCCTTCATATTCATTCGTCCCTGACCGGACTCCACGGGGATTTGTCTTGTCAAAAGCTTCCACATCACAACCCGCAAGTGAGCGAAAATATCTAACAGCACCTGCAAAAGGAGATCGTCAGATAAAACCGTGCCCCAGGCGTGTCAAGATTTCAACACTTGGGTCCCTCAACCTTCCGAATAAGATTTCAAGCTCTCAATCTTATAAACATGCATTGGAAGGGAACTGTATGTCTCAAAATGCAAGATTCTTTATCAAAAATAATTGGATGTTTTTTGCAATCAAAGCGGTAATGAAAAACAAAAACAAAATTATTTGACTGAATATGCATTTTATTGATTGAAAAAAGTGTGGCTCAAATTGCAATACAAAGGAAGCAATTCCTGAAAAGAGGTAATTGCGCACAAAAGGAAAAATCTATCCTAATGGCAATGTGAAACCCGTGATCTCATCGAGTTCCAACTCAGTTACACCCCATATATCCTCAGACTCTCCATGCTTTCTGCCTTCTGAACAAGACGTTTCTGATTGATCCCCACCGGGTATTATCCATGATGCCTTAACCCAAAACGCAAACGATCATGCTGGACGCAGTTGTTCGTTTCAATCCCTCTTTTGCCTGGACCGCCCTTTCGGGTTTTCAGTCCACCGGGATACCCTTTTTTGCCCAAGCCGCCTTTCCAAGTTTTCGACTTGCCGGGTGTACAATTTTTCATTTTATCCCTAATTTTTGCCCGAACCTTTCTTTCTGTTTTTGGTTCGCCGGGATGCCCATTTTTGCCTGAACTGTTTTATTCTTTTCGTCCAGCGGGTCTCTTTACACGAAGTATTTTTTAACTGCGTCCGCATTCACAGGGGATGGAAAATCCTCGCCATCCATGGTCGTTAGCAACAAGGCTCCGCCATAGAAGACCTTCTTGACCACGAATGGACCTTCATAATTCGGTGTCCATTTGCCCCTTCGATCGTTTTGAGGAGGAAGGATCCTTTTCAGCACCATATCACCTACGTGATATACCCGAGGTCGCACCTTTTCGTCAAAAGCACGCTTCATCCTTTGCTGGTATAACTGCCCATGACAGATGGCCGCCAGCCTCTTTTCCTCAATTAGGCTCAACTCCTCGCATCGGGTTCTTACCCATTCAGCCTCTTGCAATTTCACGTCCATCAGGACTCTCAAAGAAGGAATCTGAACCTCAATAGGTAATACAGCCTCCATCCCATACACCAATGAGAAAGGCGTTGCCCCAGTAGATGTACGCACCGACGTTCGATACCCGTGCAATGCAAACGACAACATCTCATGCCAGTCTTTATAGGTTACCACCATTTTCTGCACAATCTTCTTGATATTCTTGTTGGCTGCCTCAACCGCCCCATTCATCTTCGGACGATAAGGAGAAGAATTATGATGCTCGATCTTGAATTCCCGGCACAGTTCTGCCATCATCTTATTGTTCAAATTAGAACCATTATCAGTAATGATTCTCTCGGGAACCCCATATCTGCAAATGATGTCTCTCTTGAGAAACCTGGCCACAACCTGCTTCGTCACGTTCGTATAAGAGGCTGCTTCAACCCACTTGGTGAAGTAATCAATAGCCACTAATATGAACCGATGCCCATTCGAAGCTGTAGGCTCAATCTTTCTGATCATATCAATGCCCCACATAGCAAACGGCCATGGAGACGACATTAAGATCAAAGGATTTGGAGGCACGTGCACCTTATCAGCATAAATCTGGCATTTATGACACTTCCGCACGAAATTAAAACATTGGGCCTCCATTGTCATCCAATAATAACCTGCCCTCAGCAGCTTCCTTACCATTGCATTCCCACTGGCATGGTGTAGCACCTCAAATTTGCACCTACCATTATACATACATTTTCATACTAGGTCATAGCATATCATGGTCCATTGCATAGCATTTGCATTGTCCCTCAGTTGCCTCAAGAGCAAGCAATCAAGAATCAGGTCAAACTAATCTCCTGATCAGTCAACCAAGCAAGCAAAGGAATTTCTCATTGAATCAAGGCCTTGAGGTTTGTCCAACAAGTTCACATGGCTTGGAGGTCTATTTGAAGTGTTCAAGTCAAGGGTTGAAGGCTCAGAGGTCAGCAGTTCACACACAGACAGTCAAAAGTCAAAGAAAGTCAACTGTCAGTCAAAGCAGTGGATGGTGGTCATTCTTGTGGAATTTGGGCACCATGGTCAATAATCAAGAGTTCAAACAACTTGGGACATCATTTGAAGTCAAATTCTCAAGGAATTAGGGTTTGGAAGTCATCAGTCAATGCACAATCAGACAGAAACCCTAAAAGTCAACTGTTGGTCAACTGTCCATTTAATCAGTGATTGGATGATTGGAATTGGTTTGTGAGAGTTCATTCATGTCCAAATAGTCATCATATATCATGTCAAACACCATCATGGAAGAATTTGAAGCCAGATCAAAAATTTCCAAAAGTAGAAACTGGGCCTGTAACTGAAACTTACCATAAATGGAAAGTCTTGATCCTCAAACCTACATTTTGATACAAGCCTCAAATGAATTTTTGCCCAATATGAAAGTTGAAGATCTTGTTCTCCCATTTCCAAAAAGTCCTAGAACTCTCAATTCCCATGTGTGGTTGGCAAGTTATGATCGAATCGATTTCAGAAAATCTTGAACTTCAGAAGGCCATATCTCTCAAACCGTTTGACCAATTTTGGTGGGGTTTTTTCCTACAAGTCACATTTGATCCCCTCTTTCCAAAAATATAAATTTCATGTGCCAAAACTTCACCAATCAAAATGGCATATTTTGACTTTTCTCATTTAAATGCAAGTTTGACCAAGAGTTGACTTTTTGATTTAAACATTTTTCCAACATTTGGCCAATTGGGACAGCTCATAAATATCATTTTAAGTGTGTTTGCAAGCTCAAATTATGCAGCACATGTGAATCATTGCTTAGTTGCTTGGAATTTGCAAAAAAAGGACACTTTCATCATGCTAAACCATGCTACTTCATACCATGCCTTGTACCTCAAAAGGACAGCAGCATTATGCATCATTTGCTGTCATTTGAAGCCTCATTTGTAGCCTAAAAAACCAGCAAAACAAAGGCCATGCTTGCTTGCTTGATTTTGGAGAAAAAGTACAATTTGCAACCATACCTATCCATACTATCCATGAGCCATGCTTTGTATCTCTTAGCAAAAGATTTTATATCATTTTTTTCTGTCAATTGAAGACTAGAAGCAACCATACACAACAGAACTTCATTCATTCATACTCATTCTTGGCATTTTTTCCAAAACCTGTCAAAAAAAAAAAACTTCCAAAAGACCAAGCTTTGCCTTGCCAAAAGCAACATCAAACAGCAGACCAAAGCATCATTTTCTGTCAATAGAAGACCTTAGTTGCAGCAAAAAACACAAAAACATCTCATTCTAAAAAAGCTTCATTTTGTGCATTTTCAAAAACCAGTCCAAATTTTAAGCCATTGCAAGTTGTTTTGAACCAAGCTTTCTTCACCAATCATCATTTGGAGGGCTGTGCTTCATCTATTTCAAATCAACAATATCAAAAAACCTCTAAATCCCAACTGTTCTACAAAATAGGTGAGTTTTCGACCTCAACCTTTTCTAAAATCATGATGTACATCTTATAGATCTTTTCACCCTGAACACGCCGAGCTTTGAATCGAGAAAAACGGTTAGGAATTGAGAGAGAAATTTGATTTCCAAATTTGATATTCATTTACTCTTTTACATAATTTGTCCATTGTAGCATGAGTTGAGATTATTGGAATTTGATTTATGCTTGAGCATGTTTAGATAAGCATCTTAGTGTTTTGGATTTTCGGTTTTGGTAAAAAAAAAAAAAAATTGCATTACTGGAATTTACATGGATGCTGGACGTTTTGCTGTAACATTTCCTGGAATTTGCTTCCTGTAGCATGCCGTTTAATTGGTAGGGTCTAGTGCATGTTGACGTGCATGTTTACTGTAGCGTAGCGTTTGTAAATAAATGCCAAAAGGCCTGGGGCGAGGGGGATTCGAACCCCAGACCTTTGCTTCAAATACCAAGTGTTTTACCACTGGGGCGCAATGCCAATTCAT
Source organism: Lathyrus oleraceus (assembly GCF_024323335.1). Classification (NCBI taxonomy): domain Eukaryota; kingdom Viridiplantae; phylum Streptophyta; class Magnoliopsida; order Fabales; family Fabaceae; genus Lathyrus; species Lathyrus oleraceus. The sequence goes on along the minus strand of NC_066585.1, from coordinate 275,214,387 downwards.
TAATTAAACGCCTTCTACAAAATATATGTTAAAAAAGGGCGCTGACTTTGCAAATTTAATGAAACGCTGGGTTTCATACTCAGCATGGGGGGCGTTTTGGTCATTTACCACAGCGCCTATTATTTAATCCACTTTAATTCATTTAGTCTCAATTTTTATTTCATTTACCATGCCAATCTTACAAAATTCATAGATCATTCATTTTAAATCCAAATTTCATGGGAATTTTTGCATAATGATCATCACAATCTCTAGTTTTTTATCATTATTTTTCCAGATTTTTTGGTTGAGTAATTTTTAGTTGGCCTTAGGGTTTGTGACATGTGACCAAATTTTGTACACTTTGCCAAATCAATTGTGAAATGATGAGAATGTATCCAATGGCTCCCAAATTTTTTGTTCTTAAACTAGACACACTCATGGTGATTTTGGTGTAGAGTTTGTGAATTTATCATTTGTGGTTTGTGAGATATGATTTTTTGAATTAGGGTGTGACAATTTGTGTCACACCATTGATGTCCAACTTCATGATTTTCATTGCCATGCTTCTTGACCTCCAAATGACTTGATTTTTTGCATGAGCCTACTCTTGTATGTCTAGTTCACATGTGAATTTTCTTGGAATTATTTGTGGCATTTTCCATTTGTTTGAGATTTTCCTTCCCTGCCTAGTCAAATGTTGACCTTGTGTGACACTTGTTCCCATTTCATTTGTGAAATTCTCATACTTTATTGGATGAACATGAAATTTTGCATGAGATAACTAGACATCCTCCTCTTTGCCATGGTTTTGATCCCATTCATTTATCATACACCATTCTTGACTTATGATTTTTCTAAGTTGATGCATGATTGGTTGACTTCATTGAGCATGTTCAAATTTGCTTTGACTTTCTGATTTTCATTGACTGCCTTCCACTTGTCTAAATGGGATGAAATTTGACATGCTTACCATGCTATGTATTAGGTTTGATCATGATTTATTTGGTGATTTTTGGAAAATGTTTAGATTGCTTTTGATGCAAGTCTTGCTGTTGACTTCTATGAGCTTCTGTTTGCCATGTTTTGACCTAAATGGTTCATGAAATGATGATGATGATTGATATGAGTGTGAATCCAATTGGTTGTGTTTCCTAATTGTTTGAACATGATTTTTGATACTTGACCCTTGCTGTCTTGACTTTCTCATTCACTTTTGACCCTAGGCTAGCCCTAGTGGTCCTGCTACTCACCTTTGAGTTTGTGATTTCAGGTTGACCATCAAATGGCCATTGAGACCAATTCTTTTGACTGAGCTTGCTTGAATATTGTTGTCTAACCTCCTTGTTTTGTAGATGGCTTGGCTCACATGCCTTAAGCCTTGTGCCTTGCACATCCATGTGCCTCCAATTAACTGTTGGTGTCGGTTTCTGTTTGTTTTGTTTGAAGTTGTATACTAACGTCTGCTTGACTGTTTCAGGTGCTTTAGTTGCTTTTAGTTCCTTGTGAACTTTTGCTTTGCTTTGCTTGTATAAGCAATTTGCATTGAGGTATGTCTCTTTGTCTTCATGTAGTCTGGAAGACCTGGCTTGTTACTTGGCCAGGCAACTGTCTGAAGTCCTCCTTAAGAGGCAATGTTTGTGACTGTTTACTTTTGTCCTTGCATAGAGTCAAAGACCTCCTAAGTGAAGAGGCAATTGGTGGAAGGTAGGGATATGCAATCTATCCCCCACTATTCAGTGTGTCATCTGCTTTGCTCACACCACTGTGTTGATGCATTGCAGATACAAACCCAAGATCTTGTGCAATTGCACAGTTGAGTCAGTTTTAAATGTGTAGAAGGGTTCCCACTTTCTGAACCCACACATTCTTGTCTTGAGCTCTCCCAGGCCAGGGATAAGAGCTGTGAGGTCTCATCCTCACTTCACCCTTTCATCTGCTTCACCTTAGCCCCTCAATGGCAAGGTTAAGAGCACATTCACCCAGTTCCAGAGGTTTGTTTGTTGAGGTTGATATGACCCCTCGACTAAAACCTAGCCTTGTTTGAGCCACTTGCTTGTGTATAGTGTGTGCTATCTGTGCTTGTAGGATTGTTTGACTTGCTTCCTGTGCAAGTTAGGATTGTTTGACTTGCTTCCTGTGCAAGTTAGGATTAGTTTAGACTTGCTTCCTGTGCAAGTTAGGTTTTGCTTGGCTTGCTTCCTGTGCAAGTTAAGTGTGTGTGGCTTGCTCCCTGTGTGAGCCATACTTAGGATAGGTTGGCCCTTGTGCCATTTAGCTAGAAACCATAACTTAGGGTTGATTTTGCATGACAACATCTAGGCTCGAGTCGTAGTCTCCCTAGTTGTGTCTCCCTCTGTTATCTGGTTAGGCTAGTCCTGTATCCCTGCGTAGGGGAACTACATCGCCCTGATCTTCATACCAGATGAAGTATGTAGGCAGGAGATTGAGCTGATCTCTCCGGGCGCCTTTTCTTTTCTTTTTGTGTGCGTTTGACAGTTATAGGCTCGAGTCCCCGACTCCCTATTAGCTTGTTATGTTGTTGTGTGCTTGGAAGCTGATGTAAGACCATCGAGTGGCATTCGGGTTCCAGTGTGTGTGTGTTTTGGTTCGGATGCTGATGTAAGTCCAACAATTGGCATTCAGGCTCCACGTTTGCCTTTGTCTTGTTTGTTTGCGTGCGTGTCAGCCGAGCTACGAATGCTCTGATTCTTCTCTCGTCCGAGAAGATACGTATGCATAGGATGCGACATCCTAGCGAGCATGTGTCGTCTCCCCATTCCGAACTACTTCGACTCTGATGTCTATGTCTGATAGACTAAGTAGGCCCAGGATGCGATATCCTGCCGAGTCAGTTTCAGTCAGTCTCTTTCGCTTCTTTCAGCCAGTGTGTGTGAGTTTGAGCAATGTTATAGCAACCAATTTTCCTTTCTAGTGTGCGTGGATCCCGTAGAGTACTACGGATGCGTAGGGGTGCTAATACCTTCCCTTCGCATAACCGACTCCCGAACCCATTCTCTTTGGTCGCGAGACCATGTTCTTTCCTAGGTTTACTCTGAGCGTTTCCTTTCCCTCTTTTGGGATAAATAACGCACGGTGGCGGCTCTGTTGTTTCTTCTTTTCCCGCCGGTTTTTCGCGCGATGCGACAGCTGGCGACTCTGCTGGGGATGTAGAGAAGTTGACCTGTGCTGGTCCGTCTTCCCTGAGCGAGTCTCTCCTAGCGCTCTCTAGGTTAGGGTTTTGGTTGCTTTGTGCTGTGTTTATTTATTGCATTCATTATTTACTGTTTGCATTCATTGTCTATTGTTTGCATTTATGTTTGCATTAATGTTTGCATTTATTCATCTGTTCACCTGGCTGGTTGTTTGTTTCTCTCTGTGTGGGGGGGAAGAGTCAGTTGAGGTAAAAGGTCCAATACCCAGACCATGAGTGCAATCTAGGATACCTAGGAATAGAGTGATTCGTGGGAAGCGGGTGGTATGGCGCCACTTAGCGGAACATTGATATCACGAGCAGTTCAGACCCTGGTGGGATGCTGTCGTTACATACTTCGGGTGTGTATATGACAGTATTCTGCGAAAGGTTATTTATGCTGCGTTTCTCTCAAGCTTTACCCTGGCCTAGACTACACCCGTGAGTGGGGAAGGGTTATTCATTACAGGTACCGTTGGTGACTCGGTTCTGTTGGTGACTTGGTTCTGATGGTGACTTTGTGTTCAGACAGTGTTCAGTAAACCTTAAGTGGGATTTATGTTCTGATTTTGACTGAAGCTTTGACCTAGTATCAGAGTTTGCACAACCAGCCAGTCCAGTCTGCATCATTTGCATCATAGCATATTTATTTTTCAAAAGAAACGCAATCAAAAAAAAAAAAAAAAAAAAAAAAAAAAAAAAAAAAAAAAAAAAAAAAAAAGAAAAAAAAAAAAAAAAACTAATCTCTGCATGCATATCATTTCTCAGGTACATTCCAGAGCTTGTCTACTGATAGAGATGGCAACAGTCCCAGAGTTGAAGCGGAAGACCTGTTCCTACAGTTTCCACCGTGAGCCGTTGACTCCGCTAGTTGAGTTGGGTAGCCTCGTGACAGACGATCGACTGAAGAGTTTTGTTGGGCGGTATGGAGATATCTTGACAGTATTGAAGACGGTAGTGGATCCAGTGCCTCTGCAGACGCTTCTTCAGTTCTACGATCCAGAGCTCAGATGTTTCACTTTCCAAGATTACCAGTTAGCACCTACTCTCGAGGAGTATTCTATCCTGTTAGGTATCCCTATTCAGCATCAGACTCCCTTCTTGGACGTTCCAAAGGAGGTCGACTTCAGATTGATTGCCAGAGCTCTCCGGTTGAGTGTTGAGGAGGTCGGTAAGAATTGGAAACCCTGTGGGGAAGTTGTAGGTCTGCCATTGAAGTTCCTGTTGAGAGTAGCCAGAGTTGAAGCAGAAAAGGGGAATTGGGAAGTTTTTCACGCACAGTTAGCTGCCATGATCTATGGTATCATCCTATTTCCCAGTATGCCAAATTTCATTGATTTCACTGCTATCAGCATTTTCATCAGAGGGAATCCAATCCCTACTCTTCTAGCAGATACTTACTATGCCATTCACAGCAGGCATGGTAAGGGAGGAGCCATCAGGTGTTGCCTACCTCTTCTTTTCAAATGGTTCATGTCTCTTCTGCCAGCCAGTGGACCATTTGTGGATACCCAGAGCACTCTTAAGTGGACTCAGAGGGTCATGTCGCTCACTTCCTATGACATCAGGTGGCAGTCATACCGGATGGATGGGAAGGATGTCATCATAAGTTGTGGTGAATTCCGGGGCGTGCCACTCATAGGGACCAAAGGTTGCATCAATTACAACCCAGTTCTTTCTCTTCGCCAGCTAGGGTTTGTTATGAGCGAAAGACCGCTCGAAGCAGAGATAGCCGAGAGTGTGTACTTTGAGAAGAAGAGTGACCCTGTTAGATTGGAGCAGATAGGGAGAGCTTGGAAGTCTATCGGTGTGAAGGATGGATCTGTCTTAGGGAAGAAGTTTGCCGTTGCTATGCCTGATTACACCGATTGGGTCAAAAAGAGAGTGGAAACTTTGTTGTTACCCTATGATAGGATGGAGCCGTTGCAAGAGCAACCACCCTTGATCCTTGCTGATAGTGTACCTGCTGAGCACTATAAGCAAGCCCTGATGGAGAGTCGTCGGTTGAGAGAGAAGGAGCAAGACACTCAGATGGAGTTGTACAAAGCTCAGGCTGATAAGCTGCACTTGGCCCATCAACTCAGGGAGGTGCAAGGAGAGGATGCTAGCAGACTGAGAAGCAAGAAGAGATCCTACGAGGAGATGGAGAGTATGTTAGATGCAGAACACCGGGAGCGCTTGAGGCTGCAGAGGGCTGAGGCCAGTTATCAGAAGAAGATCAGAGACTTGGAGAAGCAACTCAGAGATAAAGACATCCAGTTGAAGAGGAAAGAGATGGAGTTGAGACAGAAGTCAGAGAACCACCTTGGAGGAGAAGTGGTAGAGCTTAGACGGCAGTTGAAGGAGAAGATTACCCCTCTACCAGAATGTTCAGAATGCACACTGTTGATAGACTAGTGCCATTACCTGAAGACCCTCATTCCGGAAGACCGTCTGTCTTAGTTTGTATCTTGATTGTATTTTGTTGAGAATCACCTCCAGGCTTGTTGGATGGGATTCATTTGCGTGTAAGCCATCTCTTGGATCTTTTGTTAAGAATCACCTCCAGGTTTGTTGGATGGGATTCTTTTTCTTTGTACGTTGTTTATTCAGATATTCTGTTGACATTGGTTGTATGCCTTTTTACCCTTATGTATATATAAGGATGTCAGCATTTCCTTGTATCTGTTTGTTCTCTTGTTGCTGCAGGTTGCCATCTTTTCAGGATGGGTCAGGCTCTTTGAATGCCTGAGAAATGAGCATATCATGTGCATCATACGCATCATTAGCATCATACTCATATCATTTTGCATAACAGGTGTTCTTGATCGTGACTTCTCACTCTTGGTTCCTGTTCAGGCAGGATAGCTGATCAACGTCCGCACCGCTACTCAACAAGACTGAATCAACAGAGAAGTATGGATCAATTTCAAGCTGAGTTGGCTGAGATGAAGGCTAGCATGGCCCAGTTTATGAATATGATGCAAGGGGTTGCGCAAGGTCAAGAAGAACTTCGAGCTATGGTTCAGAGACAAGAGGCTGCAAATCCACCGGTCAACCATGCTCCGCCAGAGGGAGGCCCGGTTAATGATAACAATGCTGCTGCTGTACCCGGCAACAACTATGCTGTAGGTGATGAGTTGGGAGGTATTCGAATCAACGGTCAACCTATTGTTCCAGATGCCGCTAATGCCAGAGTAGTCCGTGCTCCGGCCCGTAATCCTGCTACGATTGTTGACAGACAAGAAGATATGTTCTCTCTGCTCAGTGAAGACGAAGACGTTCTGGGAAGGGTTAATGAGAGAGATCGCAAAGTTGAGGCTCTTGCTGAGAAGATCCGTGCTATGGAAAGTCAGAACTCTCTCGGTTTTGATGTTACTAATATGGGATTGGTTGAAGGTTTGAGAATCCCTCACAAGTTCAAAGCGCCGTCCTTCGACAAATACAACGGTACTTCTTGCCCTCGCACCCATGTGCAAGCTTATTATCGAAAAATCTCTGCGTACACTGATGATGAAAAGATGTGGATGTATTTTTTCCAAGATAGTCTATCTGGGGCTTCTTTGGACTGGTACATGGAATTGAAGAGAGATTCTGTCCGCTGTTGGAGGGATCTGGGTGAGGCCTTCTTGAGGCAGTACAAACACAACATGGACATGGCACCGAGCCGGACTCAGCTGCAGAGTCTTTGTCAGAAATCCAATGAAAGCTTCAAGGAGTACGCTCAGAGGTGGCGTGAATTGGCTGCTAGAGTTCAACCCCCTATGCTGGAGAGGGAGTTGACAGATATGTTTATTGGTACTCTTCAAGGTGTGTTTATGGACCGGATGGGGAGCTGCCCATTCGGTAGTTTTTCTGATGTTGTCATTTGTGGAGAGAGGACTGAGAGTTTGATCAAAACTGGGAAGATTCAAGATGCTGGTTCCTCTTCTTCTAGGAAGCCGTTTGTTGGGGCACCTCGTCGAAGGGAGGGTGAAACTAATGCTGTTCAACACCGCAGAGATCAGAACAGAATTGAATACCGTCAAGCTGCTGCAGTAACCATTCCGACACCTCAACCTCGTCAACAACAACAAAGAGTTCAACAACCGCAACAACATCAACAACAACAGCAGCGTCCTTTCCAGCCTAGGCAGAAGTTACAGGCTGATAGAAAATTTGATCCTCTGCCTATGTCTTACGCAGAGCTACTACCCGAACTACTCAGGTTGGGGATGATTGAGTTGCGTACAATGGCTCCGCCTACAGTATTGCCTCCTGGATACGACGCCAACGCCCGTTGTGACTTTCACTCTGGGGCACCAGGCCACCATACTGAGAAGTGTCGAGCTCTCCAGCACAAGGTTCAAGATTTGATTGATGCCAAGGCGATCAACTTCGCTCCTGTGCCTAATGTCGTAAACAACCCTATGCCTCAGCATGGTGGACATAGAGTGAACAATATTGAAGGGAAAGAAGCTGAAGATCTGGTTGTTAATGTTGATGATGTTCAGACTTCTCTGCTAGTCGTGAAGGGTCGTCTGCTGAAGGGGGGTGTCTACCCGGGTTGTGATGAAGATTGTTCATGCTGTGCAGAATCTGAGAATGGTTGCGACCAGTTGAGGACCGGTATCCAGGGTATGATGGATGAGGGTTGTTTGCAATTCAGTAGGGCTGTAAAAGATCGTGGAACAGCATCAACTATCACCATTTACTTTAAACCGTCTGAAGAACGTGGACAAAGGGTCGTCAGTACACCTGCAGCAAATGGTACCCCAGTTACCATTCCCGTGCCTGTAACCATCAGTGTTCCAACTACTATCGTTGCGTCTGAAAGAAGGGCTGTTGAGAATAGTAGAGCTGTGCCGTGGAAGTATGATAATGCTCACCGCAGTTACAGAAGGGCTGAAAGTCAGACGAGACCAGTGAATCAAGCTCCAGTGACAATTGGTTTACCGAATAGAGTTCCTGCAATTGTTGGTCCGGCTGTGGATAATGTAGGGGGTCCAGGAGGTTTTACCAGAAGCGGTCGTCTGTTTGCACCGCAGCCTTTGAGGGACAATAATGCTGAGGCTCTCGCCAGAGCAAAGGGTAAGCAAGCTGTGGTTGAGGAAGAACCAGTCCAGAAAGAAGCGCCCGAGGGGTCATTTGAGAAGGACGTGGAAGAGTTTATGAAGATAATCAAGAAGAGTGACTACAAGATTGTGGATCAGTTGAATCAAACTCCGTCCAAGATTTCTATACTTTCACTATTGATGTGCTCTGAGGCACACCGTAATGCCTTGCTGAAGATGTTGAATCTGGCTTACGTACCTCAGGAGATTTCTGTCAATCAACTGGAGGGTGTGATGGCCAATGTGAGCACCAGACATGGTGTGGGTTTCACCAACCTGGACTTACCGCCTGAAGGGCGAAACCATAACAAAGCCTTGCACATCACCATGGAATGCAAGGGGGCAGTGTTGTCTCACGTATTGGTAGACACCGGATCATCGTTAAATGTGTTGCCTAAGCAGATTCTGAGGAAGATTGACGCGGAAGGGTTTGTGCTTAATCCCAGTGACCTGATCGTTCGTGCTTTCGACGGCTCCAAACGTTCTGTGTGTGGGGAGGTTACCTTGCCTGTGAAGATAGGTCCTGAGGTATTCAATGTCATCTTCTATGTTATGGACATCCAGCCTGCCTATAGTTGTTTGTTGGGGCGTCCATGGATTCATGCAGCAGGGGCAGTCTCGTCGACTCTCCATCAAAAGCTCAAGTATGTCTGGAATGGTCAGATTGTGACTGTGTGCGGTGAAGAAGAGATTCTGGTGAGTCATCTATCCTCGTTCAAATATGTTGAGGTGGATGGCGAGATCCACGAAACCTTATGCCAGGCGTTTGAGACCGTGGCTCTTGAGAAGGTGGCGTATGCTGAGCAGAGGAAGCCAGGTGCTTCAATTACTTCTTACAAACAGGCTAAGGAGGTTGTTGATTCTGGCAAAGCTGAAGGCTGGGGCAAGATGGTGGATTTGCCTATCAAAGAAGACAAATTTGGCGTTGGTTATGAGCCTCTCCAAGCAGAGCAGAATGGTCAAGCAGGTCCGAGTACCTTTACCAGCGTTGGGCTGATGAATCATGGCGATGTTTCTGCAACCAGTAGTGAAGACTGTGACAGTAACTGTGATCTGGACAACTGGGTTCGCCCGTGTGCACCAGGGGGGTCTATCAACAATTGGACGGCTGAAGAAGTGGTTCAAGTTACTCTTCTGACAGAGTAATTTTCTGTTGTTTTGTCATTTTGCATGAAAATCCTACGTTCTGCCCAAGGCGTAGTGATTCATTTTGTAGGGCCTCATCATGTTTTAATGATTATCATTAATGAAGGACATTTTTTTTGCAATCAAACTTTGTGATCCCTGTTTTTCTATTTTTTGTTTTCACTTTTTCAAAACAATAAAAATGGCAATGTTTTTGTTTTTTGTGACTTCATTGAACTCTTTTTCTAAAACAAAGCATTAAACATGCAGAAGCGATCTTATGGCATTCACTATGAACAGTTCCGTTATAGCTCAGTACGATTTCGACAATCCCATCTACCAAGCTGAAGATGAGAGTGAGGAAGACTGTGAACTCCCTGCAGAATTGGCCAGACTACTGAAGCAAGAGGAAAGGGTCATCCAACCTCATCAGGAGGAGTTGGAAACTATTAATTTGGGTACTGAGGACGCCAAAAAGGAAATCAAGATTGGGGCTGCTTTAGAAGACTCTGTCAAGAGGAGGCTGATTGAGATGTTGAGAGAATATGTGGAGATATTCGCCTGGTCATATCAGGACATGCCTGGGTTGGATACAGATATTGTGATGCATCGATTGCCTCTTAGGGAAGGATGTCCATCGGTCAAGCAGAAGCTTCGTAGAACGAGTCCTGATATGGCAGCTAAGATCAAGGAAGAGGTTCAGAAACAGTGGGATGCTGGTTTTCTGGCTGTTACAAGTTATCCCCCATGGATGGCCAACATTGTTCCTGTGCCGAAGAAGGATGGCAAAGTCAGAATGTGTGTCGATTACCGGGATTTGAATAGAGCAAGTCCGAAGGATGATTTCCCATTACCTCACATTGATGTATTGGTTGATAACACAACTCAATCCTCGGTATTCTCTTTTATGGATGGTTTCTCTGGATATAATCAGATCAAGATGGCGCCAGAGGACATGGAAAAGACGACATTCATTACACCTTGGGGCACGTTCTGCTATAAGGTGATGCCATTTGGGCTGAAGAATGCTGGTGCTACCTATCAGAGGGCAATGACAACTCTTTTTCATGACATGATGCACAAAGAAATCGAAGTGTACGTAGATGATATGATTGCGAAGTCGCAGACAGAAGAGGAGCACCTGGTTAATTTGCAGAAGTTGTTTGACAGATTGGTCAAGTTCAAGCTGAGGTTGAATCCGAACAAGTGTACGTTTGGGGTGAGATCAGGGAAGCTTTTAGGCTTCATTGTCAGTGAGAAAGGGATTGAGGTTGATCCAGCGAAAGTCAAAGCTATTCAAGAGATGCCTGAACCGAAAACGGAGAAGCAAGTCCGTGGGTTTTTAGGGAGATTAAACTACATTGCGAGGTTCATATCTCATCTAACTGCCACATGTGAACCAATTTTCAAATTGCTCAGAAAGAATCAAGCGATCAAGTGGAATGATGACTGTCAGAAAGCTTTTGACAAGATAAAAGAGTATTTACAGAAACCTCCAATCCTTATACCTCCAGTTCCAGGGAGACCTCTGATAATGTACCTGTCAGTGACTGAGAACTCGATGGGGTGTGTATTGGGACAGCATGACGAGTCTGGTCGAAAAGAGCATGCCATATACTACCTTAGCAAAAAGTTTACCGACTGTGAAACAAGATATTCACTGCTCGAGAAAACTTGCTGTGCTTTGGCCTGGGCTGCTCGCCGACTGAGACAGTATATGTTGAACCATACTACCTTATTGATTTCTAAGATGGATCCAGTAAAATACATCTTTGAGAAGCCAGCTCTCACCGGACGTGTTGCCCGTTGGCAGATGATCTTAACAGAGTATGACATTCAGTACACGTCACAGAAGGCCATCAAAGGTAGTATTCTGTCAGACTACCTCGCCGAGCAACCGATTGAAGATTATCAGCCTATGATGTTTGAATTCCCTGACGAAGACATCATGTATCTTAAGATGAAAGATTGCGAAGAGCCTCTTGTCGAGGAAGGACCGGATCCGGATGACAAGTGGACACTGATGTTTGATGGGGCTGTGAATATGAATGGTAACGGTGTTGGGGCAGTATTGATCAATCCTAAAGGTGCTCATATACCTTTTTCTGCCAGACTGACGTTTGACGTCACCAACAACGAAGCTGAGTATGAGGCTTGTATCATGGGGATAGAAGAAGCCATTGATCTAAGGATCAAGACCCTTGATATATTTGGAGATTCCGCTCTAGTGGTCAATCAAGTCAATGGAGATTGGAATACGAACCAGCCGCATTTGATTCCGTATAGAGATTACACCAGAAGAATACTGACGTTCTTCAAGAAGGTGAAGTTGTATCATGTCCCCCGGGATGAGAATCAAATGGCTGATGCCTTGGCTACTTTGTCATCTATGATCAAAGTTCATTGGTGGAATCATGTGCCACATGTTACGGTGAATCGACTTGAGAGGCCTGCGTATGTGTTTGCAGCCGAGTCTGTTGTGATCGATGAGAAGCCGTGGTATTATGACATCAAGAATTTCCTCAAGACTCAGGAGTATCCTGAAGGTGCGTCGAAGAATGACAAGAAAACCATGAGGAGGCTAGCTGGAAGCTTCTATTTGAATCAGGATGATGTGTTGTATAAGAGAAACTTTGACATGGTCTTGCTCAGATGCGTGGACAGATCCGAAGCAGACATGTTAATGCAGGAAGTTCATGAAGGTTCCTTCGGTACTCATGCCGGCGGACATGCAATGGCTAAGAAATTGTTGAGAGCGGGTTATTACTGGATGACTATGGAATCCGATTGTTTCAAGTATGCTCGGAAGTGCCATAAGTGTCAAATCTATGCTGATAAGGTGCACGTACCACCAAGACCTCTGAATATCATGAATTCGCCTTGGCCGTTTGCCATGTGGGGCATTGATATGATTGGGAAGATCGAGCCTACTACTTCTAATGGACATCGCTTCATCCTGGTTGCGATTGATTACTTCACCAAATGGGTGGAAGCAGCTTCCTATGCTAACGTTACCAAACAGGTGGTTACCCGGTTCATCAAGAAAGAGATCATATGTCGTTACGGAGTTCCTGAGAGAATCATCACTGACAATGGTTCGAATCTCAACAACAAGATGATGAAAGAGCTTTGTAAAGATTTCAAGATTGAACATCACAACTCTTCTCCTTACAGACCGAAGATGAATGGTGCTGTAGAAGCGGCGAACAAGAATATCAAGAAGATTGTGCAGAAGATGGTCGTTACGTACAAGGATTGGCATGAGATGCTGCCTTTCGCTTTGCACGGGTACCGTACCTCAGTACGTACGTCGACCGGGGCAACCCCTTACTCCCTTGTGTATGGTATGGAAGCTGTTCTGCCTGTTGAAGTGGAGATTCCTTCTCTGAGAGTTTTATTGGATGTCAAGCTGGACGAAGCCGAGTGGATTCAAACAAGGTTTAACGAGTTGAGCCTTATCGAGGAGAGACGGCTAGCATCTGTATGTCATGGACAGTTGTATCAGAGAAGGATGAAGCGAGCCTTTGATCAGAAAGTGCGTCCTCAAAGCTATCAGATCGGTGATCTAGTTTTGAAGAGGATCCTCCCTCCCGGTACAGATAACAGGGGCAAGTGGACTCCTAATTATGAAGGTCCGTATGTTGTGAAGAAGGTCTTCTCCGGTGGAGCTTTGATGCTTACAACTATGGATGGTGAAGATTTTCCGTCTCCTGTCAACTCAGATGTAGTCAAAAAATACTTCGCATAAATTGACCCGCTGGACAAGAAAAAAAGAGTCCAGGCAAAAAAGGGCATCCCGACGAACCAAAAAACAGAAAGAAAAGGTTCGGGCAAAAATTAGGGATAAAATAAAAAAAATTGTACACCCGGTAAGTCGAAAACCCGCAAGGGCGGCTTAGGCAAAAATGGGTATCCCGGTGGATTGAAAACCCGAAAGGGCGATCCAGGCAAAAGTTAGGGATTAAAGCGAAGACTACAGTCTGAGTTGTCTGTACTTCATCGAGCTTTGTCGTCTGCCATCTCGAAAGATGTGATCTGTCCAGTCATTCTTCTCAGAAAGCAAGGAGTTGGGAGGAAAACTGATGATCTGTGAGTTATAACAGAATTGGGAAATAGTGGATGTTGTGTTCACGTTGCCATTAGGATAGAATTTTCCTTTTGTACGCAATTACCTCTTTCTAGGAATTGCTTCCTAATGTATTTGCCTCTTCAGGCACATTTTCGATCAATAAAAATCGTTATTCAGATAAATAGCTTTTCTGTTTTTGTTTCTACTATTTTGTTTGCAAAAATGTCCGAATTTTTGATAAGCATTGCATATAAGAACATGAAGGCCACACAATAATGTGCAGAAAGATGAAACATTTGAAAATCATTTTGAATGTTGAGGACACTTGAGCGTATCTTGTCCATGTATCCCCTGGGGGCATTTTGTTGTGTTGTTTTTTCAGATGGGCATATGTGAGGACGTTTCCTCAACAAATATTTTCCCCAAGCAAGTTTGGAAGCTATCATAGCTATGTTCCCCCGCGAAGACGTCTGTGGATAGTGCCTTCTATTCTCCAACAGATCTGAGGATTGCCTATCCCCAGCAGGCCTGTATTTGCCATTTCCTCCCCGAGTGAGGCAGGTTCATTGAAATTTATCTCCAGCATTTATCCTACCTGTGGACTGAAGGATATCCCCAGCGGAGTTTATCTTTTCCCAGCAGCAGTACTGTTCTTCAAACATGAGTGTGAAGTCACTTTACCATTCCTCAAGCAGGGTTCCCCGCAGAGTAGTTCCCCAAGAGGAGTCTCCCCACAGAGTCAGAGTATCTGATCATTTCGGCTCCCTAGCCAGGGTTCATTTGCATTTTGCATGTAGTAATCATTGCATCCTCAAAAATTGCGTAGCATTCCCATTCAATATGGAGCATTACGCCATAAAAAATTCAAACATATGCATTCATGTGTTAACTTCACCAGACCGTATCCCCGGCAGAGGCGGATCATTTCATTCAACATCAGCACAGCAAGACTGCTACAGTTGCCCTTGACAGCATTCAGAATTGTTTATTCCCCACAGAGGTTTATGTCCTCACCCGATGGTGACAGAGGTTTATTTCCTCACCCGATGGTGACAGAAAGTTTGTTTTTCCTCAGTGAGACCCCCAGCAAGTGATCAGCCTTGCCTTGACATATCTAAGATGTCGTTCTTGTGATACCAGTAAGTGTCATGCTAGCACCCGCGCGTATTTTCTTTGTTTGGTGTCGGTAAACACCATTGTTTCGGTGTCTGTAAACATCGAGTCTTCCTCCAGTCATCAGTAAATGTCTGGTCATCATTTTTGGTGTCGGTAAACGCCATTGTTTCGGTGTCTGTAAACATCGGGTTTTTCTCCCCAGTCATCGGTAAATGTCTGGTCATTGTTTCGGTGTCTGTAAACATCGGGTATTCTCTCCAGTCATCAGTAAATGTCTGGCCATCTTTGTTTGGTGTCGGCAAACACCATTGTTTCGGTGTCTGTAAACATCGAGTCTCACTCCAGTCATCGGTAAATGTCTGGTCATTCTATTTTGGTGTCTGTAAACACCATTGTTTCGATGTCTGTAAACATCAAGTCTCACCCCAGTCATCAGTAAATGTCTGGTCATTTTTTGATGTCGGTAAACATCATGTTTCGATGTCTGTAAACATCGAGTCTTTTCTGCAGTCGTCGGTAAACGTCTGATAATCCCCAGCTAGAAATCCCCAGTGGAGTCATCTGTAGATGTCCTATCTGATTTCCGGTTGCGAATATTTGTTTGTATCTCCCCAATTAATTTCTCATTCCCAGTCATCGGTAAATGTCTGGTCATTTCTTTTGATGTCGGTAAACATCATCTTTCGATGTCGGTAAACATCGAGTCTCATCCCAGTCATCGGTAAATGTCTGGTCAATAAAATCAAAATCCCCAGAAGTCGTCGGTAAACGTCTTGTCTGGTATCACCACAAAGATTTTGTTCCTCCCCAAGTGGAGATGCCATCGGTAAATGGCCCCGTATTTCTTCGATATCGGTAAATGTCGAATTCCCAGTTACAGTAGCCATCGGTAAATGGCCAGTTTGAAGTTGACATCGGTAAATGTCAAGTTTCTTTGAAGCCACCATCGGTAAATGGTCTTGCTTCCTTTCAACATCGAATCTGTTTTCCCAGCAGCCATCGGTAAATGGTCTGGCTGAAGTTGATATCGGTAAATATCAAGTTCTAACCATCGGTAAATGGTTTTGCTTTTCAGAAGTTTGTTTTTCCCCAGCCGCCATCGGTAAATGGTCGTGCTGAAGTTGATATCGGTAAATATCAAGTTTCCAGTTCTCCAACCATCGGTAAATGGTTTTGCTTTTGCTGAAGCTGTCAATTGCAGGCGTCGTCGGTAAATGACGTGGTTCTTTTGTATCATATCCAGTACTGTGCAAATTCTACGGTTCTTTGGTATTCAATCCCTGTTTACCCTGAAAGTCTGACAGTCGTTGCTCTCATCCATTCGGGTTCCCAGCTGATTGAATAGGGGCAGCTGTAGCACCTCAAATTTGCACCTACCATTATACATACATTTTCATACTAGGTCATAGCATATCATGGTCCATTGCATAGCATTTGCATTGTCCCTCAGTTGCCTCAAGAGCAAGCAATCAAGAATCAGGTCAAACTAATCTCCTGATCAGTCAACCAAGCAAGCAAAGGAATTTCTCATTGAATCAAGGCCTTGAGGTTTGTCCAACAAGTTCACATGGCTTGGAGGTCTATTTGAAGTGTTCAAGTCAAGGGTTGAAGGCTCAGAGGTCAGCAGTTCACACACAGACAGTCAAAAGTCAAAGAAAGTCAACTGTCAGTCAAAGCAGTGGATGGTGGTCATTCTTGTGGAATTTGGGCACCATGGTCAATAATCAAGAGTTCAAACAACTTGGGACATCATTTGAAGTCAAATTCTCAAGGAATTAGGGTTTGGAAGTCATCAGTCAATGCACAATCAGACAGAAACCCTAAAAGTCAACTGTTGGTCAACTGTCCATTTAATCAGTGATTGGATGATTGGAATTGGTTTGTGAGAGTTCATTCATGTCCAAATAGTCATCATATATCATGTCAAACACCATCATGGAAGAATTTGAAGCCAGATCAAAAATTTCCAAAAGTAGAAACTGGGCCTGTAACTGAAACTTACCATAAATGGAAAGTCTTGATCCTCAAACCTACATTTTGATACAAGCCTCAAATGAATTTTTGCCCAATATGAAAGTTGAAGATCTTGTTCTCCCATTTCCAAAAAGTCCTAGAACTCTCAATTCCCATGTGTGGTTGGCAAGTTATGATCGAATCGATTTCAGAAAATCTTGAACTTCAGAAGGCCATATCTCTCAAACCGTTTGACCAATTTTGGTGGGGTTTTTTCCTACAAGTCACATTTGATCCCCTCTTTCCAAAAATATAAATTTCATGTGCCAAAACTTCACCAATCAAAATGGCATATTTTGACTTTTCTCATTTAAATGCAAGTTTGACCAAGAGTTGACTTTTTGATTTAAACATTTTTCCAACATTTGGCCAATTGGGACAGCTCATAAATATCATTTTAAGTGTGTTTGCAAGCTCAAATTATGCAGCACATGTGAATCATTGCTTAGTTGCTTGGAATTTGCAAAAAAAGGACACTTTCATCATGCTAAACCATGCTACTTCATACCATGCCTTGTACCTCAAAAGGACAGCAGCATTATGCATCATTTGCTGTCATTTGAAGCCTCATTTGCAGCCTAAAAAACCAGCAAAACAAAGGCCATGCTTGCTTGCTTGATTTTGGAGAAAAAGTACAATTTGCAACCATACCTATCCATACTATCCATGAGCCATGCTTTGTATCTCTTAGCAAAAGATTTTATATCATTTTTTTCTGTCAATTGAAGACTAGAAGCAACCATACACAACAGAACTTCATTCATTCATACTCATTCTTGGCATTTTTTCCAAAACCTGTCAAAAAAAAAAAAACTTCCAAAAGACCAAGCTTTGCCTTGCCAAAAGCAACATCAAACAGCAGACCAAAGCATCATTTTCTGTCAATAGAAGACCTTAGTTGCAGCAAAAAACACAAAAACATCTCATTCTAAAAAAGCTTCATTTTGTGCATTTTCAAAAACCAGTCCAAATTTTAAGCCATTGCAAGTTGTTTTGAACCAAGCTTTCTTCACCAATCATCATTTGGAGGGCTGTGCTTCATCTATTTCAAATCAACAATATCAAAAAACCTCTAAATCCCAACTGTTCTACAAAATAGGTGAGTTTTCGACCTCAACCTTTTCTAAAATCATGATGTACATCTTATAGATCTTTTCACCCTGAACACGCCGAGCTTTGAATCGAGAAAAACGGTTAGGAATTGAGAGAGAAATTTGATTTCCAAATTTGATATTCATTTACTCTTTTACATAATTTGTCCATTGTAGCATGAGTTGAGATTATTGGAATTTGATTTATGCTTGAGCATGTTTAGATAAGCATCTTAGTGTTTTGGATTTTCGGTTTTGGTAAAAAAAAAAAAAAAATTGCATTACTGGAATTTACATGGATGCTGGACGTTTTGCTGTAACATTTCCTGGAATTTGCTTCCTGTAGCATGCCGTTTAATTGGTAGGGTCTAGTGCATGTTGACGTGCATGTTTACTGTAGCGTAGCGTTTGTAAATAAATGCCAAAAGGCCTGGGGCGAGGGGGATTCGAACCCCAGACCTTTGCTTCAAATACCAAGTGTTTTACCACTGGGGCGCAATGCCAATTCATTAATTAAACGCCTTCTACAAAATATATGTTAAAAAAGGGCGCCGACTTTGCAAATTTAATGAAACGCTGGGTTTCATACTCAGCATGGGGGGCGTTTTGGTCATTTACCACAGCGCCTATTATTTAATCCACTTTAATTCATTTAGTCTCAATTTTTATTTCATTTACCATGCCAATCTTACAAAATTCATAGATCATTCATTTTAAATCCAAATTTCATGGGAATTTTTGCATAATGATCATCACAATCTCTAGTTTTTTATCATTATTTTTCCAGATTTTTTGGTTGAGTAATTTTTAGTTGGCCTTAGGGTTTGTGACATGTGACCAAATTTTGTACACTTTGCCAAATCAATTGTGAAATGATGAGAATGTATCCAATGGCTCCCAAATTTTTTGTTCTTAAACTAGACACACTCATGGTGATTTTGGTGTAGAGTTTGTGAATTTATCATTTGTGGTTTGTGAGATATGATTTTTTGAATTAGGGTGTGACAATTTGTGTCACACCATTGATGTCCAACTTCATGATTTTCATTGCCATGCTTCTTGACCTCCAAATGACTTGATTTTTTGCATGAGCCTACTCTTGTATGTCTAGTTCACATGTGAATTTTCTTGGAATTATTTGTGGCATTTTCCATTTGTTTGAGATTTTCCTTCCCTGCCTAGTCAAATGTTGACCTTGTGTGACACTTGTTCCCATTTCATTTGTGAAATTCTCATACTTTATTGGATGAACATGAAATTTTGCATGAGATAACTAGACATCCTCCTCTTTGCCATGGTTTTGATCCCATTCATTTATCATACACCATTCTTGACTTATGATTTTTCTAAGTTGATGCATGATTGGTTGACTTCATTGAGCATGTTCAAATTTGCTTTGACTTTCTGATTTTCATTGACTGCCTTCCACTTGTCTAAATGGGATGAAATTTGACATGCTTACCATGCTATGTATTAGGTTTGATCATGATTTATTTGGTGATTTTTGGAAAATGTTTAGATTGCTTTTGATGCAAGTCTTGCTGTTGACTTCTATGAGCTTCTGTTTGCCATGTTTTGACCTAAATGGTTCATGAAATGATGATGATGATTGATATGAGTGTGAATCCAATTGGTTGTGTTTCCTAATTGTTTGAACATGATTTTTGATACTTGACCCTTGCTGTCTTGACTTTCTCATTCACTTTTGACCCTAGGCTAGCCCTAGTGGTCCTGCTACTCACCTTTGAGTTTGTGATTTCAGGTTGACCATCAAATGGCCATTGAGACCAATTCTTTTGACTGAGCTTGCTTGAATATTGTTGTCTAACCTCCTTGTTTTGTAGATGGCTTGGCTCACATGCCTTAAGCCTTGTGCCTTGCACATCCATGTGCCTCCAATTAACTGTTGGTGTCGGTTTCTGTTTGTTTTGTTTGAAGTTGTATACTAACGTCTGCTTGACTGTTTCAGGTGCTTTAGTTGCTTTTAGTTCCTTGTGAACTTTTGCTTTGCTTTGCTTGTATAAGCAATTTGCATTGAGGTATGTCTCTTTGTCTTCATGTAGTCTGGAAGACCTGACTTGTTACTTGGCCAGGCAACTGTCTGAAGTCCTCCTTAAGAGGCAATGTTTGTGACTGTTTACTTTTGTCCTTGCATAGAGTCAAAGACCTCCTAAGTGAAGAGGCAATTGGTGGAAGGTAGGGATATGCAATCTATCCCCCACTATTCAGTGTGTCATCTGCTTTGCTCACACCACTGTGTTGATGCATTGCAGATACAAACCCAAGATCTTGTGCAATTGCACAGTTGAGTCAGTTTTAAATGTGTAGAAGGGTTCCCACTTTCTGAACCCACACATTCTTGTCTTGAGCTCTCCCAGGCCAGGGATAAGAGCTGTGAGGTATCATCCTCACTTCACCCTTTCATCTGCTTCACCTTAGCCCCTCAATGGCAAGGTTAAGAGCACATTCACCCAGTTCCAGAGGTTTGTTTGTTGAGGTTGATATGACCCCTCGACTAAAACCTAGCCTTGTTTGAGCCACTTGCTTGTGTATAGTGTGTGCTATCTGTGCTTGTAGGATTGTTTGACTTGCTTCCTGTGCAAGTTAGGATTGTTTGACTTGCTTCCTGTGCAAGTTAGGATTAGTTTAGACTTGCTTCCTGTGCAAGTTAGGTTTTGCTTGGCTTGCTTCCTGTGCAAGTTAAGTGTGTGTGGCTTGCTCCCTGTGTGAGCCATACTTAGGATAGGTTGGCCCTTGTGCCATTTAGCTAGAAACCATAACTTAGGGTTGATTTTGCATGACAACATCTAGGCTCGAGTCGTAGTCTCCCTAGTTGTGTCTCCCTCTGTTATCTGGTTAGGCTAGTCCTGTATCCCTGCGTAGGGGAACTACATCGCCCTGATCTTCATACCAGATGAAGTATGTAGGCAGGAGATTGAGCTGATCTCTCCGGGCGCCTTTTCTTTTCTTTTTGTGTGCGTTTGACAGTTATAGGCTCGAGTCCCCGACTCCCTATTAGCTTGTTATGTTGTTGTGTGCTTGGAAGCTGATGTAAGACCATCGAGTGGCATTCGGGTTCCAGTGTGTGTGTGTTTTGGTTCGGATGCTGATGTAAGTCCAACAATTGGCATTCAGGCTCCACGTTTGCCTTTGTCTTGTTTGTTTGCGTGCGTGTCAGCCGAGCTACGAATGCTCTGATTCTTCTCTCGTCCGAGAAGATACGTATGCATAGGATGCGACATCCTAGCGAGCATGTGTCGTCTCCCCATTCCGAACTACTTCGACTCTGATGTCTATGTCTGATAGACTAAGTAGGCCCAGGATGCGATATCCTGCCGAGTCAGTTTCAGTCAGTCTCTTTCGCTTCTTTCAGCCAGTGTGTGTGAGTTTGAGCAATGTTATAGCAACCAATTTTCCTTTCTAGTGTGCGTGGATCCCGTAGAGTACTACGGATGCGTAGGGGTGCTAATACCTTCCCTTCGCATAACCGACTCCCGAACCCATTCTCTTTGGTCGCGAGACCATGTTCTTTCCTAGGTTTACTCTGAGCGTTTCCTTTCCCTCTTTTGGGATAAATAACGCACGGTGGCGGCTCTGTTGTTTCTTCTTTTCCCGCCGGTTTTTCGCGCGATGCGACACATGGGTACCGAACGATCCTTCATGAACCTCTTTCATTAATTGGCTTGCTTCTTTATCATCAACACATCTTAGCAAGACCCAATCAAAGTTCCTCTTATACAAAACCCCATCCTTATTCAGGTAGAACACCATGGCCAACCTCCGCAGAGTCTTTCGGTCCTTTTTAGATGCTCCCTCGGGATACTCTTGAGTCTCCAGATAGCGCTTGATATCGTAATACCACGGCTTCTCATCATCAGGCGCTGTATCAACAACAAACACATAAGCCGGCCTATCCAAACGTCCAACCTCAACACTGGGGAACTGATTCCACCACTGCACCTTAATCAAGGCGGCTAGAGTAGCCAAAGCATCTGCCAAAGGATTCTCCTCTCTAGGCACATGATGCATCTTCACCTTGGTGAAAAACGTCAACAATCTCCTCGTATAATCTCGGTACGGCACTAAATGAGATTGATGCGTATACCACTTCCCGTTAACCTGATTTATCACCAGAGCTGAATCTCCATATATGACAAGGTTCTTGATCCTCAAATCAATCGCCTCCTCAATTCCCAATATACAAGCTTCATATTCAGCCACGTTGTTGGTGCACTCAAATGTTAGCCGGGCAGCAAAAGGAATGTGGGATCCTTTCGGCGTAACCAAAACAGCACCAACACCGCTTCCATTCACGTTAACGGCCCCATCAAACATCAAAATCCATTCGGATTCAGGGTCAGGCCCCTCCTCCGGGATTGGTTCCTCGCAATCTTTCGATTTGAGAAACATGATGTCCTCATCAGGGAATTCAAACTTCATCGGTTGATAATCCTCAATGGGTTGCTGAGCGAGGTAATCAGACAATACACTCCCCTTGATAGCCTTCTGAGAGGTATACTGTATATCATATTCAGTCAAAATCATTTGCCATCTCGCAACCCGTCCGGTCAATGCTGGCTTTTCGAAAATGTACTTGATTGGATCCATCTTGGAAATCAATAAAATGGTATGAACCATCATGTACTGCCTTAGTCGGCGAGCAGCCCAGACCAAAGCACAGCAAGTTTTCTCGAGCAGTGAATATCTTGTTTCACAGTCGGTAAACTTTTTGCTAAGGTAGTATATGGCATGCTCTTTTCGACCAGACTCGTCATGCTGCCCCAATACACACCCCATAGACCCCTCAAGGACCGTCAAGTACAGAATTAACGGTCTTCCCTCCACAGGAGGCATCAGAATCGGAGGCTCCTGCAAATATTCTTTTATTTTTTCAAATGCCGCTTGGCAATCATCATTCCACCTGACCGTTTGATCTTTTTTCAACAACTTGAATATCGGTTCGCACGTGGCTGTTAGATGAGATATGAACCGTGAAATGTAGTTCAATCTACCTAAGAAACCACGAACCTCCTTCTCCGTTCTCGGTTCAGGCATTTCTCTTATTGCTTTTACTTTTGCAGGATCAACCTCGATTCCTTTCTCACTTACAATAAACCCCAGCAATTTACCGGACCGCACTCCGAACGTGCACTTGTTCGGATTCAACCTCAGTCTAAACTGTCTCAGCCGGTCGAACAACTTGGCCAAATCTACCAAATGCCCCTCTTCTGCCTGGGACTTTGCTATCATGTCATCAACATAGCATTCGATTTCATGATGAATCATATCATGAAACAAAGTCACCATGGCCCTCTGATAAGTAGCACCGGCGTTCTTGAGACCGAATGGCATCACCTTGTAACAAAAGGTACCCCACGGTGTGATGAACGTTGTTTTCTCCATATCATCTGGCGACATTTTAATTTGATTATAGCCAGAAAAGCCATCCATGAAGGAAAACACCGAGAATTGAGCTGTATTATCTACCAACACATCGATGTGAGGTAGCGGAAAATCATCTTTCGGACTAGCTCTGTTCAGATCTCGGTAGTCCACACACATTCTCACCTTCTCATCCTTCTTCGGAACTGGCACGATATTTGCAACCCACGGCGGATAATTAGTGACAGCAAGGAAACCAGCATCCCACTGCTTCTGCACTTCTTCTTTGATTTTCATCGCCATGTCAGGTCGAGTTCTGCGCAATTTCTGCTTCACTGGAGGACAATCTGCTCTCAACGGTAGCTTGTGCACAACAATATCGGTATCCAACCCTGGCATATCTTGATAAGACCAGGCAAAGATGTCGACATACTCTTTCAACAGTGCTACCATTCTGCTCTTGACACTTTCCTCCAAAGCAGCCCCGATTTTCACTTCTTTTTTGACCTCGTCGGTACCCAAGTTCACAACCTCAATCTGCTCTTCATGCGGCTGAATCACCTTCTCCTCTTGTTTCAACAACCTGGCAAATTCCCCTGGTAGTTCACAATCTTCTTCGCCTTCTTCTTCAGCATGATAGATTGGATTGTCGAAGTCATACGAGGGTGTAACAGGATTGTTATCAATGAGATCCGGAGAAGAATCACATCTGCATGAATGTTGATTCATGCATTGCTTTAGAACCGGTGTGTGACAAATTGAAAAAGAAAAATGAAAACATTGCCATTTTTATTTTATTTTTATTTTTAAACTGCAAAAATAAATGAAAAACAGGGAACACCGCTTTTAATTGAAAAACATCCTTTTATTAATGATGCGAACTTGCAAATTTAAACATGAGATGGCCCTTACAATGGACCATTACGTGTCGGGCAACGCGTATGGCTTTCATGCACATAAAATCAAAACAAGAAAAATATTACTCTTCCAGCAGAGTGACCCGGATGATCTTTTCAGCCTTCCAGTTTTGGATTCCCATCCCTGGTGCGCACGACTTTATCCACCGGTCAATGTCGCAGTCGCTATCAGCTTCCTCACTCATCATGCAGATGTGATCCGGATCCAGCATTCCGGCGCTTGTGAATGTTACTGACGTACGGCGTCCTCTGCCTTGTCCTGAGCCTCGGCCCGGCTGGTAACCCACTCCGAAGCGATCTTTCTTTGCGGAGATATCCATCATCCTGCCCCAACCAGGAGCCTCTCCATTCTTTACCACCTCGGCGGCCTGTTTGTACGAAGCAATGGACGGTTTCTCCTCCTCTTTGGCAAACAGAGCATTCTCCACCTTAACGGTTTCGAAAGCTTGACTTGGCGTCTCCCAGATTTCGCCATCCATCTCCACATATTTGAATGAGGACAGGTGGCTGACAAAGATATCCTCCTCTCCGCAGACAGTGACGACCTGTCCCTCCCAGATGTATTTCAACTTTTGGTGTAAAGTCGAGGTCACTGCGCCAGCAGCATGGATCCATGGTCGACCCAACAGGCAACTATATGCCGGCTGGATATCCATGACGTAAAAAGTCGACTTGAACACCTCTGGGCCTATCTTCACAGGAAGCTCAACCTCTCCAAACACGGCCCGCTTCGACCCATCGAATGCCCGCACTATTAAATCAGTCGGAGTCAGAATCAGCCCATCACAATTCAACTTTGCCAGAGCCTTCTTCGGCAATACATTCAAAGAGGAGCCGGTATCAACCAGCACATGCGAAAGCACGGCTCCTTTACATTCCATCGCTATGTGTAACGCCCGATTGTGATTTCTCCCATCCACAGTCAAGTCCATGTCTGTAAAACCCAACCCATGGCTGGCATGCATGTTAGACACGACCGTCTCCAACTGGTTAATGGTAATCTCTTGAGGAACATAGGCTTTCCTCAAAATCTTCAACAAAGCCTCCCTGTGACCCTCAGAGCTTAACAGCAAGGACAAAATGGATATTTTGGAAGGAGTCTGCTGCAGATGGTCAACCAATTTGTACTCAGACTTCTTGATGATTCTCAAGAATTCCTCTGCATCATCATCAAGTTTTTCTTCCGACCCAAGCGGCGCCGGTGTCACCACTGGAGTACTATCACTCACCACTGCTTTCCCTTTTGCCCTGGCTAAAGCCTCGACCTTTTCTTTTTTCTCTTTTTCTCCTTCTTCTCTCCTTAAGGCATCCGGAGCAAACAGTCTGCCACTGCGAGTGAAACCGCTAGGACCGGCATTATCCACCTTCGAAACGGTGGTTTCATCCGCAGTCTGATCCTCTACCCTCTCACCATTGCAGTATACCTCTCCACCATAATGCCATGGTACGACATCCTCTTTGTCATACGGAATGGGTCTAGGTACCGTGATGGTAACTGGAGCCGCCTCCGCCAGGGTAGACAAATCTACCGGGTCAAAATAAATTGTTATGGTGGAGACCTCTTCTTTTCCCATATCAACCTTCTCAATCAAAATACTCCCATCATCCATCAAACTCTGGACAATCTTCTTTAAGAGTTCACACCCATCAGGGGCACCAACGCACTCAGCACATTGCTCATCACAGCCTGGATAAACCCCATTCTTTAACAACTGCCTCTTGACCTCAGCCAGAGGAGCCTTCAACTGATTAACACTTGACAACCCAACTCTGCCCTCCTCAGAGATAGCATTCACCCCCCTTTGACCATGCGCGGGCATGGGATTAGCATTCACGTTGGAAGATGGTGCAAAGTTGATAGCTTTCGAATCCACCAAGTCTTGAACTGTGTGCTTAAAAGCTTTACAGTTCTCTATATTATGTCCGGGAGCACCCGAATGGAATTCACACTTTGCATTTTCATCATAGTTGGCTGGCCTTTGATCAGGTCTCAAAGGTGCCAGAGTCCTTAGCTGTACCAGCCCCAAGTCCATCAACTTTTTAAACAGAAAAGAATAAGTCACAGGCGGCCTGTCAAACTGCCTATCAACTGCTCTCCCCCACACCTGATAACCAACCCTCTGAGGCCTCTGCTGAAATGGTTGTCTTTGCTGTTGAGGTTGTTGTTGTTGTTGCTGTGCAGGCTGATGCTCAGCAGGAATGGTTACCGCAGCAGTATGCTGGAAGTAACGATCCCTACTGGGTCCTCTTTGTGTGTATACTGCACTGGTATCACCCTCCTTCTTCCTCTGTCCATTCCCAAAGGGCTTCTTTGACCCAGACGACGAAGCTACACCCTGAATCTTCCCGAGCTTCAACCAGCTCTCAATTCTCTCCCCAGCCACAACTATATCTGAAAAGTTGGTCACCGGACAACCAACCATCCTCTCAGCATACGCCCCCTGCAAAGTCCCCATAAAGAGATCAGACATCTCTCTGTCAACTAGTGGAGGTTGCACTCTGGCAGCCAACTCCCTCCACCTCTGAGCGTATTCTTTAAACCCTTCGTTATTCTTTTGAGACATACCCTGCAGCTGGGTACGACTCGGGGCCATATCAGCATTGAACTGATACTGCTTAAAGAATGCGTCCCCCAGATCTTGCCAATTCTTGATATCTGAGGACTTGAGCTTGGTGTACCACTCCAGTGAGCCTCCGGACAGACTGTCCTGGAAGAAGTACATCCACAGCTTTTGGTCCATGGTGTAAGCTGAGATCTTGCGGACAAAAGCCTGCAGATGAGTCTCGGGGCAGGAACTCCCATTATAGCGATCAAACGCGGGCGCTTTAAACTTTTGCGGGATCACAATCCCCTCCACTAGCCCCATGTTTGACATGTTTACCACCCCAGGAGTGGCATAGCTCTCCAGAGCTCTGATCTTTTCAGCCAGCAGCTGAATCTCTTTGTTCTGCGGCGGAGCACTGTACTGACCAAAAGGTTCATTATGCATCGAGAACTGGTCTGCTTCCCTGTCTTCCTCTCTGTCATCCTCAACCCCGAAGAATGGAGGAAACAGACTATCCTTCAAATTCTGCCCCGGTTGACCACCAGCAGCACCGAAACCCTCAGCGACGTTATTTACCATACCCACCGTTGCTCTCTTTCCACCATCTCTAGAACCACCCAGCCCCTGGTTGGAGACACCATCCAAGTTTACACCACTGTTTGCTGCTGAAACCCGCTCGAGCTTCTCGACTTTATCCGCTAGAGCCTTCTGACCAACTGCAAAGCCTTGCATGATGTTGATCAGCTCAGTCATCTTGTCTTTCAGCTCGAGGATGTCAGTACTTGGAAGATCCATCAGTCTAGGAGTGTTGCGTCTGGTGAAGTATCTGTGAGGACGAGTTGAGTGCAAAGGTACAGTTCTGCGAGCACGAGCAATGATTCCTGCAAAACAGCAAACAGGTTAATATGCATGAATGCAACGTCTATCCATATGAGGAAGCTTCTGTCCTTTGATTCTGGTTTCATCGAGACAGATAATATTTCACCAATAACATTTTGACATTCAGATGTCTCTCAACCAGATTCTCAATCAATAATACTCCTCATATGGCTAGACGTAGGTTTGATGCAGATGAATGCAAAGTGGGAATGATGCAGATGTATGAATGCGATGCACTGTGCCATCCTCCGAGTCATCTGAACATTTGCACTGAAGCCCTGATCTCTGAACTGATCACAACCATCTGAGGTCTGGTTAACCACAAATCCGACTCAAGGGTCCCGAAATAAACGGGAGATACATCATCATCATCACCAAACAATCTCTGAGCAGATAACCATAACCATCTGAATCGGCCCGGGGAATCCTGAAATAAACGGATCCCCACTGATAAAATCGGCCCGGGGAATCCTGAAATAAACGGATCCCCACTGATAAATAATTCGGACAACATTCCGGCGTCTCGGCAATAAATGACCATAAATCCGACTGATAAATATGACTCTGATCAACGGAACCATTAGTCACCACCTGAGTCACCATCTGTACCTGTAATAAAGATCATTCCCTCCCCACTCACGGGTGTCGTCTAGGCCAGGGTAAAGTCGAGAGAAACACAGCATAAATAACCTTTCGCAGAATATCATCATATACACACCTGAAGTATGCAACGACAATATCCCACCAGGGTCTGAACTGTTCGTGATATCAATGTTCCGCTGAGTGGCGCAATACCACCCGCTTCCCACGAATCACTCTATTCCTAAGCATCCTAGATTTCACTCATGGTCTGGGTATTGGACCTTTTACCTCAAGTAACTCCCACCCCAAACAGAGAGACACAGCCAGCACAGCAGAATGAAAATGAATGAATGCGAACATTAATGCAAACAGTAAATGCAAACAATAAACAATGAATGCAATAAATAAAAGCACAAAGCAACCAAAACCCCAACCTAGAGCGCTAGGAGAGACTCGCTCAGGGAAGATGGACCAGCATAGGTCAACTTCTCTATGTCCCCAGCAGAGTCGCCAGCTGTCGCATTACGCGAAAAACCGGCGGGAAAACAGGACAACAGAGCCGCCACTGCGCATTATTTATCCCAAAAGAGGGAAAGGAAACGCTCAGAGTAAACCTGGAAAAGACATGGTCTCGCGACCAAAGAGAAAGGGTAAGGGAGTCGGTTACGCAAGGGGAAGGTATTAGCACCCCTCACGTCCGTCGTACTCGACGGGATCCACGCTCTAAGAAAGAAAAGGTTGCTAAAACAAACACCACACACACACACACTGGCTGAAAGAGACACAAGAAAACAAACAAGACTGAACCTGACTCGGCAGGATATCGGATCCTGGGCCTACTTAGTCTATCAGGCATAGACATCAGAGTCAAAGTAGTTCGAACTGGGGAAACGACACATGCTCGCTAGGATATCGCGTCCTATGCATACGTATCTCCTTGGACGAAGGAGAATCAGAGCATTCGTAGCTCGGCTGACACGCACACAAAAACAGGCAAAGGCAAACGTGGAGCCCGAATGCCAATCACTGGACTTACATCAGCATCCAAACCAACACACGCACACTGGAACCCAGATGCCACTCGATGGACTTATACCGGCTTCCAAGCACACAACAAGAACAAACAGACAACAAATTGCTAAGGAGTCGGGAACTCGAGCCTAGCAATCGTCAAACAACACACACAAAGAAAAAAGGTGCCCGGAGAGACCTCGCACGGTCTCCTGCCTACATACCTCGTCTGGAACGAGGATCAGGGCGATGTAGTTCCCCTACAGAGGGGAGAAAGGACTAGCCTAACCAGATAACAAAGGGAGACACAACTAGGGAGACTACGACTCGAGCCTAGATGTTATCATGCAAAATCATCCCTAAGTTAAGGTTTCTAGCTAACTGGCACAGGGAGCCAGCCTATCCTAATCATGACTTGCACAGGAAGCAAGCCACACACACATTTAACTTGCACAGGAAGCAAGCCAAGCAAAACCTAACTTGCACAGGAAGCAAGTCTAAACTAACCCTAACTTGCACAGGAAGCAAGTCAAACAAACATACAAGCACAGGTAGCACACACTATACACAAGCAAGGGGCTCAAACAAGGCTAGGTTTTAGTCGAGGGGTCATATCAACCTCAACAAACAAACCTCTGGAACTGGGTTAATGGTGCTCTTAACCTTGACATTGAGAGCCAAGGTGAAGCAGATGAAAGGTGAGTGAAGATAAGACTTCACAGCTCTTATCCCTGGCCTGGGAGAGCTTAAGACAAGAATGTGTGGGTTCAGAAAGTGGGAACCCTTCTACACATTTAAAACTGACTCAACTGTACAATTGTACAAGATCTTGGGTTTGTATCTGCAATGCATCAACACAGTGGTGTGAGCAAAGCAGATGACACACAGAATAGCAGGGGATAGGTTGCATATCCCTTGGATTCTGCCAATTGCCTCTTCACTTAGGAGGTCTTTGACTCTATACAAGGACAAATGTAAACAGTCACAAACATTGCCTCTTAAGGAGGACTTCAGACAGTTGCCTGGCCAAGTAACAGGCCAGGTCTTCCAGACTACATGAAGTAAAGAAGTTATACCTCAATGCAAATTGCTCTTAAGCAAAGCAAAGCAAAGTTCACAAGGAACTAAAAGCAACTAAAGTACCTGAAATCAGTCAAGCACAGTTAGTATACAAGTCAAAGTTAAAGCAAAAATGAAACAGAAGTCAACAGTCAATCATAAGCAAGCTAAGGGTGCAAAGCACAAGGCTCAAGGCATGTGAGCCAAGCAACCTACAAAACAAATGGATTAGTCAATGATAAACAAACAAACTCAATTAATTTGAATTGATCTCATTGGGTAATTGTTGGTCAACCTGAAAACATGAACTCAAATGTGAGTAACAGGACCACTAGGACAAGCCTAGGGTCAAAAGAGAATGAGAAAGTCAAAACAGCAAATGGCAAGTGTCCAAAATCATGTTCAAACAATCAAGAAACAAACCCCATTGGTCTCACATTCATATCAATCATCATCATCATTTCATGAGCAAAAGAAGTCAAAGCATGGTATTTAGAAGCTCATAGAAGTCAACAGCAAGACTTAACTCAAAAGCAAACTTAAACATTCCAAAAAATCATCAAATAAATCATGATCAATCACAACCCACAGCATGGTAAGCATGTCAAATTTCATCTCATTTGGACAAGTAGAAGATAGTCAATGAAAATCAGAAAGGCAAGGCAATTTTGAACATGCTCAAAGAAGTCAACCAAACATGCACCAACTTGAATAATTCATAAAACAGTGATAGCATATGAGAAATGAATGGGATCAAAACCATGGCAAAGCTTAAGATGTCTACTAATCACATATCAAATTTCATGTCCATCTAATAAGGTATGAGAATTTCATAAAGGAAATGGGAACATGTACCACAAAAAGTCAACATATGACTAAACAGGGGAGAAAATCCCAAACAATTAGGAAATGCAACAAATAATACCAAGAAAAATCACATGTAAACTAGACATACTCAAGTGCATTCATGCAAAAATTCAATCCAATTTGAGGTCAAGAGGCATGGTATAGAAAATCATCAAGTTGCACATCAATGGTGTGACACAAATTGTCACACCCTACTTCAAAAAATCATAACTCAATGACCAGAGATGATAAATTCATGAACTCTATACCAGAATCACCATGGATGTGTCTAGTTTGAGCATAAACAATTTCAAGGGCAAAGGATAAAGCATCACTATTTCACAAATGATTTGGTAAAAGGTACAAAATATTGTCACATGTCACAAACCCTAATACCAATTAAAAACCAACCATCCAAAAATTCTGGAAAAAATATGATAAATAAGTAGAGGTCCTGATGAACACAATGCAAAAATTCCCATTAAAATTGGATCAAGCATGATGAACTTATGATTTTTACAAGTTTGATCATGTAAATGAAATAATTATTGAAAAGAAAATGAATTAAACATGATTTATTAAAATAATTGGTGACCGGTGGCATACTTGTAATTACTGGGACAACTAAATGAAACGGTGCGTATGGAAAAGGGACGTGGCATGTGATGATTTGGCATGGCAATGGAACAGTGGTAATTCGCATGCAAACGAAAACGACAACAGCAGCCAACGCGTTTCATGAATTCTGGGCAAATGCTTTTTAGGGTTTTACTGTAACATTCATCAATTCAAATTTCCAGCAAGAATTTTTGTCAACCAAACTCAACAAACAACATATCAATGTGTTCCTCTTGCCGTGTACATCAATATTACAACAACTATAAACACCAATTTGAACTAACAAAGAAACAATAAGCACAAACAAGTTTGGATGCAGAACTTAAAAGCTAGATTTCTCTCAACTCAAGCAACCAATTAACACGATTCAAAGTTTAATGAAACCAGCAAACAAAGATCTATAAGAATCATGTCATAGTTTAGCAAATAATGAGATTCGAGTTTTTACTTGATTTTGAAGCAAAGATGGAACAGTGATGTATAGATGCCAAATGCTCGAAACAGTTGCTATTTCAAGCTTCCAATGATGAATGGAGGAGGATCCTAGCTCAGCAAGGCATGAGGTGATTCAAACACAAATCTGCCATGGATGAATGCTTGAAGAAAACAGAGCTTGCTCCTTGGTTCCAGTTGGTTTATGATGGTTGGAATCAGCTCAAAATGGATGTTGAATGAGGAAGCAACAATAGCCAGTTCGTGTGCTT
The DNA here is from genome assembly GCF_024323335.1 of Lathyrus oleraceus. NCBI lineage: Eukaryota > Viridiplantae > Streptophyta > Magnoliopsida > Fabales > Fabaceae > Lathyrus > Lathyrus oleraceus. Next base: position 275,182,185 of record NC_066585.1, on the reverse strand, counting down.
GAAGTTTGTTGACAGAATTTCAAAAATGGAAGAAGATGAGAATTTTAGAGAGTGAGGTTTTCTGTTGGTTATGTTGGCTGCTAGGGTTGCAAAATGGCAGAGAAATGACATATATACTTCTGTTTTAAGTTTACTAATTGAGTGCTAAACACAAATTAGTTTAATTGTAAGTTTTGCTAAATGACCACTTGTGTTCCAATGGTGAGGTGCAAGGGTAAAAGCCACGAAATTGGGCTTGTAACACAACCAAAACAACATATCTGATCATATTTGAATGGCAAAAATGGTTGGAAATGGTTAAATTGAAGTTTCACTTTTTCACCTCTCTTGAAAATTAATTCATGTAAGTGCAAAAAGGCCATTTTGATCCATGAGGTTTTGGTGCATGAGGGTTACATATTTGGAAAGAGGAGGTCAAATGTGACTTGTTGCAAAAAAACCCCACCCAATTTGGCCAAATGGTTTGAGAGATATGGCCTTTTGAAGTTCAAAAATTTCTGAAAATGATTTGATCATAACTTGCCAACCATACATGGGAATTAAGTGTTCTTGGACTTTTTGGAAATGGGAGAACAAGATCTTCAACTTTCATGTTGGGAAAAAATTCATTTGAAGCTTTTATCATGATGTAAGTTTGAGGATCAAGACTTTCCATTTTTGGCAAATTCCAATTATAGGTCAACTTTCTATTTTTGGAAATTTCTTGTTTGGCTTCAAATTCTTCCATGATGATGTTTGACATGTTATATGAGGCTTATATGAACATGAATGAGCCTTCTCAAACCAATTCCCACCATCCAATCACTGATTAAATGCACAGTTGACCAACAGTTGACTTTTTAGGGTTTCTGGTGAACTGAGCCATGACTGATGACTTCTGAGCAATCAAACCTTGACCAAAACACTTCAAAAGGACCCCTAGGTCATGTGAACATGTTAGACCAACCCTAGGGCCTTGCTCAATGAAAATTGCACTTGCTTGCTTGATTGACTGATCTCCTGACCAGTTTGACCTAACTTGTCAGCTGAACTTGCACTTGGGCAAATGGACAATGCAATGTTATGCAGTGGACTATATTATGTTAATGAACTAATGATGAAAATGTATGTACAAAATGTAGGTGCAAATTTGAGGTGCTACATCAAGAACCACACTCACAATGATAACCCACCCACTAGGAGGGAGGCAAGGTGTACAATGATCCTTGAGGCAATGATATGATGCCATGAGGGATCTTAGGGCAAAAATTGGGGTCTTACAGTGACGCTGTGACGACCGCCACACATGGTGTGACGAGCGTCACGCCCCTCTGCTTAGTGTTACGAGCGTAACACATGGTGTGACGGACGTCACACCCCCACTCCTATTTTTCTGCCTTTGACGCGCGTAACAGAAGCACTTCTCCCCTATTTCTCCGCTTGACTCGTTGACACGTTATAAACCATACTGAAGGAACTTTTGGGAAACAGTTACTTTATGGATGAATATAAATAGACCTCAAGGGATCCAATTGAGGGTTCCTCTCCTTTTTGGCCGTGCAAGTTTTTACAGCAATACATTTTCCAGCATTCCATTTTCTCAGCATTTTTATTTCCTTAGCATTTTATTTTCTTTTCTTTGTTAGCTTAATTTTTTAGGCATTCAATTAATTTTCTCACAATAGTTTCTACATCGGAAACTATTGTGTAACTTTTACTGGATCTAACCTTACGTTAGATCATAGTATTTTACTTCCTTGTTTTTATTTTACTGTCTGACCGAAGATTGTGAAGAACAAATCCAACCGGTTTGTGGTGGAGTGTTCAAGCATCAAAGCTAGGGAACAACCGAGATTTCTATTAATTTTAAAGGTTCATTAATTTATTGTTTTAATTTATATATGCTCTGTACTGCTGTTTATCTATATTGTTTGTCTGATATGGCTGTATTTAAGCATGATTATTGTTTAGGCTTGTTTAGCATGTCCGGCTAAATAAATTTAGATATCGGTATGTAAAGTAAGCGGAATAAAGGAATCAAAACTGAGTTGGTTTAAATTTATTTAAAAATATAGTCACTCTTTTTATGGTCTCAATTTACAGAGTTAATACCAAAGTTTTTGTACGAGAGTAAAAGACATAAAGAAGTTAAAATCAATAGAACGACGGTTTGAGCTTTTAACTGGACAGTGTAAATTGGACATTAACTTTAAATCAGGGCGAAAGCAATTTTTAGAGTTAATTAAATTCTAATCATTTTCAAAAAGTATTTTTAAAGGTTAAATGTGAGGACGAGAGTTAAGCATTTAAGTTTAATCATATAATCTAAGTCAACAGAGCGAGAGTTTGAGACGAGGGTGTTTAAACGGTTAGTATTTTCTTAAAAAGAGTTTCTATAGATTCCATTGCTTTCAAAAAGTGATTTTAGATTTAACTAAATAGTGAGAGCGTACGTTAATATAAAGTCATAGTCTGATTCAACAGAGCGAGAGTTTGAGAAAAGACTTTTAATCAATAGTGTCTACTGAAAAGACTTATTTTAAAACTAAGAAACCAACGAAGACTTGATTCCCTAATTACGACGAACTACATACCGATATCCGTGTTATTTGATATTTAATCTAGATCCAATTTTATTTTACTTTTCCCCCTAATCATCAAAGTATCATCCGCCTTAGCTTTACGAAGTAACCTTAGAAAAACGGTATATCGATTCATTAAGTTCCTGTGGGATCGATATCTTTTAAAACTACGCGATTAGACTGTGCACTTACAGTTAATACCCCAATAGACTCATAAAGTCGCGATCAAGTTTTTGGCGCCGTTGCCGGGGACTTTTATTTAGTCGATATCGTAACTCTTCTGTTACGCTGTAGAGACTAAGACATTTTTTATTTTTCCTTCTTTTTCGTTGATTTGTATGCCACACACTCGCTCACAAGGCGAACCGTACTACTTACGAATCAACGACGTTGAACGATATCTCCGAGTATTACGCCGAATTCGGGAGTATCGTGCTGCAAACAATCTTCCTCCAATCGAAATTCCTGATCTCAAAAATCTCCTTCCTTCGCCGATACCCGAGATGGCAGAACCAGCTCGTGCTCTTCGAGATTACGCCGCTCCATCGCAAGATGAGCCGCATTCGAGTATTGCTCCACCCGCAATTGAAGCAAACAACTTCGAACTTAAACCTTCGTTGTTGCAGGCAGTGCAACAGAACCAATTTTCTGGAAATCCTACCGAGGATCCAAACCTTCATTTATCCGTATTTGTCCAATACGCTGATACTGTTAAAGCTAATGGTGTCACTTCAGAGGCAATTCGACTTTGTCTCTTTCCTTTCTCGTTAAGAGACAAAGCTAGAAGATGGCTTCAGTCTCTTCCTTCCAACTCAGTCACCACATGGAATGAGTTGAAGAAAGTCTTTCTTGCCTGATATTTTCCTCCAAGCAAAACAACTATGTTAAGAGCTCAGATAAATGGATTTAAGCAGAAAGATAACGAGTCTCTTTTCGAAGCATGGGAAAGATACAAAGACATGATGAGACTTTGTCCACACCATAGTTTAGAGGACTGGTTAGTAATTCATACCTTCTATAATGGTCTTTTGTACAACACAAGGTTAACAATAGATGCCGCCGCCGATGGTGCGCTTATGGATAAACCTTACACCGATGCTTATCAACTTATTGAGAGCATGGCCCAAAATCATTATCAGTGGGGAAGCGACCGAACAATGGTAGAAAAACCTCAAACAAAAGGGGGCATGTACGAGATAAGTAGCCTTGATCATGTTAATGCAAAAGTGGATGCTCTTGCCCAGAAAATCGAAAGTTTAAATGTATCACCTCCAGCCACCGTGGTTGCCGTAACTCAAAATTGCGAAGTCTGTGGAATCCAAGGTCACACTCCTACAGATTGTCAACTCCTAACAGGAATCCAAGCAGAGCAAGTGAACTATGCTCAAGGAAATCCCTACTCGCATACCTATAACTCAAACTGGAAGAACCATCCTAATTTTTCATATAAGAGTAATAATGCTTTATACGCACCAGGTCAAGCCCCAGCTATACCTCCTGGATATCAAAAGCCGACCCCATCTACACCTAACAATAACATTCCTAGGAAATCCAATTTGGAAATCATGATGGAGAACTTCATAGCTTCTCAACAGCAAACGAATAAAGAGTTCTTAAACCAGAATGTACACACTAACGAACAGATTAAACAACTAGCAAGTAAAGTAGATGCCCTGGCTACCCATAACAAAATGCTGGAAACACAAATCTCGCAAGTAGCTCAACAACAAGTGCCTACTGCTGCCCCAACTGGTACATTTCCTGGACAACCCCAACCTAATCCGAAAAGCCACGCTCATGCAATTATATTAAGAAGTGGAACAGAGGTAGAAGGACCATCTGACCCAAGGATTGAAAACCAAAACTCTAAAAAGTCAACTGAGGAAGAAAGTAAACCTAAGGAAAAGGAAGAGTGTAATAAGGAAACCGTAGAAAAGAAAGAACCTTATGTACCTCCACCGCCTTACAAACCACCTATCCCTTACCCTCAAAGGCAAATTAAAACCAAAGACGCGGGCCAATCTAAAAAATTTGTTGACCTACTGAAACAATTAAACGTCACAATTCCTTTTACAGAAGCTATTACACAGATGCCCTCATATGCTAAGTTTTTAAAAGAAATTCTTTCTAATAAAAGGAAACTTGAAGATAGCGAAACCGTTACACTCACTGCTGAGTGCAGCGCGATAATCCAAAATATGCCTCCTAAACTTAAAGACCCTGGTAGTTTCTCTATACCCTGTCATATAGGAAAATTTGTCATAGACAAAGCTTTGTGCGATTTAGGAGCCGGTATCAGTGTTATGCCCTTGTCCATATGCAAGAGACTTGAAATGGGAGAATTAAGACCAACTAAAATGTATGTGCAATTAGCAGATCGTTCCGTTAGATATCCTGTAGGAATTCTTGAAAACGTTCCCGTGCGTATAGGTCAATTCTACATCCCAACCGATTTTATAATTATGGACATAAGAGAAGATGAAGTTACCCCCATTATATTGGGAAGACCATTCTTAGCAACCGTCGGTGCCATCATAGACGTAAAACGAGGACGACTCACTTTCGAAGTAGGAGAAGAAAAAATTGAGTTCATTCTTTCCAAAATTTTGAAAGCACATGCAATAGATGACACATGTTACTTCATGGATATCATCGATGAATGCATAAAAGAAACATAATTAGAAAATGACGACTTGTTTGACTGTCGTGTAGAAGACATACTTAACCAATGTTTAGCAATAACATCGGATCCTACACAATGCCTCAAGAAACCAACCCTCGACCTGAAAACACTTCCCAAAAATCTGAGATATGAATTCCTAGACTTAGAACTTGAACGACCAGTGATAGTAAATGCAGACCTAGGAAAACTCGAAACCGAAAAACTCCTACATATTTTAAGAAAATATCCAACCGCACTAGGATACAACATCACCGATCTTAAAGGGATAAGTCCTTCTATTTGTATGCACCGCATCATGCTAGAAGAAGACTGTAAAACTTCTAGGGAACATCAGAGGAGACTAAACCCGATCCTAAGTGAGGTAGTAAAGAAGGAAGTAACGAAATTATTAGAAGCAGGTATCATATATCCTATATCTGATAGCAAATGGGTTAGTCCTGTACACGTAGTACCAAAGAAAGGAGGTATAACAGTGATCGAAAATGAAAAAGGAGAAACTATAACCAAACGAATCGAATCGGGATGGAGAATGTGCATTGACTATACGAAACTAAACAAAGCAACCCGAAAAGATCATTTTCCTTTACCATTCATAGACCAGATGTTAGAACGACTAGCCAAGCATTCTCATTTCTGTTATCTAGACGGTTACTCAGGCTTCTTTCAAATACCAATTCATCCTGATGACCAAGAAAAGACAACGTTCACATGTCCTTTTGGTACCTTCGCTTATCGACGAATGCCGTTTGGCTTGTGCAATGCTCCTGCAACCTTCCAAAGGTGCATGATGGCAATATTCGCCGATTTTCTCGAAAACATCATGGAAGTCTTTATGGATGACTTCTCCGTATGCGGACAAAGTTTCGAAGAATGTCTTGAAAACCTAGAAAGAGTTCTAGAACGATGTGTAAAAGTAAACCTAGTACTTAATTGGGAAAAATGTCACTTTATGGTACAAGAAGGAATTGTTTTAGGACACATCATATCAAATAGAGGAATTGAAGTAGACAAAGCCAAAATAGAAATAATCGAAAACCTTCAACCTCCGAAAACTGTAAGAGAAATACGAAGCTTCCTAGGACATGCCGGTTTCTACCGACGATTCATTAAAGATTTCTCTAAAATAACTAAACCTTTAACCGGATTATTAATGAAAGACACTGAATTCACCTTCGACAATAAATGTTTAGAAGCATTTCAAACACTTAAACAAGCATTGATCTCCGCGCCCATAATGCAGACTCCGGATTGGAATGAACCTTTCGAAATAATGTGTGACGCAAGTGACTACGCCGTAGGCGCTGTTTTAGGACAACGAAAGGATAAAAAACTTCACGTCATATATTATGCGAGTAGAACTCTAGATGAAGCGCAAATGAATTACGCCACGACCGAGAAAGAAGTTTTAACAGTAGTATTTGCACTAGATAAATTTCATTCTTACTTGGTCGGAGCTAAAATAATCGTTTACACTGATCACGCTGCCATTAAGTACCTCTTAACGAAAAAGGACGCTAAACCTAGACTCCTAAGGTGGATCTTGTTGCTACAAGAATTTGATTTGGAAATCAAAGATAAAAAAGGAACTAAAAACGTAGTAGCAGATCACCTTTCTAGACTTGAAAACCTGGAACCGGAAAGAACATCGATCAATGATGATTTCTCGTACGATAAACTTATAGCTAATTTGGAAGAAAATAGAGCTGATGAACAAGTAGAGACCACCTTGGCTATATGCGTTACACCATGGTACGCTGATTTTGTCAATTATTTAGCCGCCGGAGTAGTTCCACTTGATTTATCCTACCAACAAAAGAAACGATTCTTCCATGACATAAAACATTATTACTGGGACGACCCTTTACTTTTCAAAAGAGGCCCCGATGGTATTTTTCGTCGCTGTATACCTGAAGAAGAGATAGAAAGTATAATCCAACATTGTCATCCCGCTCCTTATGGTGGACACGCAAGTACATCCAAGACCTGCTCTAAAATCCTACAAGCCGGTCTTTATTGGCCAAACATATGGAAGGATGTGCATGCCGCTGTCAAGAAATGCGATAGGTGTCAACACACAGGAAACATATCTAGACGTGACGAGATGCCACAAAAAGGCATTTTGGAAGTAGAAATTTTCGACGTGTGGGGAATAGATTTCATGGGACCTTTTCCACCCTCTTTCGGTAACAAGTACATACTCGTAGCGGTTGACTACATATCAAAATGGATTAGCTTCTCCAACAAACGATACACGAGTAGTAATTAGACTCTTTAAGAATATAATCTTTCCAAGATTTGGTGTCCCAAGAATAGTCGTCAGTGATGGTGGATCGCATTTCATATATAGGATATTCGAAAAACTATTGTTTAAGTATGGTGTAAAACATCGAGTAGCGACACCTTACCATCCTCAAACCAGTGGACAAGTGGAAGTGTCTAACAGAGAAATTAAACAGATATTGGAAAAAACAGTCGCCACCTCGAGGAAAGACTGGTCATCAAAATTACCCGAAGCTTTATGGGCATATCGAACCGCTTACAAAACTCCCGTAGGAACAGCCCCATTTAGGCTTATTTATGGTAAATCTTGCCACCTCCCAGTGGAGTTAGAACATAAGGCCTATTGGGCTATTAAAAAATTAAATTTAAAGTATAAGGCCGCCGGTGAAAAGCGAATCCTTGATATAAACGAATTAGAGGAACTTAGACAAGACGCATACGAAAATGCCAGAATCTACAAAGAAATAACGAAAAAATGGCATGATAAACGCATATCAAGGAAAACTTTCAAACAAGGCGATGTAGTCCTATTGTTTAACTCTAGACTTAAGTTATTCCCAGGAAAACTACGCTCTAGATGGTCAGGCCCTTTCCAAGTCACTAATGTCTTTCCTAGTGGGGCTGTGGAAATTAAGGGAAAATCTATTGAAGCATTTATCGTAAACGGGCAGCGTCTGAAACATTATCACTATGATGAAAACAATGAAGACTCGTAAGTCCTGCACTTAGACGTATTGTCTCCTAAATTTATAGATTAACTTTTAATAGTTTTATGTCGAGCTTGCGACATTAAACAAAGCGCTTCGTGGGAGACAACCCACAAATTTTTACTATTTTTTCTTTGATTATTCTTTTGATTTTATTCAGTATTCATTCTTCATTTATTTTATTTTATAAAACTTTTCTTCTTTTCTTCTTTCGGCATCTGGCCAAATCCTGACTAAATTCTTGTTTTTCTTTTCTTTAGTTAACACTAACCTGATGGGACATATTGATCGCATGGGTATCAAATTCCGAGGGAGAGCTCAGAGACAAAAATTTGAAGAACTAGCTGAGAGAGAGATGCACCCAAGTTTTTATGTTGATGATGGTGCAATGACTGTTCTTGGGCTAAGAGATAGCGTCCTATATCTGCTGAGTCAAATAGGGTGGGAAACCACTCCTATTCGAAGACAATTTGTTACTTACCGGAGGCTAACTCTAGAATTCCTTAGCTCCCTGATTTATTTACCAAACCATGGAAAAGGAATAAACCGAGGTTTCATTCAGTTCAGGATGTTCAATATGGAGTATCAGTTTAACATTCAAGAATTTGATAACCTTTTAGGGTTCCCTACTTCTTTTGATACATTCACCATGAGCCAAGAAGACCTTTTTGAATATAGAGAGCTTGAGCATTTTTGGGGAAGTTTAACGGGAAATGACGACCCCGAGGAACATGAGTTTCTTTCTGGAAACATACATAACCCGGCTTTTCGTTATTTCCACAAGATCCTAGCACACACTCTTTTTGGGAAGAAATCAAACATTACCACAGTATCACGTGATGAACTTTTCATAATATTTTGTGCTTCCCAGAACCGTCCAGTGAATGGTGCCACTTATATGTTGGCGAGTTTTGACCTCCTTATTCAAGATGACCGTGCACCGATCCAAATAGGAGGATTTATAACTATGATTGCTAATGCTATTGGATTGCGCCAACCCATGCTTGACTTGAACCCTTTTTGTGGTATTGAGCCTATGAATATACTTTTCCTCTTCAACACTATGTTTATAGGAAACCTTGGACCTGAAGAGTTTGAACTGTTAAATAATAACCAAGCTTTTTACCTATTCACCATGCCTAGCCCGATGACCAGTGTCCATAACCGAAATAATTGGCTCTACAATCTGAATGGAATACCTTCTCCTGTTAGATCTGTTGAAACCATCCAAGATTATGAGATTTGTGACGACCAGATTCCTTATGCTGAGTCTGATCCACAGACACCAACTGGTTACCATGATGTTGCCTCTCCACCTCATCCTATCCCGTCCGCAGAATCGGCAATACCTGATCTTAGACATCATATGCCCAGAACTGACTATAACACCGTTATTCAAGCCTTGATGTCAGAACAAGATGCCCTCAGAGAAGAGTTAACTAAGATGGGACATGAATTTCTGGGATACATGAGTAGTATGACAAATCAATTCCACGAGTTGCTACACCGTGTAAATTCCTTTGCCCCTCCGGCCAGAGATTCTACAAGTGGCTAGAAGAATTGGAGTTAATTAGTTTTAGTCATAGGAAATTTATAGTTTCGTTTAACATTGCTTTTAACTTTAGGATTTATTTTTCGCATGTTTTATTTTGTTTTCAAATATTACATTATGTTTATTTTATTAAAGCTATTGGCATTATTGGTTAAATTAAATTTTATTTTGATTTATGCAATATCTACAATTATCAATAATGATATTTACTGTATGCTACTTACATGGCCTATTAGAAAATATATGTACACTATGGTGTGTAGTAGAATAGCATACATGACAATTCAAATATATAACAATAGCAAATATAATAAGCAAAACAAAAAAATTAATAATAACAAAATTTATTAAGTACCCACGTAAGCAGTCACGAGCGCCAGTGACCGTTGCGAGCTCACCGGTGTGACGAGCGTCACACAAGCCATCATGGTCGCCACGCAACCCATGACGCCCGTAACACACCTTATCACGAGCGTGACAGCTTCAGAACAGGTGAACGTTGGTGACCGTTGGGGACATGACCGTTACCTCCCCCGCCTTTTTATTTCCCCCATTCATTCACCTCTTCACTCCATTCCACTCACATTCATCCATATTTATTTTCCCCTTACCCACTCCTCTTCCCAATTCCAAAAACTTTTCCTATAAATACCTACCATCCATTTCTTCCTACACCACATCATTCCAACAAACCACTTCTACACAAATATATTTCATTATCTTTTCCTTCTTTTTACCTACCTATCAATATGGCGGAGAACCAACAATTCGGAAATATTATCTTCCGATCTGAAGATGATAACTATCAACGGGAGCAGTTCGTTCGGTTCCAACAACGAGGTGTCGTATCTACCAGGTATCCTGATCTAAATTGCTTACAAGAATTAGGATTACTTCAAGGTGTGCAATGGATGCTTCGGCTTTCTGATTTAACCTTTCTTTGCACACAAAATCACCCTACTTACCCATCACTCACCTTAGAGTTTTTAAGTTCTTATTCTTACATCACTCCAACCGGTGAGGACGAATACTTAACCGGTACCGCAAATTTCCGCATGTTCAACACCGAGTACTCACTATCCCAGGACCAGTTGAGTGTCATGCTACACTTTACTGTAGGAGACCAAGTCCACCCAAGAATCCCTCCGAACTCACAGTGGCACATAAACGCCTTTGACCTCTTTGGAAAAATATCCGGTGTGGAAACCAATAACTGGGATGCACTACTTGCTTCGCACATACACAACCCCACTATCCGGTATTTTATCCGTATTCTGCAAAACACCATTTTTGGAAGACCCAACAACAGTAAAGTCAACGCAAAGGAATTATTCTTCCTCCACTGCATCTTTTCAATCGACACAAAGGTAAACGCCGCCTCTTTCTTATTTCACCATATCCGTACCCTATGTGCTCGAGGCCGTCAACCTTTTGTGATTGGAGGATTAATAACCACCATCGCACTCGGCTTAAATCTAGGGGACCGACTTCAAAATTTGCAATCTCTGCCACCCCTATTTATGGATATAAGCTATTGTCGCTCCAGCCGCTTAATCAAAAATAGGGTAGGCGGAAGGTATTATCTTATGGTGAATAACCAAGAAGTCCCAAGCGTTGTTTTGCCCAACATTGCCCTCACAGATGTCACCAACCCGACCGATTCATCTACGATCTGAATGCTCCCGAACCTACCGAGCCTACACAAGCAAACCCGCCCCCGGACGAGTTTGAGGAAATGGAGCAAGGTGATCAAGGTACTGAACAACAGTCAGCCCCGCTTAATCCTTCCGATAATGTGGCTGGTTCATCCTCCTGACGTCGTCGAAGAAGAAGGCATGCAACAAATGATGACATCATGGATGCTATTGAACATCAAGCCCAACGACTTGATGCTATGCATGCGCAGAATAACGAAGTGATGCAACTGATGCGCCAGATGCAACAACAACAGGAAGAGAGGAATGCACTAACCGATCAGCGGTTCACTGACTTGCTCAACCGATTTGATGACTTGGAAGTACGTCAACGCTCACCGGGTCCGAGAACAAGAGGACGCAGGCAGAATTGAGCATTTTATTTATTTTTTCCTTTCTTTTCACTTTTCATTTAAGTGTGGGGGGAAAACTTTGTTTCAGTTATGATTATTTCTCTTTCAACATTCCTCTTTCAAGTATTTTATTTCCCTTTCATTCATATAAAAATAAAAAAATTTAAAATATATATATATATATATATATATATATATATATATATATATATATATATATATATATATATATATATATATATATATATATATATAATATATTTATTTTAAGTCGAGTCCCTAGTGTGAAATTTTTTATTATCTATTCCCCTCAATTTTCTCGAGCCATAACAAAAATTTAACACACTCGATAAGTATAAAGGTTGCTTATTTTATAAAACTTGAGGGAAATTAAGACACAATTATTACCGCCCCAACACTCTAAAAACCTCAACATGTTAGATCAGGCTAAGTACCTATTATACCAATTCCTTAAACTTTTAGTTTTTTAGTAACCCAGAGTAGTTTATACGAGAAGTCGGCACCATCTTAATAGCAAACTACGTGGAGAGCCGATGAATATAAGTGAATGATTCCCAAAACAACATATTAAAAATCAGGAAATGCACTAATTAAGTTAGGTGATCCTTACCCGATCATTTAATCCAAAGGTTGCGGACCCTACAAAAACATTGTATGAACGATCCATTGTGAGTTGGTTCAGCAGTTTCTGGTGCTGAACTTGGTAGGGCGGACTACGATCCGATCCCCCGCAATTTGCAATGGACTAAATAACGAAGTTATCCAACTTATGTACCAGAACTTTTAGCTAAAAGGGGATCAGAATCGCTAACCGGTTACTCCACTATGTGCGCGAAAAGATAAAGGGCTTAATGTGATTTCACTAGAATGAAAACGGGTGAAATAAGAGTAAAAGAACTAGGCTAGCTATAATAGCATGACTCGAACTGGTTTGCATAAGGTGGGGTTATCTGATGTTGTGACGGTAGTTGTTGATGTTAAGACTAAACTCAGGTTATTCCTAAACGAGATTTACTTGCAACCTAGTACGAATTGATGTGCGTTTAGAAATTTCATCTGGCTAATATTTTAAAACGATTTCTATACTGTATCTTGCTTGAGGACAAGCAAAAGTCTAAGTATGGGGGAGTTTGATAACATGAAATAATATCACATTTTTGGACTCGATTTAATTAAATTATATTATTATTTGATTCGATTCATTTTATATTATTCGATATTACTTGGTATTTTCCTTCTATTTATTTCAGGTAACATTATTTGAAGCATATGTGAAAAAGAAAGAAAAGGGGGTGCAAAAAGAGGATTCTCTAGGAAAAGCATTCCACTAAAGCCCAGCCCACAACTACAAGGAAAAGCGCTGTGACGCTGTGACGACCGCCACACATGGTGTGACGAGCGTCACGCCCCTCTGCTTAGTGTTACGAGCGTAACACATGGTGTGACGGACGTCACACCCCTACTCCTATTTTTCTGCCTTTGACGCGCGTAACAGAAGCACTTCTCCCCTATTTCTCCGCTTGACTCGTTGACACGTTATAAACCATACTGAAGGAACTTTTGGGAAACGATTACTTTATGGATGAATATAAATAGACCTCAAGGGATCCAATTGAGGGTTCCTCTCCTTTTTGGCCGTGCAAGTTTTTACAGCAATACATTTTCCAGCATTCCATTTTCTCAGCATTTTTATTTCCTTAGCATTTTATTTTCTTTTCTTTGTTAGCTTAATTTTTTAGGCATTCAATTAATTTTCTCACAATAGTTTCTACACCGGAAACTATTGTGTAACTTTTACTGGATCTAACCTTACGTTAGATCATAGTATTTTACTTCTTTGTTTTTATTTTACTGTCTGACCGAAGATTGTAAAGAACAAATCCAACCGGTTTGTGATGGAGTGTTCAAGCATCGAAGCTAGGGAACAACCGAGATTTCTATTAATTTTACAGGTTCATTAATTTATTGTTTTAATTTATATATGCTTTGTACTGCTGTTTATCTATACTGTTTGTCTGATATGGCTGTATTTAAGTATGATTATTGTTTAGGCTTGTTTAGCATGTCCGGCTAAATAAATTTAGATATCGGTATGTAAAGTAAGCAGAATAAAGGAATCAAAACTGAGTTGGTTTAAATTTATTTAAAAATATAGTCACTCTTTTTATGGTCTCAATTTACAGAGTTAATACCAAAGTTTTTAAAATCAATAGAACGACGATTTGAGCTTTTAACTGGACAATGTAAATTGGACATTAACTTTAAATCAGGGCGAAAGCAATTTTTAGAGTTAATTAAATTCTAATCATTTTCAAAAAGTATTTTTAAAGGTTAAATGTGAGGACGAGAGTTAAGCATTTAAGTTTAATCATATAATCTAAGTCAATAGAGCGAGAGTTTGAGACGAGGGTGTTTAAACGGTTAGTATTTTCTTAAAAAGAGTTTCTATAGATTCCATTGCTTTCAAAAAGTTATTTTAGATTTAACTAAATAGTGAGAGCGTACGTCAATATAAAGTATAGTCTGATTCAACAGAGCGAGAGTTTGAGAAAAGACTTTTAATCAATAGTGTCTACTGAAAAGACTTATTTTAAAACTAAGAAACCAACGAAGACTTGATTCCCTAATTACGACGAACTACATACCGATATCCGTGTTATTTGATATTTAATCTAGATCCAATTTTAGTTTTACTTTTCCCCCTAATCATCAAAGTATCATCCGCCTTAGCTTTACGAAGTAACCTTAGAAAAACGGTATATCGATTCATTAAGTCCCTGTGGGATCGATATCTTTTAAAACTACACGATTAGACTGTGCACATGCAGTTAATACCCCAATAGACTCATAAAGTCGCGATCATCCTCATAGTTTTAAGCCATTTATTTCCTTTTGTGAGTTCCGTAGTTAGGGGTGAGTCCCTTAGTTGAGGTCAAGTCCCTCAGTCAGGGACGAGTCTCCTAGTTAGATGCGAGTCCCTCAATTAGGAGTTAGTCTCTCAGTTAAGGGTGAGTCCCTCGGTTGAAAGACATTCTTGTTTGCTTTCTCATTTCACATGCATCATATATATTTTCTTTTGAAATTTTCATCTTAGGTAAACCAATTTCTGTTGGAAATCCACCAAAACCTATGGAGAATTTCAACCAATCTTGATGAACAAGATTATTATCACCCACACAATAACAATGAAAAGAAAAGAACAATGGAGAAAGAAAGAGTGTAAAGAACGATGAAGGAGAAGAAGAATTGAATTCTGCAGAGTTTCTCTTTGCCCACAAATTATGAAAAACTTTTTATTCACTTTGCAACTGCAAAATACTGTGGATTACAAGTGTTATGAATACTTTATTCACTTCATTACAAAAATAAGGGTTACTCCCTCTATTTATAGATTTAGGTTAACCTGGACCTCAAGCCAAAGCCCAAAACTATAAAAGCCAACATTACTAAAATAGGCCTAGGTCTAAATCCTGTGTGAAGCAACATGCTTCGACACACTAACATAACTCAACATACTAGGTGGTTCGACACTTCCTTATTCTATCGAGAAACCTGCTTCGACATAAAGAATTATAATTCAACACACCACCTAATTCATTGTGTCTAAGATATTTACATTCATCATAGCTCTTAGTCTTCTAAACACTTCGACCTGCACTCCCTTTGTCATGATGTCTGCAATCTGATTCTCAATTCTGCAGTGTTCCACATTCATCTTCTCATCTGCTACCTGCTCTCGAAGATAATGGAACCTCATCTCGATGTGCTTGCTTCGACCATGTATTATCGGATTCTTCACCAGATTGATAGCTGATATGCTGTCGATCTTCATGGTAATTGCTTCATGACTCTTTGTTGTTATCTCTTCGACCAGATTTACCATCCACGTTTCTTGACATGCATAAAGATAAACATTTATGTATTCTGCTTTGCACGACGATAATGCCACTACTGGTTCCTTTCTCGAACTCCAAGCAATTGGTGCACCACCTAGCATAAACACATAGCCAGTTGTGGATTTTCGATCCCCAGCATCACTACACCAACTTGAGTCGGTGCATCCCACTAATTTGCATTCTTTTCCTTCATCAGCTGCAGGAAACAAACGCCATAGTCGAGAGTTTCTTTCAGATGCCTTAATATCCTCTTCGCCGCTGCTAGATGTGATACATTTGGCTTCTGCATGAACCTACTCACCATACCTACACTGTATGCTAAGTCATGCCTTGTATGACAAAGGTATCGAAGTGACCCAATAAGTCTTCTATATTGGGTTGGGTCGACATCATCTTCATCTGAATCTTTCGACAGTTGTAATATGGGCTCAGCTGGAGTCGAAGTTGGGTTGCAATCTTGTATATCAAATCTCTTGAGTATTTCGCCTGCATACCTTCTTTGATGCATCATCAAACCTCTACCACTCTTGTAGAATTTGATGCCAAAGAAATATGAAATGTCACCCAGATCTGACATTTCAAATTCCTTGTTGAGATCACCTTTAAAGTCTTCGATCTCCTTCTTGCAACTACCTGTTATCAACAGGCCATCGACATAGAGACATAGTATAAGCAATTCACTCTTGCTTCTTCTTACATATACTCCATGTTCACTTGTGCACTTCATAAATTCCTTCTCCCTTAGAAATCCATCTATCTTCTTGTTCCAAACTCTTGGAGCCTGTTTAAGTCCGTACAAGGCTTTATGCAGCTGGTACACCTTTCTTTCTTCGCCTTGTTTCACAAACTCAGTTGGTTGTGCAACATAAACTTCTTCTTCTAAGGGGTCATTAAGGAGTGCACGTTTCACATCCATCTGACACATTTGCCAGTTGTTCATGTTTGCTAGACCAACAACCAACCTGATTGTTTCGATCCTAGCAACAGGTGCAAAAACTTCATCGAATTCGATTCCTTCTCTCTGAAGAAATCCTTTCTCCACAAGTCTCGCCTTGTGTCGAGTCACTTTTCCTTTGGGATTCCCTTCACCTTGTATACCCACTTCACATCGATTGCCTTCTTGTTTTAGGGCAATTCGATAAGTGACCAAGTGTTGTTGACTTCGATTGACTTCAGCTCTTCGTCCATTGCTTTCATCCACTTCGAATCTTTCAATGCCTCAGCTTGTAAGACCCCAATTTTGACCCTAAGATCCATCATGCAATCTCATCATATGCATTAGCATTGGGATCATACTTTGGCATCCTCCTTACCCCTCTTTCATTGGGTTTATTTTAGGAGAGATCACCAAGCACCATGTGATTGTATCATACTTGTATATTTATCATTTTACTAACCAAAAAACCAAAAATATGGCTTTGTATTTGCCTAACTATTTTTTAGGTAGGGCATGGTCCCCATTGGTCTATCAAGTTTATATCTAGGGTTTAAGACCCTCATGTTTAAGTGCACAACCAAGGATTAATCCACAAAGTCTCTAAGCGTCATATATGAGTCCCCATGATCTCTACATGTTATTTTGATCAAGCATTCTTCAAGAGTTTTGAGTTGGTTTGCCTTGGAAACCCTAGTTTGTCTGGGTATCCTAAGTAACTTCTTCAACAAGCTTCCTCACCAATTGATCAAATTTCTCAAAGGGAAACTCCAAAATTCATCATCTTATGCATATGTGATCTACCATGAGCCTAAAAAGTCAAGAGAATTGCAAGTTAGCAAGTTGGTTGGTGGTGGTTGGCCAGATGAACTCATCTGATAAAAAATGGGTCTCCCTAGACCCTATCTCCTACACGTTTCACCATATGAAAATGATTACAAAATAAACGTTACTCTAAATGACATCCCAAACAACTTTCATATTGAGGTCTAGAGCTAATTTTGCTTGGAAAGTCATTTTCTATGTTGAAATATTATAGGTCATTTTGTCTAAACCCTAATTTGAAAGTCAACTTCCCAAGGCCATAACTTGCTCAATTTTCATGAGATTAAATATTTACAAGTTTCAAAATAAAATTCAAGATGTCTAATTAAACTTTTATGTTTGGAGTGAAAGCTAAATCAACTTTTATGAGCATGTGATATGAGGATACATTATAGGTCATTTTGGACCAATACCATTGAACAAGTGATTTTCCCCAACTTCAAAAATGCATAACTCTCTCATTATAAATCAAAATAATGTCAAATGGGTGACCATTTTGAATGTCTTTTAAATATCTACAACTTTTATGAAGACACTTTTCTCATTTAGATCTCACATAAAAAGTTTATTAAGATGGAACATTGAGGTATATGGCTTGACACTTAGAATTTTTTTCAAAATGTTGAAATTTGCAAACTTCCACCTCAAAATTCACCTTGATACAAGTTCCAAACGGAAAAGTGCTCAACATAAGAGTTGTTCCTCTTGATCTAAGCTTTCCAAAGAGTCCTAATTCATTCATTTTGTACCAAGTTTGCTAAGGTTGCGCATGGTTTTAACAGGCCTACATCATTGGTGGAAATCAAAGTTCAAATGATCACATAACATTGCCTTGCTATTCAAGCTTCATTCCAATCTCATTTCAGATGCATTTGCACCTAATTGGATTGCTTCATGGGCCTGTACACGCCCATGCAAGCTTGTGCATGACATTGCCAAATTTGGAAGAAAATTCAAGTGTGCAAATAACACTTCCAAATGATATAAATATGGACCCTATGAGCTCATTTGAGAGGATCCTTGTGCGCCAACTTTGCCCCCTCTTTTCAAACTCTCACAATTCAAAGGAAAACCTGAGAATTTTTACTTGAAAATTGAGTTTGAATCTCACTGTTTGGAGATTCAAAAACTCCAGGATCCAAAGCTTCTTTCCATTCCTAATCCACTTCTGCAAGTCATTGGAGCAAGATCAAACAAGAATTTAAGCAAGGAAGAGCAAGTTCTGCACAACATTGAAGGTATTTTCCAAAAAAAATCTTCTCTTAGATTCCCACTCAATTATCATCAATTCTCTTGGATCTTTGGTTGTCTGAAGTCCTACCAATGTAGGCAAGAAGATTGAGTTGCTTTGAGGTCAAATCGAAGCAACTCAGTTGACACACCTCAAAATTCAACTCCTCATATCTTTCTATATATGTGGAGTTAGTTAAAATTGAGGTCAGATTCGTGCTCTACGCTATTTTTTCTTTCAGATCATGTCCTTCTTTTTCATTTATGTGATGGTGATGACTGAACCAGTCCGGCGAGGTTCGCCTGAGAAGGTGACCGGAGGTTTAGCGTCGGTGATGTGTTGGACAGGTTCTGAGCCACATGATCAATTCAAAATGTTTTAATCTTGTGCGTTGCTTGTAAATACCACTTGTGTTACCCGTTGACTAGTGACTATGGTGGAAAGCGCGCTTGTGACTACTTGATCTGCCACCTCAATTAATGAGGGAGATCAAGTGGTCCACGTTTTTTTGTATTTTCTTATTTTCATTTTATTCCTTTGATTTTCATTAATTCATATTAATTTTAATATTGATCCAAAAAATATGAGAGTTTCACTAAAAAAATTTAAATAAAATCCTCTTTCATATTTTAAATTAAAATTATTTTTTGGATCATTATTAATATTTTTCATGATTTAATTGATTTTATGATTATTTTTAATTGTTTAAAAATACTTTTAAGTCTCTAAATATTCTGAATTTTTTCTCCAAGGTCCTTTGACCTTGTTTGACCTATGATAAATCTCATGGCCATTTATTTGGTGTTTTGATTAGATTTTAGGAATTTGACAAACACTATTTAATTTAATGCATTATTTTTAGTATTTTTAAATTGAATAAATGCCAAATAATTGTGTTGAGCCATTTTGATTGTTTGTATAAGTTTGACTTGTATTGTTGGGCCTTGGTCAAGATTGATTTGACTTTGTTAAGTTAAGATCATTGGATTTAGGGGATTGATGGAATGTACATTCCATCTCCCAAAATGAATGAATGATCTTAATTTGGTAAAAATCCTCCTTTTTCCAATTTGATTTTTGATTCATTCCCCTCCCTCTTCATCTCATTCCCCTTCTTTATGCATTCATATCATGGACCTATGATATCTCCATATCCTAAGGCTACTTGATTGCAAAATCAACATAAGTATGGATGAGATTAGGTCACCATTTTTGCATATTCTTTTTGTGTGTGGTGTGTTTCATGAGCATAGTCCATTATACTATGTCTCTAACATGCATTAACACCAAAATTCTATTGTCTGGCCTTAAATAGTTGTGACTTCTACATAAGTCCAATTAGGATTGCTTAACATGGCGCTAAATTTGTGACACAAAAAGGCATAGCATTCTAGTTAGTGAGATTGTAAGTCTCCCCTCTTTCATGGTATTATATGGAAACTTGGCCTTTTTTCCTTCCTTTGGAAGATGTCTTGGTTCAAGGATCCATGCTTGTGATAAGTGGGTTGAATGTTCTCCAAAGAATGACTTAAAATAAAAAGCAAAAGAAATACTAACTTCTAACTCATTAACAACTAACATTTAATTTCAAGTCATTTACTTTAATGCACTTTATTTTTAAACCTTATTCATTTGCCATTGTTCATACCATTCTAATTGTTTATGTTAATGTCATTTGTACTTTGTCCATTTGGACCATATTTTGTGATATATTTTGCTTGTGTATATTATGCTCGTTTGTGTGGTCTTTGACCATTAATGTACATAATAAAAACCAAAACCATAAAAAAAACATCTTGTGTGTACTGTTGGTTTGATATGAGACAATTGGACTTAGAATTTAGGCAACACTCCATATGCAAAGGACTTGGACAATGCCAACTTTCATGTAACCAAGTGCTTGTAATCTGAAACTTCATCTGATACATCATTGAAGATCCATTTGAGTTCATCTACAACATGATCCTTGTGAAGCTGTTATTTTGAACCTGTGACTTATGGTATTATGGAATTCATCTGCTACATGGGCAAATTTGAAGAAGATCATGGAGTTGCTAAGCTTGAATATGGCTATCTTTATTTGATGCCTTGCTCTTCAAGTTAATATTTTGTGCATTGTTTGTTGCTTGATTCTAATCTCCAAGGAAATTTGAGTTTCTATATGACATTCTTGTCTATTGGATTGTAACCCATTCGTCAGATCTTTTCAACTCTTAACTTTTAAATTTATGCTTAGGATTAGTCTCTTCATCTCTTCCTCACTTCTTTAATTTCAAAATCTCTCCCTCCTTTTAAAATTGTCTTTGCTTGTGCTTGTTTTTTACTAAACTTGGACCATTTTGCAAACTATAAACTTTGGCCTTATGCCATTGCATTTTAAACTTCTTTTCTTAAATAAACATGTAAATAAACTTAACTATACTTGACTTAAAGACTTCAAAAGCCAAAAAGAACTAACTCATTCAAACCATTTTTAGGCCTTTGTTCCTTTCAAACCTAATTTTTGTTAAAAGCAAAGCATCCACTTTGAAATTTGTATCACGAACTACGAGGCTTTGATCCCTCATTTTTATGTTGGTACGTAGGCACAAGTCTGAAGGTCTTGTCAAACACAAAAATATAATTAATGAATTCTTTTCTCATCCCCCCATTCTATTTGCTTGCAAACATCATTTGTACAAAAACACATACACACACAAAAAAGGGCTCCCTAGGAGTACCTAGGATACTTTTGGTGCTAACACCTTCCCTCTATGTAACCAACCCCCTTACCTGTAATCTCTGGCATTTTATTAGTTTTGATTTGAAAACTTCTTATTTTTTGGGTTTTGTTCGTACTTTTTCCTTGGAAACAATAAAAGCGCGGTAGCGACTCTTGTTATTTAATGTCTTGCTTATCCATAGCTTGATGATCATGAATTTACCGCTACATAAATTAAGTGGCGACTCTGCTGGGGAGTAGTCTCTAGTGGCTTTAGCCTACTTTTTTGTGTGTATATAATTGTATGTTTGATGTATGTATATTTGTTTGTGTGATATAATCTTCTTGTTGTGCTTGGTGATATCTGAGTGGTGAGATAAGTTCTAACCCGAACTTGAGTGCAATTAAGATAGGAGGATGGTATAGTCACGTTCGACTTGTGTGGAGTAGTCTTTAACAAGTTGGATTGAGATACATCTGCTCAGTGGAGACTGTTTTGGATTTGGAAATGTCACACAAGTATTTGTGGTTAGACATTACTATCTCTGATTTGGGGTCCGAGAAGCTGAGGACTATAGAACATTTAACACCTCTTGGCCTATTTAGGACATAGTGCGGAGACTATCCAAGTGTAGACTTGATAACAGTTGTTACGCGATACTACACTCAGACGAGTTTCTCTTGAGAATATTATGGGTTGATGAGTCAGTCATCCTAACCTGTAATATCCGATAGATGGAATTAAGACTCTGGGAACTTTTTAGAACATGATCTACAAGTTTTATCCTTAGTTCACTCCTTTGGGATGGTTCTTACCCAGACTCCATGCTCGTGATTCATAACAAACCCTTGATTCTTGGTTGATCCAATCAAGTCTTGTCAATATCAATGGAACTTGGGTGTTGATAAGGTGAAAACCATAATCCACCAAAATGGATGATTGATCTTGACAATGACTTGATTCATCCCTTGACCTTTGTTTGTTTGCCTTGTGTGTGATCCCTTATTTGTGATTGTTTCATTCATGTATTCATGCGCATCATAACATTCATCACACAAAAATTTCAAGGAACTGAGGTGTTATTTGCAAATATTTTCAGACCATGGATTGTGGACGAAGGAACACTAAGAAGTACAGTTTCAGATGTCCAGATTTGAAAGAGTTGAGGAAGCTGTCATCTTTTGTATTAGATCCCTTGGACTTCAAACAACGTCATGGGAAGCTTCTATCTATTTTGTCTACTGATGTGGTTGAAGGACTCTTAAGTGTATTGGTGCAGTTTTATGATCCTCTCTACCATTGCTTCACTTTTCCTGATTATCAGCTTGTGCCTACGTTGGAGGAGTATGCTCATCTCTTGGGAATACCTGTTTCTAGTAAAGTGCCATTTAGTGGATTGGAAGAGATTCCTAGATCTCATCTTATTGCTGAAGCTCTTCACTTGAATAAGTCTGAGATAGAGACTCATTGGGCGAAGAAAGGAGGATTGTTTGGATTGCCAGCTGATTTCCTCATTAAGGAAGTTACTGCCTTTGCTCAAGCTAGTAGTATGGATGCTTTTGAAGCTATCTTTGTGTTGCTCATATATGGATTAGCTTTGTTCCCTAACATTGACGGTTTTGTTGATGTTAACACCATTAGAACTTTCTTGATTGGGAATCATGTGCCTACTATGTTAGGGGATATGTACTTCTCGTTGCATTTGAGGAATTCTAAGGGTGGTGGAACGATTGTGTGTTATGTTCCTCTTCTGTACAAGTGGTTTATTTTGCACTTGCCTCAGACGCCTGCTTTTGTGAAGAACAAACAATGTCTACGGTGGTCTCAGAGACTTATGTCTCCCACTAATGATGATGTAGTTTGGTATGATCCTTCTCTGAGCAGTTTGGAGATTATTGATAGTCGTGGTGAATTCTCTAATGTTCCTCTCATTGGTACACAAGGAGGAATTAACTACAACCCTGCTTTGGCTCGTTGTCAACTTGGGTTCCCCTTGAGAGACAAACCTAATAACATGTTGTTAGAAGGTCTTTTCTATTAGGAGGGTAAAGATCACCAACATTTGAAGCAGAAGATTGTGCATGGTTGGCATAATGTGCATAGAAAAGGAAGATCTGAGCTCGGTCCGTGCAATTGTGTAGCTTTGGAAGCTTACACTACTTGGGTGAAGATGAAAGCTTTGGAGTTGAAGATGCCTTATCCTTGTGAAAGACCTATGTCTATGGTTATGGTTGAGTCATTAACTCCCCCTAACCAAGATATAGAGGAGTTGGAAGACGCGCTTGCCAAGATGAAGAGAGAGAAGGATATGTGGGAAGAGCGTTTCCATGATTTGAGCAAAAAGCATGAGGAATTGCAGCTTGAGTCTAAGGACAAAGATGCACTTATTGAGCTACTTGAAGACCGAGTGATAAAGAGACAGAGAGAGCCGGAGGTTTCATCTTCCTCTAGCATGCCTCACCCTTCCGTTGCTTGGAAGAAGATTGTTGATCAGCTTATCCTCAAGAAGACTCAGATGAAGGCTTCTTTTGAGACCGAGATTCGACGCATTCGAAGGAAGTACGCGCCTACAGCCAGATCTTCTGACGTTGTTAGGGGTCCTTAGGATGACTAGTCTCCTTTTCTCTTGTATTTTTCATTTGGTTTCTGAAATTGTACTCAGTGTAATCCTTCCAATTATATAAATAAAAGAGAATTTTTGGTCATATCAAATTGTTGCAATTATTGTTGTATATATATATATATATATATATATATATATATATATATATATATATATATATATATATATATATATATATATATATATATATATATATATATATATATATATATATATATATATATATATATATATATATATATATATATATATATATATATATATATATATATATATATATATATATATATATATATATATATATATTTGAAAATAATATAGTAAGTTCCTTGAAAATAAAAACAATCAAGCATTGAATTTCATGCATCATTTGCAGAAACAGGTTTCTCTTTCGCCAGATGTCTCATTGGTGTTTCTTCTGTGCTTCAGCCAAGTTGACTCATCGGTACAATACTCGCGCCAATCACTCCAGAATCATGGAACATCTTGAGCAAGAGAATAGAGACCTGAAAGAGGAGATCGCCCGCCTGACTGCCATGATGGAGTCAGTTTTAGCCGCGCAAAGTCAGTCTTCTCCAACACCTACAACTCCTCCTCCTTAGAGGACTATCATTTCAGAGATGGCTACCTCTACTGTTCCCGTAACTGCCGCTCATTTCGCGCCTACTATGCCTGCCGGATTCCCGTGGGGAATGTCGTCAAATTTCATGCCTGAAGGTTTTACACCTACATTTGCTTCTATGTCGGCATCTAGCCCCGTCATGTCTGTGCCACTGCCTATAGTGCATACCTTGCCTCGTGTGGAAGACACCATTTATCATTCCGAGCCATCTGAGGGCCCGGATGTATATGAGAAAATTGATGAAATGAAAGATCAATTTATTGAGCTACGCAAGGAGTTGAAAACATTGAGAGGTAAGGACCTTTTTGGGACGAGTGCTGCTGAATTATGTCTGGTGCCGAATGTGAAGATTCCAGTGAAGTTCAAAGTCCCTGACTTTGAAAAATACAAAGGTAACACATGTCCGCCCAGTCATTTGGTGATGTATGCCCGCAAGATATCTACCCAAACAGACAACGATTAACTGTTAATCCACTACTTTCAAGACAGTCTGATCGGCGCTACGCTAAGATGGTATATGGGGTTGGATAGTGCGAGCATTCACACTTTCAGCGAATTGGGAGAAGCATTTTTGAAGCAGTACAAGTACAACGTTGATATGGCTCTCGACCGAGATCAGTTGAGATCGCTGTCTCAGAAGGACAAGGATACATTCAAAGAGTATGCTCAGAGGTGGAGGGAACTCGCTGCTCAAATCAACCCTCCTTTAGAGGAAAAGGAGATGACCAAGATTTTCCTAAAGACCCTTAGCTCATTTTACCATGAGAAGATGATCGCCAGTGCCCCCAGTGACTTTACCGAAATGGTAAACATGGGGATGAGGCTAGAAGAAGGTGTCCGAGAAGGACGGTTGTCAAAGGAGGAGGTATCATCCAGCAAGAGATACGATAGCAGTTTCGGTAAGAAGAAAGACAATGAAGCCAACACAATAACTAATGGGAGGCAGAGAAGGCCTCAGATCAAAAGAAATCAACCACCCTATCAACATCATCATCAAGTATCTTCAGTATTTCCCGTTTTTTCACCTAGTCAATCAGTACCAGTTCAACAACAACGCCAACAACAACAACAACAACCACAACAACGAACAAACACCTACAACAACAATAATACCAACAATCAACAACAACAAACTTTCGAGAGGAAGAAGGTCTCTTTCGACCCGATTCCTATGACATATGCAGAACTCTATCCATCATTGGTCCTCAAAAACCTGCTACAACCGAGAAATCCGCCGCAAATACCTGAACCACTTCCATGGTGGTACAAGCCTGACCTTCATTGTGCTTTTCATCAAGGAGCACCCGAACATGACATTGAGAACTGCTACCCTCTCAAATATGAAGTCCAAAAGCTAGTAAAAAGTGGAATGGTGTCTTTTGAGGACCACGCACCCAACGTGAAAGCTAACCCACTGTCCGCTCATGGAAATTCATTTGTCAACATGGTAGATGGTTGCGCTGGAGAGCTCAAAGTGTTTGATGTCCGTTTTATTCGAAGGTCTTTGGTGACAATGCACAAGGATATTTGTTTGGTGAGCGATTGTGAACATGACCATGATGGTTGTGCTATCTGCAGTGTTAACCCAAGAGGTTGTGAGATTGTGAAAAGGGACATCCAGCGGTTGATGGATGAGGGTATGATCCAGATTGTACAATCCCGTCATGTAGATGACGATGTGAACGTGATCGCTCATGTGTTTAAGAATCCCGAGAAAGTGGTAATTTAATATGATAGCAGCAACAACAACAACATCAGCCAAAGATCGGTATCACCGTTGGTCATATGGTTGGCGGGTCCAGTCTCGTACGCATCCGATAAGGCTGTTCCTTATCAGTATAATGCAACTATGGTGAAGAATGGTCAAGAGGTTCCATTACCCACAACCAATTATGTCGTGAGCATTACTGATTTTACTAAGGTGACTCGCAGTGGTCGAGTGTTTGGGCCGGTGTTCCCAAAAGATGTGGAAGATTCAACAGTCAGTAAGAAAGTGGAAGTGCCTGCAGCAGATCCAATTAGTGCTTCAAAGTGTCAGTCTGGTGAATCTAGTAATTTGAAGACTAATGATGATGATGAGGTACTTCGGTTAATAAAGAAAAGTGAGTTTAATATGGTGGAGCAACTGCTCCAAACCCCCTTGAAAATTTCAGTATTGTCTCTGCTTATGAATTCAGAAGTGCATAGAGAAGCACTGCTAGATCTGATGATATGCAACCTAGGATCCGTAGCGGAGGGTTCATTCATAGCAATGAATAACACTTAGCTGATGTGCTAGAGGATGACGAAGAGGAAGACCACACCAATTTTGTGACGAATGGAAAAGCTTGCAACAATTGGATTGTTGTTGATATTCCTGTTATTATGCATCAATCTAAGTAATTTCTTTTATTTGTTTTAAAAATCCTTCTCTTATGCCTAAGGGAGGAGTGAACATTGTTGGGCCTTTTCAAATTTGATCATCAACAAAATTAATTCTATTCATCCACATCTATGATGTTTTGTTTTTACTTTTTGCTTTGTTCTGAAAATGGTAATCACAAAAAACATAAATAAATAAATAAACTTGTCCATTTGCATAATATTTGGTCACAAATCACTTCTCTAAAATCAAAATATCAAATCATTATGCAGGTTGGTTTCTAACCCCATTGAATACAATGATCCTTCTCCTTCTCCAAATTTTGAATTCCCTGTGTTTGAGGCTGAGGAGGAAAGTGATGAAGAAGTGAGTCTTGAATTGTCTCGTCTTCTTGAACATGAAGGAAAAGCCATTCAGCCATTTAAAGAGCAGATTGAGTTAGTCAATTTGGGTTCCGAAGATGATGTGAAGGAAGTCAAGATTGGGTCTCGACTGTGTCCAGATGTTAAGAAGGGGTTGATTGACCTTCTTCGAGAATATTCAGATGTGTTTGCTTGGTCCTATCAAGACATGCTTGGTTTTGATTCTGAGATTGTAGAGCATAGATTGTCGTTGAAGCCAGAGTGCCCACCAGTCAAACAGAAGTTGAGAAGAACGCATCCTGATATGGCAGTGAAGATCAAAGAAGAAGTGCAGAAGCAGATTGATGTTGGTTTCCTTGTTACCACTGAGTATCCGCAATGGGTGGCCAATATTGTGTCTGTTCCGAAGAAAGATGGAAAAGTCTGCATGTACGTTGATTATAGAGATTTGAATAAAGCCAGTCTAAAAGATGATTTCCCTCTGCCATACATTGATATGTTGGTAGACAATACTGCTAAATTCAAAGTCTTTTCGTTTATGGATGGATTTTCCGGATATAATCAGATCAAGATGGCACCCGAAGATATGGAGAAGAGCATATTCATTACACCTTGGGGAACATTCTGTTATAGAGTGATGCCTTTTGATTTGAAGAATGCTGGTGCAACTTACTAAAGAGAAATAACTACTCTTTTTCATGATATGATGCATAAAGAGATTGAAGTTTATGTCAATGACGTGATTGCTAAATCAATTGATGAAGAGGAACATGTTGAGCATTTGTTGAAGCTATTCCAGCGTTTGAGGAAGTATAAACTCCGCTTGAATCCCAATAAGTGTACTTTTGGTGTTCGTTCTGGTAAGTTATTGGGCTTTATTGTTAGTGAGAAGGGAATTGAAGTTGATCCGGCCAAGGTCAAAGCAATACAAGAGATGCTTGCGCCCGAAATTGAGAAGCAAGTCAGAGGTTTTCTCGGCAGCTTGAATAATATCTCAAGATTCATTTCACACATGACTGCCACATGTGCGCCTATATTTAAGCTTCTTTGGAAAGATCAGTCTTGTGATTGGACCGAAGACTGCCAGAAAGCCTTTGATAGTATCAAAGAATATCTGCTTGAGCCTCCGATTCTGTCTCCACCTGTTGAAGGAAGACCATTGATCATGTATTTTACTGTGCTCGAAGATAGTATGGGTTGTGTTCTTGGTCAGCAAGATGAGACTGGAAAGAAAGAATTTGCAATTTACTACCTCAGTAAGAAGTTCACTGACTATGAGACTCGGTATTATTTGCTTGAGAAGACTTGTTGCGCATTGGCTTGGGCTGCTAAGCGTCTGCGTCAATATATGTTAAATCATACCACTTGGTTGATATCCAAAATGGATCCAATCAAGTATATATTTGAGAAGCCTGCTTTAACTAGGAGGATTTCCTGTTGGCAGATGTTGTTATCAGAGTATGATATTGAATACCGATCTCAGGAAGCAGTCAAAGGTAGTGTCTTGGCTGACCATTTAGCTCACCAACCGATTGAAGATTACCAGTCAGTACAATATGACTTTCCTGATGAAGAGATCTTATACTTGAAAATGAAAGATTGTGATGAACCATTGCTTGAAGAAGGGCCAAAACCTGGTTCCCGTTTGGGCATGGTATTTGATGGAGCTGTTAATCAGTATGGTAATAGCATTGGGGTAATGATTATTACTCCTCAAGGCACACATTTTCCATTTACAGCTAGATTGACTTTCAAGTGTACAAATAATATGACAGAATATGAAGCCTGCATTATGGGGCTTGAAGAGGCCATTGATCTCAGAATCAAGCATTTAGATGTCTTTAGAGACTTAGCTTTGGGTGTGAATCAGATCAAAGGTGAATGGGAGATGAATAAACCCGGCTTGATACCATATAGAGACTATGCGAGGAGGATTTCAACATTTATGCTAGGTATTTCACTATTTAACCGTAAATAAGTCAGGTAAACTGCGTAAACTTAAGCATTTTTAGTCAGATATAAGCTCAATTCTATAATATAGAGTGTGTTGTTACTTATGAGTTTCTTGAGGATATTTTACACTTTTGGGTATGTTAGCAGGTCAAAAACTAGTTTAGAAGCTCAGGGAATCAAACGTCAGATGCGAAATTGAGCCAGAGCAAGAAAATGGAAGAAAAAATCAATTCTTGGAGAACCTGCTGTCCATACGCGTATTGCCTTACATGATACACGTATGGACCTTCCCATTACGCGTAGCATACGCAAAGGACCAGAGGGGTGGAAAATCAAGCAAAAAGACAAGCTTCTGGTGATACGCGTACGGGAGTTAGCAATACGCGTAACAAATGCTGTCTTATGTGCAATACGCGTATGAAACAGCGCAATACGCGTAACGTACAGCGCAATACGCGTATGAAGCCCAGAATACGGAAAAGCCCAGCTGCGTAGCTATTTACACGGGAGAACGCAATTTTGCTGGAGTTGGACAATTTTGGAGAAAAAAGAAGCGTTTTGAGAGCTGGAGACTCAAGGATTATCGGAGGATTCATATGTTCAAGAGTTTTTTTACTATTGAAGATTGATTTCTCAAGAAATTCTATAATGACAATAATTTTTATCTTTGTTTTTATTTCTATTATGAGTAGCTAAACCCCCCATTGCTAGGGGGTGACCCTGATTCTGAATGTGACAGATTTTATGTTTATGAATGCATTGATTATTTCTTCCTCTCAATTGATTTGTTCATATTACCGTTCTTTATGCTTTATTCGTCGGACCAACGAATGATGATTAATATGAATAGTTTAAGCTGGACATCAATTATTTATTGATCTGTATAAGAACTTTGGATAGTAAAAATCACCTAGGACTAGGGATATTCTATCTGACCGGTAATTCTTGATATTCGAATGCTTGAGTATGAACTTAATTATTTATGGACATAGTAATTAGGTTACATAATCAAATGTCTTTTCACTAAGGAATTAGGAATAGATACCCTTGAGGACCGGAATCAATTGGACAAGATTATTGTCCAAGCCTTCATAAATTATATTTGTTACAGGAAGTTTCATTCACCGAACCCTAGCAATCTACTCTAATTTGTCTCTCGTTCAACCATTTTATTTGTTTTATTTATTTGCAATTGATAGTATAATTACTCACAACACAAAAACCAAAGGCTTTTTGTCTAATTGAAACAATCTATAAACTCTGTATCGTCAAGCAGTCCTTGAGAACGACAAACGGGGAATTTCCCTTTTATTACTACAGTGAGAAAAATAGTACACTTGCTATTTTCCCATCAAGTTTTTGGCGACGTTGCCGGGGACTGCCAAAGATAATAGAGTTTATTAATTTATTTTCAATTAGAATTTTGTTGCTCTGCCTCCAAAATTTTATTTACTGTTTAAGTTTATTTTTTATTGTTATTGTAACTAATTTCTGTCTAATCTGTGTATGCGAGGTAAGGCCTCAGCTGATTTTCATTTTGACGCAGAACCAGAGAGAACATTGCACGCAAAGCTCAGAGAAGCTAGAAGAAAAAAACTGGCAAACTCTGACACCGAAAAACCAGTCTCTGTTCACTCCGAAAAATCTGAGTCAGACACAGATTCACATCCAGACACTGTTGACATGGCTGCAGACCCGCCTCCAGCGGAAAGACTTTTAGGTGACTATGGCAGAGAGAACAATCCAGCAGTGCGGTTGACCATTGTTAACCAACCTGTTAATGTTGCTCACTTCCAGTTACATCCCTAAACTATCCGTCAGTTAGAAAGCAAACCTTTTTCAGGGAAGATCAATGAGGATGCAAACAAGCATCTACAGAGGTTTCTGACTATGACTACATCATTAAAAATTGATGGGCATTCTGAAGAGGCAAAGAGATTGGTCATGTTCCCATTCACGTTATCTGAGGATGCTGAGGAATGGTTCTATTCCCTACCCGCAGGAAGCATTGCTACGTGGCAACAAATGGAAACAGCATTCTTGAACGAGTACTTTCCTGCTTCTGTGTATATCCGTAAGAGGTATGACATTGTGAATTTTAAACAGAAAGACGGAGAGACACTTGGAGATGCATACAAAAGATTCAAGAGATGTTTAGTTGCATGTCCTACACATAATCTGGATGCAACTGAACAAATGCAGAATTTTGTAAACGGGCTGAAGATGAGAACGAAGCAACTCATTGATACAACTGCTGGTGGCTCATCTAATTTTTCAACAGCAACCGGTATCAAAAAGATCATCGAAGCTATTGCAGCGAATGAGCATTTGGAATTATATGACCGTACTGTGAGTCAGCCGGAGGGAAAATTGACTTGAAACTAGCAAATCAGGTAGTGAAAATGGAAGACCAGATTGCAGCTGAGGTTGAAAGAAGACTGAAAGCGATGAATTTAGGTACCCAGACTGTTGCTCAAGTTCAACCGGTTCAAACTATGATTTGTGAGATTTGTAGTGGACCACACTTTGCCATGCATTGTGTTGCAACCGCAGAACAAGTGCAAGCTATAAATTACCTGAGGCAGAATAATCCCTACTCAAATACGTATAATCCGGGGTGGAAAAATCATCATAATTTCTCTTGGAAAGATCAGCAAGGTAATATTCAAAAGCAAGGACCTCCACAATAACAACCACCTTACCAACCACAATATCAGTCGCAACAGCAACCTTATCAGCAACAAGTACCAAAGAAAGCGGATTGGGAGATTGCTATAAAGAAGATGGCGACTCAGAGTATGCAATTTCAGGAAGAAACCAGGAATAATCAGAAGAGCACCAATGCATCCATTAAAAATCTGGAGATTCAATTGGGTCAGATAGCACAACAGATAACAAATTCTCAAACACCGGGTGCATTACCTAGTGCAACAGTGACAAATCCGAGGGAGCACAATAATGTGAGTACGGTAACAACAAGAAGCGGAATATCTTTTGAAGATCTTAAGAAGAAGGATGAAGAAGAAGATCAATTGCTAGAAGTGGACCTGGAAATCTTAGAAAACAAGACACCACCTGAGGAAGAAATTGTAATACCGCCGGTGGTATAAGAAAAGCTCATTGAACCAAAACCCATCATTAAGCTTTCATTCCCACAAAGAAACAAAAAAGAAGAAGCAAGATGAGAAAAAATTTCAGAAATTCATGGAGTTGTTCAAGAAATTAGAAATCAAATTCCATTCTCTGAGGCACTCGAGCAGATGCCTATCTATGCGAAATTCATGAAAGACATCATCTCCAAGAAGCGCACCACGGACACTGACCCAGTTATACTAACTGAAACTTGTAGTGCTATTTTGCAGGGTATGAAGATTCCAGTGAAGAAGCCAGATAGAGGTTCTGTGACCATCCTGTGTACCATTGGAGATAGGTCCTTTAAAAGGGCGCTGATTGATTTGGGGGCTAGTGTTAGCCTTATGCCTTTGTCTATTTACAGGAAGCTAGGAATTGGAAATGTTCAAGATACCAGAATGACACTTCAATTTGCTGACCACTCAGTGAAGAGACCTTTTGGGGTAGTTGAGGATGTTCTGGTCAAAGTTGATAAATTTGTTTTTCCTGTTAATTTTGTAATTTTGGAAATGCCAGAAGATGAAGAGATACCTCTGATTCTGGGCAAACCTTTCTTAGAAACAGGTAGATGCATGATAGACATGGAGGGAGGTACCATGACCCTAAAGGTATATGATGAAGAGCTCAGAATTGATGTCCGAGATACTATGAAACATAAAGAGGATATGTGTACAAACCACTCCGTGGAAGTAATTGATCAAATTGTAACTAGCACAATTCAAAGAAAGTTTCCTGAATTACTATTGGAAAGAGTTCTTAGTTTGTCGGTCAGAGAGATTGAGGAGAATGATGATGAAAAAGAAAAAGAAGTGCTTGTTATGCTGGATACACAACCCACTTGGATGAAATCCAAACCACGCAGGTGGGAGGATCTGAGAGCTTCACCAGAATTAGAAGATGAAAAGGTAAGTAAACCAGGTATAAATTTTGAATTAAAACAATTACCTGTAAACCTTAAATATGTCTTTCTAGAATCTGGAACAAATTGTCCTGCTATTATCAGTTCTGAGCTAAATGTCATAGATGAAGAAAAGTTGATACAGGTACTGAAGAAACATAAAAGTGCTATTGGTTGGACTATTGAGGATTTAAAAGGGATTAACCCCAGAGTATGCATGCATAAGATACTGATGGAGGATAATCAGAAACCAGTAGTACAACCACAAAGGAGGTTAAATCCAGCGATGAAAGAAGTGGTTAGGAAAGAGGTTGTAAAGTTGTTAGATTCGGGAATGATTTACCCCATTTCTGACAGCTCTTGGGTAAGTCCTGTGCATGTGGTGCTGTCGCATTACGCGAAAAACCGGCGGGAAAAAGAAACAGAGCCGCCACCGTGCGTTATTTATCCCAAAGGAGGGAAAGGAAACGCTCGAAGTAAACCTGGAAAGGAATGGTCTCGCGACCAGAGATTGATGGGATCGGGAGTCGGTTATGCAAAGGGAAGGTATTAGCACCCCTACGCATCCATCGTACTCAATGGGATCCACGCTCAGAAAGAATAGAAGAAAGGTTGCTAGAAACTGCACAAAACTCTAGAATAGAACACAGACGAAAGACGGAAGAAGCGGACTCGGCAGGATATCGCATCCTGGGCCTACGTAGTCTGTCAGACACAGACATCAGAGTCGACTTAGTTCGGGGGAAGCGGGAACGTGCTCGCTAGGATGTCTCATCCTATGCATACGTATCTTCTCTAACCAGAGTAAGAATCAGAGCACTCGTAGCTCGGCTAACGCACGCCAAACAAAACACACAAACTGGAAACGGAATGCCAATCGATGGGCTTACATCCAACTCCACAGAAGAAACGCAAACAGGAATTTGAATGCCAATCGCTGGACTTACATCAGACTCCAAACAAAGACACGCCAACAAGAAACCGACTTCCAATCACTGGACTTACGTCAGACTCCAAGCAAACAAACACACACGGGAAACCGACTGCCAATCGCTGGACTTACGTCAGACTCCAAACAAACACAAGGAGAAAAAGGGTCTCGATTGCAACTAGGGCAAGAGAAAGGGAAGGTCTCAATCGCAACGGGGCGAGAGAAAAGAGTTAAAGTTAGTTGTTAGTCAAACTCGACAAGCCATAGCATCTCGTGCCTACGTATCTCATCAGGACATGAGAATCAGAGTTGCCGTAGTTCGGCTAAACTATTTCTGTTGGTTTGCGTTTTTTAAGTGGACAACGTCACTACGCAATCTACCGGATGCTCGACCTTTGGAGACTTACTCACCTGTAGTAGAAGGAGTTAACGTGTCCTTAAGAGGGGATAATGTTTGTTTGTGTTTTAGGATGCTCACGCAATAAAGGAAGTCCTAGACGAAGGAACCATGCTACCTTAATTGACATGCAAACGAGAGACTATGCGAAGTCTAACAAACCTAGGGGATACAATCACACCACACAAACACATACAGCATGAAGTAAACACACCAACAAGGGGCTCAAACATCAAGGCTGGGCTTTAGTCAAGGGGTCCTATCAACCTCGACAAACAAGCCAACTGGAAAGGGTGTTTTTAGCTCTTAACCCTAACATTGAGAGTTAGGGTGAAGCAGATGAAATGGAGATGAGGGTTATGCCTCATAGCTCTTATCCCTGGCCTGGGAGAGCTTGAATCAAATAGAAAGTGTGGGAGTTCAGAATGAGGGAACTCTTCTCCACATGACTGACACAACAAGATCTGGGGTTCTTATTCACAATGCATCAACACATGGTGTGAGCAAAGTGAATGACACAACTGAATAGCAGGGGATGGATTACACATCCCTTTTATCTGCCAATTGCCTCTTAAGAGGTCTTTACCTGCTTGGCACAAAATTAAACATCCACAAGCATTGCCTCTTAAGGAGGGCTTCAGACAGGTGCTTGCCAACATAACATGACAGGTCTTCCAGACTACATGAAGATCAAGGAATTATACCTCAGTGGTATGCCAACCACAAGCAAGCAAAGCAAAGTTCAAATGAACTTAAAGCAACTTAGGTACCTGTGGAAATAGCTAAACCAATCAGTACACAATCCAGACAAACAATCAATAGTCAATATTCAGCAGACAACTAATATACACAACAAGTCAAGCCAACAAGTGGCAAACAATCAAGTGAATCCCTCTCCAAGGCACCTACACACAACAAATGTTAGTGAAGCACATCATTTTGCATCTCAATTTATGAGATCAACATCAACCATCAAGACTTATTGCTTGCACCTGAAATGCACAACTCAAAATGTAAGTCCAAACCACTAGGTCAAAGCCTAGGGTCAAAAGTGGGAAAAAATTCAAAACAGAAGCTAAAACTCCACATGAAGCTCATTTAATCAAGTAATAACATGTCCTAAAATTAAGGGAGCATGCAAGATTAAATTATTTCTAAGCCTATGGGTAGAATCGTCATTTCACAGTTATGGTTAATAGTAAATTTCTATTCTAAGTTTTATTTAAAACAAATCAAATCCTAAACTCATTTTAATTTTTCCAAACAAAACTCCTAAGAGATTATTTAACTCTAATCCTAAAATTATTTACTCCTAATATCTCTAATTATTTCTAAAAATCTATTAGACTATTCTAGAATTAATTCTAAATCAACATATTATCCTATCTCTAAAATTAATCAAAAATTACTAATTCTAATTAACTAATTCTAAAATCAATTTTTTATATTTCCACAATTAATCCTAAAATTAATGTTTCTAATAACTTCTATTATCAACTAAAATTTCTAATTAGCTTCTCAACTCTATTTAGACTAATCCTAAAATTAAGCTAATTCTAACAGTATTTCTTAATATATTCTACTCCTAGAATTATTTCTAATCATTAATTTCTAATATCTATAAAAGTCTATTACACTAATCAACAAATTAATCCAGAAATTCCTAATCAAATTCAATACTCCTAAAAAATTCTGTTCATATTCTAACTAAAATCCAATAATACCTAATTCTAAAATTAAGCTAATTACTAGTCAACACCTAATTAGCACATAATTAAAAAGAGAAATGGGCCTGACTGCAGGGGGTGCTGAAGGTTGAAGGGAGTGTGTGAACCTCTCGTTTGGGCCTTAAGCCCAAGAACTAATTCACAATTCTCACCACACGGAGATGCCACCAGCTGAATCCACTACGGACGAAAACAACTTGTGAAAACGAATCCAACGAGCATAAACCTTTCCGATGACCCACGTGAACAAACTCCAGGCGTGATCCTTCCACCATTGTCCCCACGCCCTTCTCACACGCATTCACGGCTTTTCCGTGCCAGAAATCTTCTTCGATGCCAGCGGAGTCCAAAGACCTTGATCCAGTCATCGCTGCGTTCGCCTCGTCCTCTTCTCTCATCATCTCATGCTTGCCTTCTCCGATTCCGTCTCTATCAGGAAAATCGAACCAAATAACATCCCGAACCCTAACTCTAAAATCCTAAATTACATGAAAACAAGGAGGAATCGAAGCCTCTCCTGTCAGGGCCTTGATTCCTCACGCCACAAACTAAACACCGGTAACTCGAGCACAGGGTAATGGAGGAAGAGAAACCTACCTACGGATCGGCGACTTGCTCCGGCGGAAAAGGCGGCGTAAGTGAATAGAACAACGACGAACAACACCAGAGGCTCAGGTGATCGCTACTGTCACATCCTTTCCGCTTTCATAGCATTCTTCTTCTCTCTCAGCTCTTTAACTTTTCGTTTTTCTGTCACGAGCTCTGTTATGAGTTCGTTAGATGCTGTTGGAGAAAGGGTGGTTATGGAGTTAAAAGGTGGATAGAGGATTCGGATTAGGTTGAAGGTGAAGATTACGGTTACGGAGATTGGAGTTTGGTGAAGGTTTTTGTTGAAGAATTGGGAGGTTGTGATGAGGTTGAAGAATCTCGGTTGGGAAGAGGAGGTTGAAGTGGTGGTTAGCGGTTTTGTGAGTTTGTTACGGTTGTTGAAAGAATTTTTAGAGAGGAAGAAGAAGAAGTGAATTGATGCGTGAGTTTCCTTTATATAGAGCCCTGTTTTTGCAGATTTCTCTGTTAGAGTTTGTTAGTTAGTTCTGAATTTTCTGTTATGGATTGTGAGTTTATCTGTGAAATTATGCAGGAATGGTGTTCATGCTGGCCTGGCTTTTGAAGTTTGATGTTGCGTTTTGCGTTTGCTATAGCTTGGCGTGCATTTCAAGTGTTGTGAGTTTTGTTTCTCTATTGTCGTTTGGAAGAAACCGCAACTGATGTAGCTTTTGTGCTCTTTGACGGCTTGGAGGATGGCTTGCATCAGCGTGTTTTGAAGCTTTGGATTTGGATGTATTTCACTTGCCTTGGCTCGCGTTCATAGCAGCTTGTTGCTCATGCATTTGCAGCTTCGGTTAGCTGCCTTTCAAGCATTGCATTTCTCCTTTCTTGCCATTCAATTGCACGTGAACTTTGAAGCCTGTTGGAAAATTGTGACTACTCTTCATTGTTATTATTTTTTGTAATTATTTAATAAGCAATGGTAAAAAAGGTTATGGACGATATTGGATAATGCAAATTGGATTGAATTAAAAAAAATGCGGATTAGTAACAAAAGGATTTAAAACATGGACATCAAATGGTTTATGGTTTTTAATGGTTAATGGATGTGGGATTAATTTGGGTTAATTGAAAATGGAAATGGAATGGTATATTGGATATTAAAAATGAGATTGAGAAATTGGTTTTAAAAATGGATTAATTGGGATGTGATTTTGGATAATATGGATTAAGTTGGATAAAATGGAAATTGATGGAGTTGATTTGGTTAGACAAAATGGATTTAAACTTGGTACATAGCTAATGGATAATTGAATCAACAAAAAAAGGTGAATGGGCTTTATTGTAAATGAACAAGCTTGGTCCGCTTTGATATGAAATGAAATTCTAAAATTAAGTTGAAACTTCTAAAACCAATTTGACATGAAATGATGAAATACAATGCACTATGCAGTGTTAATGTAATGTTAATGTAATGTCAGTGAAATGTTAATGACCTAAAAAATGAAATGAATGTACAAATGGGAGGTGCAAATTTGAGGTGCTACAGGTACCAAAGAAAGGAGGAACCACAGTAGTTTTAAATAAAAAGAATGAACTGATCCCAACTCGCACAGTGACAGGGTGGCGAGTATGCATCGATTACAGAAGACTAAACACTGCAACAAGAAAGGATCATTTTCCTCTCCCTTTTATTGATCAAATGTTAGAAAGACTTGCAGGTCATGAGTATTATTGCTTTCTGGATGGATATTCGGGATACAATCAAATTGCTGTAGCCCCGGAAGATCAGGAGAAAACCGCATTTACATGTCCTTATGGTATTTTCGCCTACAGACGGATGCCATTTGGGTTATGCAATGCCCCAGCTACTTTTCAGAGGTGTATGACATCTATATTCTCCGACATGCTTGAAAAGTATATGGAGGTGTTTATGGATGATTTCTCTGTGTTTGGTTCTTCTTTTGATAATTGTTTAGCTAACTTATCTCTTGTTTTGCAAAGATGTCAGGAAACTAACCTTATTCTCAATTGGGAGAAATGTCATTTCATGGTGCAGGAAGGAATTGTGCTAGGACACAAAATTTCCCACAAAGGAATTGAAGTGGACAAAGCCAAAGTGGAAGTGATAGCTAACCTCCCACCTCCGGTGAATGAAAAAGGGATAAGGAGTTTTTTGGGTCATGCAGGTTTTTATCGCAGGTTTATCAGAGACTTCTCAAAAGTTGCCAAACCATTAACTGATTTGCTAGTCAAGGACAAGCAATTTAATTTTGATAAAAACTGCGTGGTAGCTTTCGAGACTTTAAAGAGTAAGTTGATCAGTGCACCTGTTGTAATTGCCCCCGATTGGTCCCTGCCTTTCGAAATAATGTGTGATGCAACTGACCTTGCTGTGGGGGTTGTCCTAGGACAGAGAAAGGACAAATTATTGCATGTGATTTATTATGCTAGTCATGTCCTTAACCCGACCCAAATGAATTATGCAACTACCGAAAAGGAGTTGTTGGTCGTGGTTTATGCTTTTGACAAATTTAGATCATATTTGCTTGGCTCAAAAGTTATTGTGTATACTGATCATGCTGCTTTAAAGTATTTGTTTGCTAAGCAGGAATCAAAGCCAAGACTTTTGAGATGGATCCTCCTCCTTCAGGAGTTTGATTTGGAAATCAAGGATAAAAAGGGGTGCGAGAACACGATCGCGGACCACTTATCTCGCATGTCCCCAATCAAAGAAACTGAGAAGGAACATCTTATTCAGGACACATTCGCTGATGAGAAAATACTTACTGTTCAGGATATACCATGGTTTGCTGACTATGCTAACTATGTGGTAGGTGGGGTTATACCTGATGACTTTAATTC
The DNA here is from genome assembly GCF_024323335.1 of Lathyrus oleraceus. Taxonomy (NCBI): domain Eukaryota; kingdom Viridiplantae; phylum Streptophyta; class Magnoliopsida; order Fabales; family Fabaceae; genus Lathyrus; species Lathyrus oleraceus. Next base: position 275,142,325 of record NC_066585.1, on the reverse strand, counting down.
TCACCAAAAGAAAAAGTTTCTTTATGATTGCAGGTTATACCTATGGGATGATCCATTCCTCTATAAAAAGGGAGTGGATGGTTTGATCAGAAGATGTGTTCCAGAAAGAGAGCAAGCCGACATTCTGAAAGCTTATCATAATTTGGAGTATGGTGGACACTTCAGTGGAGATAGAACTGCAGCAAAAGTCCTCTAATCGGGTTTGTATTGGCCCACGCTATTCAAGGATGCAAATTCTATAGTCCGAGAATGTGATAGGTGCCAACGAATAGGTAACATTACAAAGCGGAATCAGATGCCGCAAAACTCCATGTTAGAAGTGGAGCTGTTTGATGTTTGGGGTATTGATTTTATGGGACCGTTTCCACCATCATTTGGTAAGAATTACATATTGGTTGCGGTCGATTATGTGTCAAAGTGGGTAGAGGCTGTGGCATTACCAACAATTGATGCTAAAGTGGTGGTGAATTTCTTGAGGCATAACATTTTCTCCAGGTTTGGGGTACCACGGGCTTTAATTAGTGACCAAGGTACGCATTTTATAAATAAACTAATGGAGAATTTGTTGAAAAAGTATAATGTCAAACATAAGATAGCCACACCGTATCACCCCCAGACGAGTGGGCAAGTGGAAGTGTCTAACCGCCAAATAAAGCAGATCTTAGAAAAGACGGTAAGTGTTTCTCGGAAAGATTGGTCAGTAAAGCTGGATGATGCATTGTGGGCATACAAGACTGCATTTAAAACACCTATAGGTATGTCCCCCTATCAACTAGTTTACGGTAAGGCTTGTCATTTACCACTCGAACTCGAGCACAGAGCCTTCTGGGCCTCCAAATTCCTTAATTGTGATCTTGTCAAAGCTGGTGAGTCCCGAATTCTTCAACTTCATGAGTTGGAAGAGTTCAGGAATCGAGCTTATGAAAATGCCAAAATTTACAAGGAACAAACAAAAAAATGGCATGATCAAAAGATCCAGAAGAGGGAATTTCGGGAGGGACATCTCGTACTGTTGTTTAATTCCAGGTTGAAGTTGTTCCAAGGTAAATTGAGGTCAAGATGGTCCGGACCATTCGTCATTAACAAAGTACTTCCTCATGGAGCAATAGAGCTTAAAAATGAGAAGAATGGCGACACCTTCAAGGTTAATGGTCAGAGGTTGAAACCATATAATCCCGGTGAAGGGGGACCAATTGAAACTGTTAAACTCATCTGAGTATGAGGTGTCCCGTAGAGCCATGCGACGTTAAACGAAGCGCTGCTTGGGAGGCAACCCAGGGGAGGTTTGAAATTTTTTGTTATTTTAATTTTGTCGAGTCAGTTGAAATTTGAATTTTAGTTTTATTTAGCATTTGTTCATGTCATTTGAGTCAGGTATCATCGTGGTTAGTCGTTCGCTAAAAGGTGGATTTAGAAAGAATGGAGAAAAAAAAATCACACTGGACTGCCAATATGCGTATGGACTTCATGATACGCGTATTGGATTGCAAAATAGTGCTCCTCTGGTGAAACGCGTATGATACGCGTAAGGCTCCATGTAATACGCGTATCAGGCTCCGATACGTGATCTGTTACGCGAATCAAAATTTTCACTGGTTTAAGCAGCATATGATACGCGTAAGGGAGCTAAATACGCGTATAGGCTGCGTAACATATGCGTATCAGTTTGTGGGTCTGTTTATATAATTTTTTTCCGTACTGGGCTTCATTCTATCATTGCTCTCGTTACGTGTTTTTGCGTATTGTTGTGATTTCTCTCTGTTTCTTCTCTTTCACTCAGTTTACAGGTCCATACAATGTCTCAATCTCCAGAAGAGGTCAGAATATTCCGCACCACATACCATGAAGCCAGATATGACCAAATCAAAACTCAAAATATGGTCGAAGAGAAACACTGGGTGTATCAGAATGAAACGTTTCCAGAGGTTACTAATCTTCTTAAAAAGCAGAAGTTAATCCATTTCAATGACAAAATCCAAACTGTTTCGCTGGATCTGATATGGGAATTCTATGCTAATGCACAACGGGTTACCTCTGATGAAGAAGACCCGACAGAGAATGAAGCATTAGTTTCATGGGTAAGAGGCAAGGTTATAAAATATGATTGGAAAACTATTAACAGTGTGTTGAAGTGTAAATTCTATGATTCTGTTTGTCCTTTTGCCGAAGCAAAACGTTCTGACAAAAGCACCTGGCCATACAATGAAATAAAAGATTCAATGGCTAGGCCGGGTCGTGATTGGGCACCTACTTCGAAGATCTCTCTGGCAAAGATTATGGTTGTTGATTTAGCTCCGATCCCTAAGGACATGGCATACTTTATTCATCACAATTTAAGCACTAATCGGGGCGGTTCTGAATTGATCTCGGAGCGTGCCCTACTTCTTTATCAGATCCTGGAAAAGAAACATGTGAATATTGGACGGATAATTGCTGCTGATATGGATGAGATTGCCCAGTCGCCAAAAAAATCATTAGGCCATGCGACTGTGATTTGTTTGCTGTGCAAAAAAGCTGGTGTTCCGGATTTTCAAGATTCAGATATGTTGCGACCTGCTGCACCGCTGAACTCCCAATGGATGAAGGAGAGGACGACCACAGATGATCTGCCCCGACCTCTGCGGCGACCACATGATAGGGAGTCCAGCACCAGTGCTCCGCGCCAGGATGCTCAGCCGGCTGCTATGGAGACACATCCCCCTCAGCCTCCTCCGATTGATGAGAACTCTAGGGAGTACCGGATGCAGATGTCACAATTTTGTGTTATGCAGGAGTTCTGTTTTCAGTATGGACTGTCAGGGAGAGTTCTTACCCATCAGACAGATCTTTGGGAGGAGGCACAACGCTTTAGAGAGAGATTCTCCGGACCTCCTCCAGCACCTCACTTTGGACAGTTCACCTTTCCTTGGTGGAACCAGCCAGTTCAGATAGGGGGAGAGATTCCGCAGCAGCCGCAGCAGCCACCACACCAGACATCACCTCAGCAGCAGCATACTCCTTCAGGCCACACAGAGACATTGACGCCTATCTCTGCCTTCGCACGGGGCACACTCAGTTGGATCCTACAGAGGAGATTGACTTTGATACTCATATGCAGGACGGTGGACTGGGTGATTGACTTTGATTATGTTATGTTTTTGTACTTTTGGTTTTTCTTTGTGTATTTTTTCTTTTTGGTTTATTCAGTTTTTATTTTCTTTTGCCTTGATGTAATCACCTATTATGGGTTGTCTTAATCTAATGAATTTGATTTTGTTTACATACATTTTCCTGTTTATTTCGTTAGATATGTGACTGTGTCTGGCTAGTGGTTGTCCTGATTACTTACACCAAATACTTGGTTGTCCTCTCAATCAGTCCCCTTGACTGTAGATGCTGTTGTTTATGATTGGACGCATTGGTTAAGATTAACATAAAAAACAAGAGCACATGAGCTTTGAACTCAGAGGTATGATAGAACAAGTCAGCTTAACCCGTCATGGTGAGATCAGAAAAAGCCAAACACTTATCATCATATGAGAGATATCAGGTATGTCTTTATCAATCATGGTTTGCGTATGTTCTTTTTATTATTAGCTGTATGAGTACACACACTGAGGCATGTTTTTGTTTATCACCTAGAGCCTTTCTAGCCATCCCATCTATTATTATTATTATCCATTATTTAACCCTGTTGAGCCTGTTATTCATTTGTTTATGATATACCCGCTCTTCTCAATCCATGACCTTGTAACTATCCTACCATGTTCAGAGTATGTGAGGATTAATTTCAACTCTACGTTTCTATCTAAGTTTGGGGTTGTTGTTGGAATAGCAACCTTTAAGTTTGGGGTAGCTTTGCAGTAAGTGAATGTAGTAAAAAAAAATAATAATAAATAAATAAAAAAGCAAAAGCTTGTGATCCGAAAAAAAAAAGAAGAGAAAAGCAAAAAATAATAAAAGAACAACTTTTGAAAAATGCTACATTCACTATAGATAAAAGGAAAAGAGGAATACAAAACCCAACAGGAATAATAGGAAAGAAACATAGTGAGAGAATGATTTCATGTACTCTGAACCAAAAACCTTTGTTCCAATTTCATACCCTACCTAAACCAAAGCCCCGTTACAACCCAAAAGACCTCAAAAAGTGTGTGTGATTGTACATGTTAATAGGATGAGAGAATTTATTCAAACTTCTGATTTGATATTGCATACTGTGATTTGAGCATGATAACACTTTAACCATGAGAGACTTGGTGAGAGTGTGATATGAGCTGACAGGTAAAGTGATATCTCTGAGGGAAAGAGTTTCTGGCTCGTTGGTTATGTGGAAAAATCAGAAAACCTGAGAAAACATCAAGAGGTCCAGTGCGAAAGATTTCAGCAGTATTGTGGCAAGAACTGTTTTACAATAAGTTTGGGGTGACATGATCTATGATGGTGATAGAATGTTACTTGAGGACAAGCAACAAGCTAAGTTTGGGGTTATGATCAGTCACCATTTATGCTAGGTATTTCACTATTTAACCGTAAATAAGTCAGGTAAACTGCGTAAACTTAAGCATTTTTAGTCAGATATAAGCTCAATTCTATAATATAGAGTGTGTTGTTACTTATGAGTTTCTTGAGGATATTTTACACTTTTGGGTATGTTAGCAGGTCAAAAACTAGTTTGGAAGCTCAGGGAATCAAACGTCAGATGCGAAATTGAGCCAGAGCAAGAAAACGGAAGAAAAAATCAATTCTTGGAGAACCTGCTGTCCATACGCGTATGGACCTTCCCATTACGCGTAGCATACGCAAAGGACCAGAGGGGTGGAAAATCAAGCAAAAAGACAAGCTTCTGGTGATACACGTACGGGAGTTAGCAATACGCGTAACAAATGTTGTCTTACGTGCAATAAGCGTATGAAACAGCGCAATACGCGTAACGTGCAGCGCAATACGCGTATGAAGCCCAGAATCCGGAAAAGCCCAACTGCGTAGCTATTTACACGGGAGAACGCGATTTTGCTGGAGTTGGACAATTTTGGAGAAAAAAGAAGCGTTTTGAGAGCTGGAGACTCAAGGATTATCGGAGGATTCATATGTTCAAGAGTTTTTTTTACTATTGAAGATTGATTTCTCAAGAAATTCTGTAATGACAACAATTTTTATCTTTGTTTTTATTTCTGAGTAGCTAAACCCCCCATTGTTAGGGGGGTGACCCTGATTCTGAATGTGACAGATTTTATGTTTATGAATGCATTGACTATTTCTTCCTCTCAATTGATTTGTTCATATTACCGTTCTTTATGCTTTATTTGTCGGACCAACGAATGATGATTAATATGAATAGTTTAAGCTGGACAACAATTATTTATTGATCTGTATAAGAACTTTGGATAGTAAAAATCACCTAGGACTAGGGATATTCTATCTGACTGGTAATTCTTGATATTCGAATGCTTGAGTATGAACTTAATTATTTATGGACATAGTAATTAGGTTACATAATCAAATGTCTTTTCACTAAGGAATTAGGAATAGATACCCTTGAGGACCGGAATCAATTGGACAAGATTATTGTCCAAGCCTTCATAAATTATATTTGTTACAGGAAGTTTCATTCACCGAACCCTAGCAATCTACTCTAATTTGTCTCTCGTTCAACCATTTTATTTGTTTTATTTATTTGCAATTGATAGTATAATTACTCACAACACAAAAACCAAAGGCTTTTTGTCTAATTGAAACAATCTATAAACTCTGTATCGTCAAGCAATCCTTGAGATCGACAAACGAGGAATTTCCCTTTTATTACTACAGTGAGAAAAATAGTACACTTGCTATTTTCCCATCATTGAGTTTCATCATATCCCTCGAGATGAAAACCGGATGGCAGATGCTCTTGCAATGTTGGCGTCAATGATTGTAGTGAAGTATTGGAATGAGGTTCCCAATTTGACTGTGATGCGTCTTGATAGGCCAACTCATGTGTTTGTTGTTGAAGAGATCAAATATGAGAAGCCGTGGTATTATGACATCAAGTGTTTCCTCCAAAGTCAGATTTACCCGCATGAAGCATCTTTAAAAGATAAGAAGACTTTGAGAAGATTAGCCAACAATTTCTACTTGAATGGTGATGTATTGTACAAAAGAAACTTCGATATGGTTCTGCTCAAATGCGTGGATAGATACGAAGCAGACTTATTGATGACTGAAGTCTATGAGGGTTCCTTTGGTACTCATTTCAATGGGCATGCTACGGCGAAGAAGATATTGCAAACAGGTTACTATTGGCTGACAATGGAATCTGACTGTTGCAAGTTTGTGAAAAAATGCCACAAGTGTCAAATATATGCGAATAAGATTCATGTTCCTCTGACACTGTTGAACGTCATTTCCTCCTCATGGCCCTTCTCCATGCGGGGAATTGATATAATTGGCATGATTGAGCTCAAAGCTTCGAACGAACATCGTTTCATTTTGGTGGCAACTGACTACTTCACAAAATGGGTTGAAGCGACATCGTACGTGAACGTAACCAAGCAATTTGTTATGCGATTTATCAAGAATCAAATTATATGCTGTTATGGTGTGCCAACCAAGATCATTACTGATAATGGATCGAACTTGAATAATAATATGGTGGAAGCTCTTTGTAAAGACTTCAAGATTACACACCATAATTCTTCTCCCTACAGACCCAAGATGAATGGGGCTATTGAAGCTGCGAACAAGAACATTAAGAAGATTATCCAGAAGATGGTTGTGACATATAAGGATTGGCATGAGATGCTCCCATTTTCTTTGCACGGGTATCGAACATCCATCCGCACTTCAACAGAGGTAACCCCTTTCTCTCTTGTATATGGTATGGAAGCAGTGCTCCTCGTAGAGGTTGAGATTCCTTCATTGCGTGTGATCATGGAAGCCAAGTTAACTGAGGCTGAATGGTGTCAGACCAGGTTTGACCAGCTGAACTTGATCGAAGAGAAGAGATTGACTGCCATGTGTCATGGTCAGTTATATCAACAGAGGATGAAGAAAGCTTTTGATAAGAAGGTCAGACCTCGTGTGTTCAGAGAAGGTGACCTTGTGCCCAAGAAGATTTTATCGTTCAAACCATACTCTAGGGGCAAATGGACTCCTAATTATGAAGGCCCATGTGTTGTTAAGAGAGCCTTTTCAAGCGGTGCTTTGATTCTCACAACTATGGATGGTGAAGAGTTCACTCGTCCTGTGAACGCAAATGCAGTCAAGAAATACTTCGCATAAAAAGAAAAGAACAGCTCGCTAAGTTGAAAACCCGAAAGGGCGACTTAGGCAAAAATGAGCATCTCGGTGGATGGAAAACCCGAGAGGGCGATCCAGGCAAAAGTTAGAGACATAAAACAAAAAAATTATCCTGATAAATTGAATACCCCACCTTGGGACAATTTATGAAAAAATTAGGGATTATGGCAAGTAACTGCATTTTGTTGATCTTCAGATTTTGAAGACTGTGTTGAGCACAACGGTCGACAATGGTTCATCATCCCAGTAGCATCCAAAATCACAGTGGACGTTAAGAGTTGGTGGAAGGATTAGTGATCATTGTATTCAATGTAACCCTTTTCCATGAAAATTACCATTTTCATCTTTGTAAAAATCTATGGAGTCTTGTCATTTACAGACTACCATTCCATTAAATAAAGTTGAACTTTTATCCAATTGTTTCTACTCTTGTTTATTTCAGCAAATAGTTTTAAATTTTATTATGATCATTTTGAAATTAAAATTTTTAATCAAAATTATTTTTCTTAAACATATAAAAACATGAATCTTAAAGCAATTGATTTCATTTAAAAGGAATATCATCAGTGGTTCGAAAGCAGTAAGCCCTAAGTGTGGAGTAGTATTGGTCCTCCCCGAGCAGTAGGCGCAATTTCTCTTTCATCCTCAACAACATTTTTAGCATTCAGCAATCGTTGTCCGCTATTCCCCAGTAGGGTAGCCAGTAGAGTTGGTTGATTCAGTCCCTTGCGGAATATTTATTCCTCAGCAGAATTTGTGTTTATTCCCCAGCTGAAAACTGGTTTCCTCAGCAGTTCACGTGGTTGCGGTAGAACTTTGGTTTCCTCACCAAACACTATCCGATTCGCTTCCAGTCAGAGTTTCCTTCTGGTTTCTGAGCATCTATTTGTGTTTATCCTCTGCATGGTTGTATCCCATTTGATATGGTATGGACCTAAAATTCCCCGCAGACTCGATAACGGTTTTTCTCAACAGATCTCTTCTTTCCCCGACTAGGTTTAAGCCTTTGGGATGATGATCTCTCTTTTCTCCAGCAAGTCGTCTCCCTCTTTTGTGGATTGATCGAGAATTGCATCAATGATTCAAATTTGCGACACCTTTGTATCCTTTGCGATCATTTTGTCAGCATGATCATCACATATACATATACATATACATATACATATACATATACATATACATATACATATACATATACATATACATATATACTCATATATTTCATCATTATTTTTGTTGATTCACTAATGAGATTCTTATTTTCAGTTATGGCGGTACTTTATCCTCATACAAGTTTTGATGTCTGTCCTCCCTCCATCGTAGAGTGTCAGCCCATTAAGCAGAAAGACTTTGACCTTTCTCCTCTCCCCACCGAGTTATTTCCTCGTGGATAATTATTATTTCAGTTTCCTCCCCAGTTGATTATCTGGATGAAATCATTCCCCTTGAGTTATATCCTCATTGGGTTGAGTCTTGATTGACCGTTTCTTTCTAGATCTTATCTAGATATATGCTTTGGGTCCCCTAAAAGTTTATTACCCAGTAACTGGTAATATTCTTCTTAGTTTGCAGTTTGCTACTTTTTGCCCAATACCCGGAAAAAGTACCCTTGTTTTCTCCGTAGTGGAGTCCCTAGTGGATTCATTTTTATGATTCCCCAGGAAGTATATCCTTGATATGTTCATCCTAACCGATGACAGATATTTTCTCCCCCTATTTTGAGTTTATCCTTGATATGTTCATCCTAACCGGTGACGGATATTCTCATCTTTGGTATTCTACCCAGTAAAAAGGGTAGTTATGATCCCTATTTTCATTCCCCAAAGAGTTAATCCTTGATATGTTCATCCTAACCGATGATGGGTTTTCTTCTCTTTGCGCTCTTCTACCCAGTAACCGGTAGTTATAAATCCTGCTTTTCATTCCCCTTTGTAGAGTTTATCCTTGATATCTTCATCCTAACCGGTGACGGGTACTCTCTCTTGTGGCATTCTATCCAGTAATTGATAGATGTAATTCTTATTCCTTCCTCACAAAGTCTATCCTTGATATGTTCATCCTAACTGATGACAAATTTTCTCCTTGATGGTATTCTATCCAGCATTCGATAAATGTAATTCCTACTTTTTGTTCGGTGAGTATATCCTTGATATGTTCATCCTAACCGATGACGGATATCCTCCTTAACATCCCCATGCAAGTCTATCCTTGATATGTTCATCTTAACCGATGACGAATTTTCTTTCCTTTGAGTCTATCCTTGATATGTTCACTTTAGCCCCGTGACGAATATTCTCATCTTTGGCCTTCTGCCCAGTAACTGGTAGCTGTAAATCCTATTTCTGCAGTTTTCCCCAACAAGGTTATTCCTACCCAGTAACCGATAATGAATACTCCCTCCTGGCGTTTCCCAGCGAGTCATCCTTGATATGTTCATCCTAACCGGTGACGGGTGTCCTCTCTGTCAGATGTTTATTATCTCCTTACCCAGTAACAAGCAGTGGATAATAGATTTATGCTCCTCCCGTGTTGAAATTTATTTCTTCCCCAATTGAGTTGAGTGCGTATTTCCTTAGTGAAATCGCTTTTCCCGCATGATTCAAGTATGTCAGTTTTATCCTGATCTACTCGTTTCCCCAGCAGATGTTTTCATCCTCCCAGCTGAGTCTTTCCATTTTTTTGGAATTCCTCTAGTCCCCCAGCGATTTTTAAGTCGTAGCCTGACCTACGCATAACCCTTTTTATCCCCCAGAGTCTCTGTCTCCCCAGTGAGCTTTCCTTACAGAATGCATTATACTTCTGCGGATATTCAGTCTCTCTGATTTCTTTTCCTTTGTGGCAACATTTCCCCACAGAGAATTTGCTTTAACATTCATATCATACGCATCATGAGGTCTCTTAGAGACCAAAATTTGTTTCTATATGTTGTTATTTAAGCTCATTCTACTGAGTCGATACGAAGATTTTAAACTTCACCAGCTCAGTTAGAATGTCCTTAAATAGGGGCAGCTGTAAGACCCCAATTTTGACCCTAAGATCCCTCATGCAATCTCATCATATGCATTAGCATTGGGATCATACCTTGGCATCCTCCTTACCCCTCTTTCATTGGGTTTGTTTTGAGAGAGATCACCAAGCACCATGTGATTGTATCATACTTGTATATTTATCATTTTACTAACCAAAATACCAAAAATATGTCTTTGTATTTGCCTAACTCTTTTGTAGGTAGGGCATGATCCTCATTGGTCTATCAAGTTCATATCTAGGGTTTAAGACCCTCATGTTTAAGAGCACAACCAAGGATTGATCCATAAATTCTATAAGCATCGTATATGAGTCCTCATGATCTCTACATGTTATTTTGATCAAGCATTCTTCAAGAGTTTTGAGTTATTTTGCCTTGGAAACCCTAGTTTGTCTGGGTATCCTGAGTAACTTCTTCAACAAGCTTCCTCACCAATTGATCAAATTTCTCAAGGGACACTCCAAAATTAATCATCTTATGCATATGTGATCTACCATGAGCCTAAAAAGTCAGGAGAATTGCAAGTTAGCTAGTTGGTTGATGGTGGTTGGCCAGATGAATTCATCTGATCAAAACTGGGTCTCCCTAGACCCTATCTCCTACACTTTTCACCATATGAAAATGATTCCAAAATAAACGTTACTCTAAATTACATACCAAACAACTTTCATGATTATGTCTAGAGCTAATTTTTCTTGGAAAGTCATTTTCTATGTTGAAACATTATAGGTCATTTTGTCTAAACCCTAATTTGAAAGTAAACTTTCCAAGGACAGAACTTGCTCAAGTTTTATGAGATGAAAGATTTCCAAGTTGTACAATCAAATTCAAGATGTATACTTCAACTTTTATGTTTGGAGTGAAATCTAAATCAAATTTTATGAGCATGTGATATGAGGATACATTATAGGTCATTTTGGATCAATACCATTGAACAAGTGATTTTCCCCAACTTCAAAAATCCATAACTCTCTCATTCTAAATCCAAATGATATAAAATTGGTGACAATTTTGAAGGTATTTTAAATAGATACAACTTTGATGAAGACACGTTTCTCATTTGGAGCTCACATAAAAAAGTTCAGTAAGGTGGAACATTGAGGTATATGGCTTGACACTTAGAAATTTTTTCAACATATTGAAATTTCCAAACTTCCACCTCAAAATTCACCTCGATCCAAGTTCCAAATGGAAAAGTGTTCAACATAATAGTTGTTCCTCTTGATCTAAGCTTTCCAAAGAGTCCTAATTCATTCATTTTGGACGAAGATTGCTTAAGTTGCGCATGGTTTTAACATGCCTGCATCATTGGTGGAAATCAAAGTTCAAATGATCACATAACATTGCCTTGCCATTCAAGCTTCATTCCAATCTCATTTCAGATGCATTTGGACCTAATTGGATTGCTTCATGGGCCTGTACACGCCCATGCAAGCTTATACATGACATTGCCAAATTTGGAAGAAAATTCAAGTGTGCAAATAACACTTCCAAATGCTATAAATATGGACCCTCTGAGCTCATTTGAGAGGATCCTTGCGCGCCAGCTTTGCCCCTTCTTTTCAAACTCTCACAATTCAAAGGAAAACCTGAGAATTTTCACTTGAAAATTAAGTTTGAATCTCACTGTTTGGAGATTCAAAAACTCCAGGATCCAAAGCTTCTTTCCATTCCTAATCCACTTCTGCAAGTCATTAGAGCAAGATCAAACAAGAATTGAAGCAAGGAAGAGCAAGTTCTGCACAACATTGAAGGTATTTTCCAGAAATTTTCTTCTCTTCAATTCTTACTCAATTCTCATCAATTCTCTTGAATCTTTGGTTGTCTGAAGTCCTACCAATGTAGGTAAGAAGATTGAGTTGCTTTGAGGTCAAATTGAAGCAACTCAGTTGACACACCTCAAAATTCAACTCCTCATATCATTTTATATATGTGGAGTTAGTTAAAATTGAGGTCAGATTCGTGCTCTACGCCATTTTTCTTTCAGATCATGTTCTCCTTTTTCATTTATGTGATGGTGATGACTGAACCAGTCCGGCGAGGTTCTCCTGAGAAGGTGACCGGAGGTTTAGTGTCGGTGATGTGTTGGACAGGTTCTGAGCCACATGATCAATTCAAAATGTTTTAATCTCGTGTGTTGCTTGTAAATACCACTTGTATTACGCGTTGACTAGTGACTATGGTGGAAAGCGCACTTGTGACCACTTGACCTGCCACCTCAATTAATGAGGGAGATCAAGTGGTCCACGTTTTTTTGTATTTTCTGATTTTCATTTTATTCCTTTGATTTTCATTAATTCATATTAATTTTGATATTGATCCAAAAAATACAAGAGTTTCACCAAAAAAATTTAAATAAAATCCTCTTTCATATTTTAAATTAAAAATATTTTTTGGATCATTATTAATATTTTTCATGATTTAATTGATTTTGTGATTACTTTTAATTGTTTAAAAATACTTTTAAGTCTCTAAAAATTCTGAAATTTTTTCTCCAATGTCCTTTGACCTTGTTTGACCTATGATAAATCTCATGGCCATTTCTTTTGTGTTTTGATGAGATTTTAGTAATTTGACAAACCATATTTAATTTAATGCATTATTTTTAGTATTTTTAAATTGAATAAATGTCAAATAATTGTGTTGAGCCATTTTGATTGTGTGTATAAGTTTGACTTGTGTTGTTGGGCCTTGGTCAAGGTTGATTTGACTTTGTTAAGTTAAGGTCATTGGCTTTAGGGGATTGATGAAATGTACATTCCATCTCTAAAAATGAATGAATGATCTTAATTTGGTAAAAGTCATCCTTTGTCCAATTTGAGTTTTGATTTATTTCCCTCCCTCTTCATCTCATTCCCCTTCTTTATGCATTCATATCATGGACCTATGATATCTCCATATCCTAAGGCTAGTTGATTTCAAAATCAACATAAGTATGGATGAGATTAGGCCGCCACTTTTGCATATTATTTTTGTGTGTGGTATGTTTCATGAGCATAGTCCACTATACTATGTCTCTAACATGCATTAACATCGAAATTCTATTGTCCGACCTCAAATAGTTGTGACTTATACATAAGTCCAATTACGATTGCTTAACATAGCGCTGAATTTTTGACACAAAAGGCATAGCATTCTAGTTAGTGAGATTGTAAGTCTCCCCTCTTTCATGGTATTGTGTGGAAACTTGGTCTTTTTTCCTTCCTTTGGAAGATGTCTTGGTTCAAAGATTCATGCTTGTAATAAGTGGGTTGAGTGTTCTCCAAAAAATGACTTAAAATAAAAAGTAAAAGCAATACTAACTTCTAACTCATTAACAACTAACATTTAATTTCAAGTCATTTACTTTAATGCACTTTATTTTTAAACCTTATTCATTTGCCATTGTTCATACCATTCTAATTGTTTATGTTAATGTCATTTGCACTTTGTCCATTTGGACCATATTTTGTGATATATTTTGCTTGTGTATATTGTGCTTGTTTGTGTGGCCTTTGACCATTAATGTACATAATAAAAACCAAAACCATAAAAAAACATATTGCAACTTCATCTGATACATCATTGAAGATCCATTTGAGTTCATCTGCAACATGATCCTTGTGAAGCTGTTATTTTGAACTTGTGACTTATGATATTGTGGAATTCATCTGCTACATGGGCAAATTTGAAGAAGATCATGGAGTTGCTAAGCTTGGATGTGGCTATCTTTATTTTATGCCTTGCTCTTCAAGTTAATATTCTGTGCATTGTTTGTTGCTTGATTCTAATGTCCAAGGGAATTTGGGTTTCTATATGACATTCTTGTCTATTGGATTACAGCCCATTGGTCAGATCTTTTCAACTCTTAACTTTTAAATTTATGCTTAGGATTAGTCTCTTCATCTCTTCCCCACTTATTTAATTTCAAAATTTCTCCCTCCTTTTAAAATCTTCTTTTGCTTGTGCTTGTTTTTTACTAAACTTAGACCATTTTGCAAACTAGAAACTTTGGCCTTATGCCATTGCATTTTAAACTTCTTTTCTTAAATAAACATGTAAATAAACTTAACTATACCTGACTTAAAGACTTCAAAATCCAAAAAGAACTAACTCATTCAAACCATTTTAGGCCTTTGTGCCTTTCAAACCTAATTTTTGTTTTAAGTAAAGCATCCACTTTGAAATTTATATCACGAATTACGAGGTTTTGATCCCTCATTTTTATGTTGGTATGTAGGCACAAGTCCGAAGGTCTTGTCAAACACAAAAATATAATTAATGAATTCTTTTCTCATCCCCCCATTCTATTTGCTTGCAAACATCATTTGTACAAAAACACATATGCACACAAAAAAGGGCTCCCTAGGAGTACCTAGGACACTTTGGGTGCTAACACCTTCCATCTGTGTAACCAACCCCCTTACCTGTAATCTATGGCATTTTATTAGTTTTGATTTGAAAACTTATTATTTTTTGGATTTTGTTCGTACTTTTCCCTTTTCCCTTGGAAACAATAAAAGCGCGGTGACGACTCTTGTTATTTGATGTCTTGCTTATCCAAAGCTTGATGATCATGAATTTACTGCTACACAGCTGCATTGACAGGTTCGACATCTGCGTAGAAAGCATAATATACCAGCTCACCTTCTTCATTGACCACATCATCTGATGTAATCATACATTCTTGCAACCTTGCAGCCATGTGTCTTGTTTTTTGAGATCTGCTTAGGCCTGCTTCACCTCTGACTTCTTCCTGTCAAACTTTTTTTTCGACTTCACTAGCTGGTTCATCAGAAAAGATTCTCACTTAATCTTTCTTGACATTCTCAGTCTAATCCCACTCCCTAAGCTCATCTATGATCACGTCCATATTGATCACTACTTGCTTATTCATTGGGTCGAACAACTTGTATCCTCCAGTCGAATGATATCCTATGAGGATCATCTGAATCAACTTGTCATCAAGTTTTCCTCTTAACTGATCTGACACATGTCTATGTGCTATAGATCCAAACACCCTAAGATGACTCAATCTAGGCTTGACACCAGACTAACTTTCTTCTGGCGTGATTCCTTCTAGCTTCTTTGTTGGACATCTGTTCAGGATATATGTCGCAATCGACACAGCTTCTCCCCATAACTCTTTGGGTAGATACTTGCCTTTCAACATACTTCTAACCATATTCATAATGGTTCTATTATTCCTTTATGTGACTCCATTCTGCTGTTGAGTGTATGGTGGCACAACCTCATGCATAATCCCTTCTTTCACACGTAATGCATCGAAATCTTTTAACACATATTCTCCACCACCATCAGTTCTCAAATTCCGGAGCTTTCGACCGCTCTGTCTTTCGACCATAGATTTAAACTTGGCAAATACCTCGATCACTTCACTTTTCTTCTTGATCAGGTAAGACCATAGTTTTCGACTGAAATCATCTATGAATGTAACAAAGTATTTGTTACCTCCAATCGAATCCACCTGGAGAGGGCCACATACATCAGAGTATATGACCTGAAGAATTTCCTTCGACCTGCTTCCTGCATCTTTACTGAAGTTGTTCTTATGCTGCTTCCCTTGCACGCATTCTTCACACACTTCGTTTGGAATGTCGATTTCTGGTAATCTTGAAACCATATTTCTTCTCTTCAAATCTCTGATGTCTTTGAATTTGAGATGACCAGGTCTATAATTCCATATCCATTCATCTCTGTTGGCTGTTGCTCCAAGGCACTTATGCTCCATCACATTTAGTTTAATCTTGAAGGTTCTATTCTGAGACATTAGAGCCTTCAAGATCAACCTTCCATTTGAGTCAAGAACTCTAATCATCTTGTCTTTGATCGATACTTTGTAGTTCTTTTCGACTAACTGCCCTATGTTGAGAAAATTACTCTTCATGCCTGGTATATACAACACGTTTGAAATTACTGACCTCTTGCCATATTTCTTCATAATCAGAACATCACCAACATCTTCAGTTGCTAGAGTGTTGTCATTTACAAATTTCACCATGTTCTTCATGAAGGAGAATTGCCATCCAAGGCGCAGCGGAATTTAAAAATTTCTCCATTTAGTAATCCTTACGAATGGGCATGATCAGTGATAGAATCGTTACCTCTTGTGGCGATTCAAACCTTTGGTGCAGATCTCTTGTAACGATCAAAACCTTGGATACAAATCCACGGAGCGATCACGAACTTTGAACGATGACAACGTCTCTACTCAGTCCACACGAACGGGTTCCTTCAATCTCAGTGCTAGCTGGTACGAATGAAGGCTTTGAGTGAGAAAGAGAGAGAGAGGGAAACGAAATTCCAAGTCTTTACTTGAGTTTCAGTCTGAGTGACAATGCTTCTACCCAAGGGTTCTATTTATAGAACATCTTGTGTGGGCTTCAAGCTAAAAAGCCCACTTAAGTGTATTTTGGCCCATATCTTATAATATGCCCAAAATCACTTAAGAGTGTGGTACCTTACCATATTTCGTATTCCACTTAAGTGCACCGTACCTTACGATGTTCCTTAGTTACTCTATCTCTCATCAATCCGTCCTTTGTGTGTGACCCTGTAGGTTTTCGCGACGTTGGCAATTATATTAAATCACGCATTTAACATAATAAACAGTGAGCGGTATCTAGCAACACATCACTGCTACCCAAGTCACGAAAATGTCATGTGATCTGACAAAACCTCCTGTGATAATAATTATGTGTATAATTACCCCTTTGCCCTTATGTCTATATTGAACACAAGGTATAGACCGTGTCATCCTTGTCCAGTTCAATATTGGGCTCATAGACATTTATCCTGTTACGCAGGATGGGAAAATTCCATCTAGGTCACTCATGTCCCTCAGCATGCTTCGTGGAGTACCCATCAACTGTCTTTATGGTTATCCAGTTACGGACAACGTTGGATCAACAATAAAGCACTCAACTCTACATCTAGGATCCATAGTGGTTTCAAGTCGAAGAGTGGTATACACCATTATCACCATGAGAATAACTTATGACACTTTGCATAACTTTCTATATAGTATTCTCATAGCGGGTCAATCCGGTATAAATATTACTCTTAATATTCATACCTATGTTTAAGACTTGATAACTCTTTATCCATGATCCATGAGATGTGATCATCAGTCTACAAACATAATAGTCTTAATGCTTTAATATTATCCCACATCACAATAAAGCTCGACTACGGATACTTTAAGAATAGTGTCCTTATGTTTAATGTGATCTCATGATTAAGTCATACTTGATACATTAAACGGACTAGCTATTCTAGGGACTTTATTAAACAACCATAATAAAGAAAAAGCCTTAAATAATTCGATACAAGTTCCAAAAGTATTGGCCTCTAGGGCTTACACCAACAATCTCCCACTAGCACTAGAGCCAATCAGGCATACCCCTAATGCCCATTGATCTAGTATGGCCATCATGCTTCTGCTGCGCAAGAGGCTTTGTCAGTGGGTCAACAATATTGTCAAGTGTCGGTATTCTACATATTTTCACATCTCCTCTATTTATTATCTCTCGAATGAGGTGATAACGCCTAAGTATGTGTTTGGATCGTTGGTGAGATCTAGGTTCCTTAGCTTGTGCGATAGCACCATTGTTATCACAATAGAGACCAATGGGATCCACAATGCCAGGAACTATGCCAAGTTCACTAAGGAACTTTTGATCCAAACAACTTCCTTTGCTGCGCTTGAGGCAGCAATATACTCGGCCTCGGTTGTAGAATCAGCAACTGTATCTTGCTTTGAACTTTTCTAGCTCACAGCGCCACCATTTAAGCAAAACACATAACCATTGGAACCATTCATATTAAAGCGTCTCAGCACTTTGTCTATGTACTCTGACTTAGGCCAAGCATTTTGTGATCTATCTCTATAGATTCTGATTCCTAATTTATAGGTTGCTTCACCTAGGTCCTTCATAGAAAAGCATTTCCCCAACCAAGACTTTACTTGTTGCAGGGTAGGGATATCATTTCCAATGAGTAATATGTCATCTACATATAATACCAGGAACACGATCATGCTCCCACTAACCTTCTTGTAGACACAAGGCTCATCTTTGTTCTTGATGAATCCATATTGTTTTACTGTTTCATCAAAACGAAGATTCCATGAGTAGGTCACAGGCTCATCTTGATCCATGAGTAATACATCACCTTGATCTGTTATGAGATATCCATATCTCTCAGGTAGGTGACGTATCCTGCTTGACCTACGATGGTCTTGTTCTACTTGAGCAGGTTGCTCTTTACACAACTATTTGTGTTTCCTGCTCTAATTCCTCCATAGGTGTATCAATGCCTTGTGATTCTTGAATTTCTTCAAGCTCTACTTTCCTCCCACTGATTCCTTTGGAAATAAAATCCTTTTCTAGGAAAACTCCAGTTCGAGCGAAAAACACTTTGCCCTCAGAAGGATTGTAGAAGTAATACCCTCTTGTTTCTTTAGGATACCCCACAAATAAACATTTGTCAAATTTGGGCTCAAGCTTAGTTGAAATTTGTCGTTTCACATAAACTTCGCAACCCCAAATCTTCATGTAAGACATATGTGGTTTCTTACCACTCCATATCTCATATGTTGTCTTTTCAACCTTTTTGGATGGAACACAGTTAAGTGTGTAAGCTGTTGTCAATAGTGCATGTCCCCAAAAGGAGTTTGGAAGATCGGCGTGACTCATCATGGATCGGACCATGTCTAACAGGGTTCGATTTCTTCTCTCAGATACACCATTCCATTGGGGTGTTCCAGGAGGAGTGAGTTGGGATAGGATCCCACACTCTTTCAGATGGTCATCAAACTCTAGGCTTAAATACTCACCACCTCGATCTGATCGAAGAGTTTTAATATTCTTACCTAGTTGGTTTTGTACTTCATTCTTGAATTCCTTGAACTTTTCAAAGGACTCTGATTTGTGTTTCATTAAATACACATAACATATCTACTGAAATCATCAGTAAATGTGATGAAGTATTGAAAACCTCCTCTGGCTGGTATGTTCAGTGGTCCACATACATCAGTATGTATGAGGGCCAAAAGATCATTAGCTCTTTCACCTTTTCCTGTGAATGGAGACTTTGTCATCTTTCTAATTAAACAAGATCTGCATGTCTCATATGATTCATAATCAAAAGAGTCCAAGAGTCCATCTTTATGGAGTTTGGAAATGCGTTTCTCATTTATGTGGCCTAATCGACAATGCCAAAGGTAAGTTGAATTTAACTCATTAGGTTTCATCCTTTTAGTATTAATGTTATAAATAGGCATTTCAAGATCAAGGACATATAATCCATTGTTCATTTGAGCAGTAGCATAGAATATATCATTCAAATAAATTGAACAACAATTGTTCTTTATTATGAATGAAAAACCGAACTTGTCCAAACAAGAAACGGAAATAATATTCCTATTAATTGCTGGTACATAATAACAGTTCTCTAACTGAATTATTAAACCACTAGGTAAAGTCAATTCATAAGTTTCTACGGCTAAGGCAGCAACCTTTGCTCCATTGCCAACTCGTAGGTCGACTTCACCTTTTGCCAAATCTCTACTCCTTTTTAGTCCATGCACATTTGTACAAATGTGAGAACCACATCCAGTATCTAATACCCATGATGCAGAAGTAGATAACATAATTTCAATAACAAAAATACCTGAAGTTGGAGTCTCTACTCCATTCTTCCTATCTTCCAGGTACTTTGGGCAGTTCCTCTTCCAGTGTCCGGTCTTACCGCAATGGAAGCAGGTGCCTTCTTTTGTTATGCCTCCACTAGGCTTTAAAGCAGCAATAGTGGGTTTGGGTTTGACAACTTCCTTGTCTTTCCCTTTATCATTTTTGAGGACAATCCTCATGTTTCGGTACCAATCCAGAAAATTTGTCCCAGACAATTTTTCCTTGTCAAGGTTTGATCGCAAGATGTCGTTAGAGGTGTTTGTTGTCATGGTAATCTACATAAGGATTAATGAAAATATAAGTATCATTGACATATTTAATTAGGCCTTTAATTAAATATGCTCCCACTATTTTACTCAAAACAAATGACCCTCGTCATTTGATTCGGAAAATCCCGTTGGAAGATTTTCTAGTGGGTCGAGATCCATATTTCACTTCGTTCTAAGTCCGCGTAGGCGGATTACACAAAACTAGGTTATTTAGGTAGGAACTCCTTCCAATTGTATCTCATACAACTCTTGAAAATTTCAGTTGGGTGAATAACTCCTTATTCCAATCCATCATATGGATCATTCCCAACTCTTGCTTCTAAACATATATAATATTATTATAATTAAGTTTGACCCATCGTTTTAGCAGTTGGATATTACAATTATCCCATCGCACCTTACCAATATAGAAAATACACCTCGCGTAGACGAAACCTACATTGTCCGATACTAGTCTTGATGAGTGCTAAAACTTGGAAGCAAACACATATAATACTATTATAATTTATTTAGTTAAGTTTGACCCATTGTTTTAACAGTTGGATATTACAATTATCCCATCGCACCTTACTAATATAGAACATGCACCTCGCGTAGGCGAAACCTACATTATTCGATACTAGTCTTGATGAGTGTTAAAACTTGGAAAGCATAAACTTAATATTTAATTTGAGGGAATTGCAATTTTTCTGATCTCACCGGCTTATTTATCATATAAATCGCCTCTCACATGCATCAAACATACATTCACATGCATCAACATACATACATACATAATGAAACAGTTATGGCCCCTAGCGCAATTGTTCTCCCAAGCCAATGAGAGAACCTAAGCTAACCTAACAACGATCTAAGCTTCTCCAAGCAAGACCTTCAAGGTTGTCCTCCTTTGGCACTGACTTCTTTGCTTTCTTCATATCATTACATTACATAAAGAAACTCGTTTTACATATGAGGGAGTGAGATTAGAAAAGAAGTTACATTTGGGAGATTAAGAGAGAGGCACGACACGCATGTCGTATTTTAAAAACCAAATCAGAATAAAGGAAAACTAAGGCCATAACCGATCACCACAAAACAATAATAAACACTTTATTGTTATTATTAATTCCTTTAATTAATTAAAATCAAATTAAATTTCGACGACCAATCACACTACGCAAAGTTAGCCGGGGGTCCGCTACCCTGTCAAGGGGGCAGCGCCCCTTGCGGGGTTGAAGGGGCAGCGCCCCTGGCCGAAAATTTTAATGAACAATTCATTTAAAATCGACGTCGCTTTTCGCATCAACACTTGATACTTTAAAGCATTGAGTTAGTGAATTTTGCTTTGCGTTAACCGGTTAACCATATGTGTTAACCGGTTAACACTGTTTGAAATTTGTTCAAAAAATTGTTTTCTGCCTTGCGTTAACCGGTTAACACTGTTTGAAAATCTCTTGGAAAATTGTTTTTCGTCTTGAGTTAACCGGTTAACACTGTTTGAAAAACTCAAAAAAATTATTTCGTATTGCGTTAACCGGTTAACCATATGCGTTAACCGGTTAACACTGTTCCAAAAAGTGTTTAGAAAGCACAACTCTTGTGCGGTCACAACCCCAATCGCATAACTCTCTAACAACACAACCCTTGTGCCGTCACTAACCCTGATGCACCAATTTCAGATCGTCAAACACATCTCGATTGTTGATTCAGTACGATTGATCAACACGTCATTGCTTCACCATACTAATGTCGGATCAAGAAGCAAATGACCATTGATCGCTCAAAGGAAAATAACCATTGAGTGTTTGAATGAACGAAACGAGAACACTATATCATATATAATGTATTTTGCATCAGGATTACATATATCATATATATAACTTGATCGATCTCAATTTAATCTTTGATTCATTCTGTCTTTAATCATATTAATACAGAACAAAAACAGTTATCAGATTCATGGTTTCGTAAGTGGGCTCTGATACCACTGAAGGAGAATTGCCATCCAAGGCGCATCGAAATTTAAAAATTTCTCCATTTAGTGATCCTTACGAATGGGCATGATCAGTGATAGAATCGTTACCTCTTGTGGCGATTCAAACCTTTGGTGCAGATCTCTTGTAACGATCAAAACCTTGGATACAAATCCACGGAGCGATCACGAACGTTGAACGATGACAACGTCTCTACTCAGTCCATACGAACGAGTTCCTTCAATCTCAGTGCTAGCTGGTACGAATGAAGGCTTTGAGTGAGAGAGAGAGGGAAACGAAATTCCAAGTCTTTACTTGAGTTTCAGTCTGAGTGACAATGCTTCTACCCTAGGGTTCTATTTATAGAACCACTTGTGTGGGCTTCAAGCTAAAAAGCCCACTTAAGTGTATTTTGGCCCATATCTTATAATATGCCCAAAATTGTAACACCCCGATAAAATATGATAATTATTTAATTTAAGTTTAATAGTATATTATGATGATAATATGAATGAGAGGGTATTATTTTTCAAAATAAAAGATAAACCATTCATATATATTATTATTAGTATATTTATTAATTTAATTAAATAATTGGAATATTATTGGATTATTATTATTGGAATAATAAAGTTGGAATTGGAACGATTTTTGGAATCAGAAAAGAGTCCCATTTAGTAAAAAGGGTTTTCACGTGAAAACAGAGAAGCGACTAAAAAGTGGAAAAAGGGCAAAAAGGAAGAGCAAGAGAAAAAGGGTTGAAGAAGGGAAAAGCTTGAAGTTAAAGGATTTGCCGGATTAACTCAGGTAAGGGGGGTTTATCGTCGTTTAATGGGCATTATGGGTTAACATGTAATGGGTAGTAATAAGCCATTGAATTGACTCTAATTAGGATGATGAATGCTGCAAATTGTAAACTTGTGGATGAATGAGATATGGGTTTATAATTGAAGAAAATTCGTAGGAATTAGATGTAATAAGGTTAGAAACTGTGAATGAATCTATATTTGGGTGAGTCGTAATTTCTGGACGTGTAGCTTTTTACGGAATCGAAATCGGAGGTCCGGAAGTCCTCCAACGGCGAAAAATGCGGGTAATTCTGCATTCTGTTCGTTGTTAGCGCAGGAACAGCTTTCTGTCTTGCGTTAACCGGTTAACCCAGGGCGTTAACCGGTTAACACTGTTATGATATTGAAAAATTGCATTCTGTCTTGCGTTAACCGGTTAACCCAGGGCGTTAACCGGTTAACACTGTTAAAAATTGCCAAGAAGCGCATTCTGTTTTGCGTTAACCGATTAACCCAGGGCGTTAACCGGTTAACACTGTTTGAAAAGTGAAAAATTGATATTTAAATATTGTGTACGTTTTGGAATGGAATTATGTGTACATATTGTATGGGCTTGGCTAGGAAATGTGCCATACGCGTATGGGCATGAGGCATACGTGTATGGGCAGAAGTTTGATTTTTCTGAGCTGTTGTTGTGCAGTTTTGGTCGTTTCAGCTGAGTGATGTAATTTAGCTGATGTATGATATAGTAGGGATCATTTCCCGTTGTTTTGAGCAGTATAGGTATTAGTAGAGTGTGCTAATACTGTGATTTATTATTTGGCATGACATGATATGATTCTGTGATAAATATGTTGATGATGTATGATGGTATGCATAATGCTGTGAATATATCTATTATGTATGCAATTGTGGATGGACTGTTTATGGCTTAGAGTGTGAGCATATGTCCATTGTGGATTGTTGTTGATGTTTGCATGCTAGGTGATTTAGTGTGTATAGCATAGCCTTTATGGTGGTAGCTAATTCCCATGGTGAGGAATTAGTGAGGGAGTCACTAGGTCTCAAATGAGTGGGACTAGTGAGTTTGGTAGCCGTATCTGGGTTTGATCGGTGAGGTTGAACTATGTGTTCACGAATAGTCGGTACCGCATGCATGGAGTCTCATTTCATAATGTATGTATGGCATATAATATGAATGGATGTATTCCAATATTATACGTGTGTTTTGTGTTTGTGTTGAGTATGATTATGAGTTGATGTTGCCGTTGCTGAATGTGTGATATGATTAGGGTGATGAATGTGTTAATTTACTTAGCATTACATGATATTTTATAATGCTTATTATATCGATTGAGGAACTCACCCTTACAACTATGTTTCAGGTAACGAGCAGTGATTGAGTAGAAGCTAGTGCTTGGAGTCTAGTGTAGTTCCTTAGTGGGTCATGCTCTGGTATATGTAACATCGGGACGGGATGTTTTACCTTGTTTTCATTTTTGGTTGTTGAACGATTGTACATGTAATGTGTTACATGGTTTGCATGTTGTTAGATTTCTATCCGCTGCGAATTGTGCAATGTTTTATTTTGATTAATAAATGAGCATGACAAGTTATTTTGGTGAATGGTGTGAAGTGTCAAGTGTGACACCCTGAAATTGCATATCTACTCTGATTCATATTTTGTTGTTTTAATTAATTATTGGGGTATTTTAGAAGGGTGTTACATTAGTGGTATCAGAGCATATTCGGTCGAGTCGAGTCGTAATTATTTTGTTTCCCTGTATGTGATAGGTGTTGTGTAACCCTATCAGTACTTATTGTTTTAGCTTGTTGGATGGACTCAGAATAGGGATGGCTGGAAGAGGTAGAAACGATGTTGCGATTGCTGAGGCTCTGGGTATGCTAGCTGGAGTACTTGGAGGGAATCCGAATGTTGTGGGATTGGGAGCTGCTCGTCAACTGAGTGAGTTCCAGAAGAACAATCCTCCAATGTTCAAGGGAGCATACGATCCAGATGGTGCTCAGAAGTGGTTGAAGGAGATCGAGAGGATCTTCCGAGTGACTGAGTGTGCCGATAACCAGAAGGTCAGGTTCGGTATGCATATGCTGTTAGAGGAAGCAGATGATTGGTGGGTTGCTGCCCGCACTGAGTTGGAAGCTGCTGGGAATGCTGAGATCACTTGGGCGGTGTTCAGAGAGAGATTCCTGAGGAAGTACTTTCCAGAGGATGTCAGAGGAAAGAAAGAGATAGAGTTCTTAGAATTTAAGCAGGGCAACCGGTCTGTTACCGAGTATGCTGCTAAGTTCACAGAGCTGTCGAAGTATTACACTCCCTATGATGAGGCTACTGGGGAATTTTCAAAATGTGTGAAGTTTGAGAACGGGTTACGTCCCGAGATCAAGCAGGCTATTGGGTATCAGCGGATCAGAGTGTTTTCTTACTTGGTTGACTGTTGTAGGATTTTTGAACAGGATACTAAGGCCAGAGCGGAGAGCTATCAACAGAGGGTTGATAGGAAAGGCAAGAATCAGAATGATCGTGGGAAGTCGTATGCAGCTGGCAAAGGTTTCCAGAGACAGAGTGGGATGAAGAGACCTAGTGGGGGAGACTCTAGTGCCCCTGCTAAGTGTTACAGATGTGGTCAGGCTGGCCATCGTATCCATGAGTGTACCAGTACTGAGAAGAAGTGTTTCAAGTGTGGCAAAGGTGGTCACTTGGCTGCAGAGTGCCGGTTGAAGACTATGACTTGTTTCAACTGTGGAGAGGTGGGTCATATCAGTCCACAGTGTCCTAAGCCGAAGAAAGAGAACCAGTCGGGAGGCAAGGTCTTTGCTTTATCGGGTTCTGAGACTTCTGCAGATGATCGTTTGATCCGAGGTACGTGTTATATTAATGGCTTTCCTCTTGTAGCTATTATTGACACAGGTGCGACTCATTCCTTTATATCTTTGGATTGTGCTGTGAAACTTAAATTAGAGATATCTGAGATGCATGGAAGTATGGTGATTGATACTCCCGCGAAGGGTTCAGTGACTACTACTTCAGTTTGTTTAAATTGCCCTTTGAGTATTTTTGGTAGAGACTTTGTGATGGACCTCGTGTGTCTTCCACTAGTGCAGATCGATGTTATCCTGGGTATGAACTGGTTGGTGTTTAACCGAGTTTATATCAACTGTTTTGATAAGACTGTGATCTTTCCTGAGATTGAGGAAGGAAAGAGTTTGTTTCTATCAGCAAGGCAGGTGAATGAGGCAGTAGCAGATGGGGCAGAGTTGTTTATGCTGTTAGCGACTTTGGAGGCTAAAGATAAACTGGCGATTTGCGATCTAGCCGTGGTGTGTGATTTTCCTGATGTGTTTCCTGAAGAAGTGAATGAATTACCGCCAGAGCGTGAAGTTGAGTTCTCGATTGATTTGGTACCTGGTACTAGGCCGATATCGATGGCTCCGTACCGTATGTCTGCTGTTGAGTTAACTGAATTGAAGAGTCAGCTGGAAGATCTGTTGGATAAGAAATTTATTCGTCCGAGTGTGTCACCGTGGGGCGCACCAGTGTTATTGGTTAAGAAGAAAGAAGGTACGATGAGGTTGTGTGTGGACTACAGGCAACTGAATAAAGTGACGATCAAGAATCGGTATCCTTTGCCGAGGATTGATGATTTGATGGATCAGTTGGTTGGTGCGAGTGTGTTCAGCAAAATAGATTTGAGATCGGGGTATCATCAGATACGTGTGAAAACTGAGGATATTCAGAAGACTGCTTTCAGAACAAGGTATGGACATTATGAGTATTCTGTAATGCCTTTTGGTGTGACTAATGCGCCTGGGGTATTTATGGAGTATATGAATAGGATTTTCCATCCGTACCTAGACAAGTTTGTTGTGGTGTTTATTGACGATATTTTGGTGTATTCGAAATCTGAAGAAGAGCATGCTGAACATTTGAGAGTGGTTTTAGGAGTTCTACGAGAAAAGAAGTTATTTGATAAACTGTCCAAGTGTGAATTTTGGTTAGAAGAGGTTAGTTTTCTTGGTCATGTGGTTTCAAGAGGTGGTGTTGCTGTTGATCCTTCCAAGATAGAAGCGGTATCTAAGTGGGAAGCTCCGAAGTCAGTTTCTGAGATAAGGAGTTTTCTTGGACTTGCAGGTTATCATAGGAAATTCATTGAGGGATTTTCTAAGTTGGCGTTACCGTTGACGATGTTGACTAGAAAGGGGCAAGCGTTTGTTTGGAACTCAAAATGTGAAGAAGGTTTCCAAGAGTTAAAGAGAAGGTTAACTACTGCTCCTATTCTGATATTACCAAGTCCGTCGGAACCATTTGAGGTTTACTGTGATGCTTCATTGTTGGGTTTGGGTGGTGTTTTGATGCAGAATAAGCAGGTTGTAGCTTATGCTTCGAGACAACTGAAGGTTCATGAGAGGAACTATCCGACACACGATTTAGAGTTGGCAGCTGTGGTATTTGTTCTGAAGTTATGGAGGCATTACTTGTACGGTTCAAGATTTGAGGTTTTCAGTGACCATAAAAGTTTAAAGTATTTGTTTGATCAGAAAGAGCTGAATATGAGACAGAGGAGATGGTTAGAGTTTCTGAAGGATTATGACTTTGGTTTGAATTACCATCCGGGTAAAGCAAACGTAGTGGCTGATGCATTGAGTCAGAAATCATTGCATATGTCTATGTTAATGGTTAAGGAATTGGATTTAATTGAGCAGTTTAGAGACTTGAGTTTGGTGTGTGAGAGTACTCACAATAGTGTTAAATTGGGAATGTTGAAGTTAACGAGTGGTATTCTGGATGAGATTAGAGAGGGTCAGAAATCCGATGTGCTTTTGGTTGATAAGTTGACTCTAGTGAATCAAGGTCAAGGTGGTGAATTCAGAGTTGATGAGAATGGTGTTTTGAAATTTGGTAATCGGGTGTGTATTCCGGATGTTACCGAACTTAAGAAGAGTATTCTTGAGGAAGGACATCGTAGTGGCCTGAGTATTCATCCTGGGGCTACGAAGATGTATCATGATTTGAAAAAGTTATTTTGGTGGCCGGGAATGAAAAGAGAAATTGCGAGTTTTGTTTATTCTTGTTTGACTTGTCAGAAGTCAAAGATTGAGCATCAGAAGTCGTCTGGGCTAATGCAACCGTTGGCTATTCCAGAGTGGAAGTGGGATAGTATCAGTATGGATTTTGTTTCTGGTTTACCGAGGACAATTAAGAATTTTGAAGCTATTTGGGTGATTGTTGACAGATTGACAAAATCGGCTCATTTCATTCCGATCAGAATGGATTATCCGTTAGAGAGATTAGCTGAGTTGTATATTGAGAAAATTGTAAGTTTGCATGGTATTCCGTCGAGTATTGTTTCGGACAGAGATCCTAGATTTACATCGAAGTTCTGGGAAGGTTTGCAGAGGGCTTTGGGAACTAAGCTGAGATTGAGTTCTGCATATCATCCGCAGACTGATGGTCAGACTGAGAGGACGATTTAGTCACTGGAGGATCTTTTGAGGGCTTGTGTTTTGGAAAAGGGAGGTGCTTGGGATTGTTATTTACCTTTGATTGAGTTTACCTACAACAATAGTTTTCATTCGAGCATTAGTATGGCACCGTTTGAAGCTTTGTATGGTAGGAGATGTCAGACACCTTTATGTTGGTATGAGTCCGGTGAGAGTGATGTGGTTGGACCGGAGATTGTTCAACAAACTACGGAAAAGATTAAGATGATTCAGGAGAAGATGAGGATTGCTCAGAGTCGTCAGAAGAGTTATCACGACAAGAGGAGGAAGTCACTTGAGTTTCAAGAGGGAGATCATGTGTTTCTTCGTGTTACTCCGATAACTGGGGTTGGTCGAGCTTTGAAGTCGAGGAAGTTGACACCTCGATTTATTGGTCCTTATCAGATTTTGGAGAGGATATGGGAGGTAGCCTATCGTATCGCTTTACCGCCGTCACTTGCGAATTTGCATGAGGTTTTTCATGTGTCTCAGTTGAGGAGGTACATTCCTGATCCGTTGCATGTGGTCCAAGTAGATGATGTACAGGTGAGAGATAACCTGACTGTTGAAACATCACCTATGAGGATCGAGGATCGAGAGTTGAAGCAGTTGCGGGGTAAAGAGATTGCTTTGGTAAAGGTAGCTTGGGGAGGACCAGCAGGTGGCAATGTGACTTGGGAACTTGAGAGTCAGATGAAGGAGTCTTATCCAGAGTTATTCGCTTGAGGTATGTTTTCAAGGACGAAAACTCTTTTAGTGGAGGAGAGTTGTAACACCCCGATAAAATATGATAATTATTTAATTTAAGTTTAATAGTATATTATGATGATAATATGAATGAGAGGGTATTATTTTTCAAAATAAAAGATAAACCATTCATATATATTATTATTAGTATATTTATTAATTTAATTAAATAATTGGAATATTATTGGATTATTATTATTGGAATAATAAAGTTGGAATTGGAACGATTTTTGGAATCAGAAAAGAGTCCCATTTAGTAAAAAGGGTTTTCACGTGAAAACAGAGAAGCGACTAAAAAGTGGAAAAAAGGCAAAAAGGAAGAGCAAGAGAAAAAGGGTTGAAGAAGGGAAAAGCTTGAAGTTAAAGGATTTGCCGGATTAACTCAGGTAAGGGGGGTTTATCGTCGTTTAATGGGCATTATGGGTTAACATGTAATGGGTAGTAATAAGCCATTGAATTGACTCTAATTAGGATGATGAATGCTGCAAATTGTAAACTTGTGGATGAATGAGATATGGGTTTATAATTGAAGAAAATTCGTAGGAATTAGATGTAATAAGGTTAGAAACTGTGAATGAATCTATATTTGGGTGAGTCGTAATTTCTGGACGTGTAGCTTTTTACGGAATCGAAATCGGAGGTCCGGAAGTCCTCCAACGGCGAAAAATGCGGGTAATTCTGCATTCTGTTCGTTGTTAGCGCAGGAACAGCTTTCTGTCTTGCGTTAACCGGTTAACCCAGGGCGTTAACCGGTTAACACTGTTAAAAATTGCCAAGAAGCGCATTCTGTTTTGCGTTAACCGATTAACCCAGGGCGTTAACCGGTTAACACTGTTTGAAAAGTGAAAAATTGATATTTAAATATTGTGTACGTTTTGGAATGGAATTATGTGTACATATTGTATGGGCTTGGCTAGGAAATGTGCCATACGCGTATGGGCATGAGGCATACGTGTATGGGCAGAAGTTTGATTTTTCTGAGTTGTTGTTGTGCAGTTTTGGTCGTTTCAGCTGAGTGATGTAATTTAGCTGATGTATGATATAGTAGGGATCATTTCCCGTTGTTTTGAGCAGTATAGGTATTAGTAGAGTGTGCTAATACTGTGATTTATTATTTGGCATGACATGATATGATTCTGTGATAAATATGCTGATGATGTATGATGGTATGCATAATGCTGTGAATATATCTATTATGTATGCAATTGTGGATGGACTGTTTATGGCTTAGAGTGTGAGCATATGTCCATTGTGGATTGTTGTTGATGTTTGCATGCTAGGTGATTTAGCGTGCATAGCATAGCCTTTATGGTGGTAGCTAATTCCCATGGTGAGGAATTAGTGAGGGAGTCACTAGGTCTCAAATGAGTGAGACTAGTGAGCTTGGTAGCCGTATCTGGGTTTGATCGGTGAGGTTGAACTATGTGTTCACGAATAGTCGGTACCGCATGCATGGAGTCTCATTTCATAATGTATGTATGGCGTATAATATGAATGGATGTATTCCAATATTATACGTGTGTTTTGTGTTTGTGTTGAGTATGATTATGAGTTGATGTTGCCGTTGCTAAATGTGTGATATGATTAGGGTGATGAATGTGTTAATTTACTTAGCATTACATGATATTTTATAATGCTTATTATATCGATTGAGGAACTCACCCTTACAACTATGTTTCAGGTAACGAGCACTGATTGAGTAGAAGCTAGTGCTTGGAGTCTAGTGTAGTTCCTTAGTGGGTCATGCTCTGGTATATGTAACATCGGGACGGGATGTTTTACCTTGTTTTCATTTTTGGTTGTTGAACGATTGTACATATAATGTGTTACATGGTTTGCATGTTGTTAGATTTCTATCCGCTGCGAATTGTGCAATGTTTTATTTTGATTAATAAATGAGCATGACAAGTTATTTTGGTGAATGGTGTGAAGTGTCAAGTGTGACACCCTGAAATTGCATATCTACTCTGATTCATATTTTGTTGTTTTAATTAATTATTGGGGTATTTTAGAAGGGTGTTACATTAGAAATCACTTAAGAGTGTGGTACCTTACCATATTTTGTATTCCACTTAAGTGCACCGTACCTTACGATGTTCCTTAGTTACTCTATCTCTCATCAATCCGTCCTTTGTGTGTGACCCTGTAGGTTTTCGCGACGTTGGCAATTATATTAAATCACGCATTTAACATAATAAATAGTGAGCGATATCTAGCAACCCATCACTGCTACCCAAGTCACGAAAATGTCATGTGATCTGACAAAACCTCCTGTGATAATAATTATGTGTATAATTACCCCTTTGCCCTTATGTCTATATTGAACACAAGGTATAGACCGTGTCATCCTTGTCCAGTTCAATATTGGGCCCATAGACATTTATCCTGTTACGCAGGATGGGCAAATTCCATCTAGGTCACTCATGTCCCTCAGCATGCTTCGTGGAGTACCCATCAACTGTCTTTATGGTTATCCAGTTA
This sequence comes from Lathyrus oleraceus, assembly GCF_024323335.1. NCBI lineage: Eukaryota > Viridiplantae > Streptophyta > Magnoliopsida > Fabales > Fabaceae > Lathyrus > Lathyrus oleraceus. Next base: position 275,110,606 of record NC_066585.1, on the reverse strand, counting down.
CGGACAACGTTGGATCAGCAATAAAGCACTCGACTCTACATCTAGGATCCATAGTGGTTTCAGGTCGAAGAGTGGTATACACCATTATCACCATGAGAATAACTTATGACACTTTGCATAACTTTCTATATAGTATTCTCATAGCGGGTCAATCCGGTATAAATATTACTCTTAATATTCATACCTATGTTTAAGACTTGATAACTCTTTATCCATGATCCATGAGATGTGATCATCAGTCTACAAACATAATAGTCTTAATGCTTTAATGTTATCCCACTTCACAATAAAGCTCGACTACGGATACTTTAAGAATAGTGTCCTTATATTTAATGTGATCTCATGATTAAGTCATACTTGATACATTAAACGGACTAGCTATTCTAGGGACTTTATTAAACAACCATAATAAAGAAAAAACCTTAAATAATTCGATACAAGTACCAAAAGTATTGGCCTCTAGGGCTTACACCAACAATTCATTGAGGGCTTTATGTTGACAAACCAATCTTTCCTTCCAGACATGTGTGATGGGCATCCTAAGTCCAAGTACCACTGGTCCTTGAATCTCTCTTCATCTTTTGTTGTAACCATCAGCAACGTCTATTCTTCTTCATGTTTTGCCAGCTTTGCATAAGTTTCTTGATTCTTTTACTTTTCTGGATAATCACTAGAATAGTGATCATACTTCTGACAATTGTAACACTGAATGTGACTCTTGTCTGGCTTTTGACCACCACCTCTTCCTCTACCTGCAACACCACCTCTTTGGTTGCCTTGGTTCCGGGGTTTTCTCTAATTCGACCAGTTTCCTTCTTGTTGATTTTGACCAGTCGAATTGTTGTAGCCTCCTCTTCCTTTGTTGTCATTCTAGCTTCCTTTGCCTTTTCTTTCTTTTGCTGATTGAGCCTGCAAAGTCATATCACTCTTCGACTTTCCTGCAGCTCTTTCAACCATTCTTTATTCATGAGATTCAAGCGTCCCTTGAAGCTCTTCCTTTGTGAGTTTTGATAAATCTTTCAACTCCTCTATGGCTATTACCACGTGGTCGAACTTTGGAGCCAACGACCTCAAGATCTTTTCAACAACAGATCTTGATGTCAAAACTTCTCCACATACCTTCATTTGATTCACCAGTTTCGTAACCTTGGTGAAGAAATCAGTTATGCTTTCATTGTCTTCCATCTGAAGCAATTTATACGTTCTTTTATGAGTTTGTAATCTCACCTCTTTCACCTTCTCCGCGCCTCCAAACGATTTCTCCAAAATTTCCCATGCTTCTTTCGCTGACTCTGCATCACTAACCTTTTCAAAGTTATCTGCATCAACACATTGATGGATTATAAAGAGAGATTTATAATCTTTCTTCTTCAATTCTTTATGTGCAGCCTTTTCTTGATCTGTCGTGACTTCTGCAAGCATTGTTACTCATTCCTTTACAAGATCCCAAAGATCTTGATAACAGAACACAACCTTTATCGGCTTGCACCAATTCTCATAATTGTTGTTCTTGAGAATCAGAAGATTTTCTGGAAAATATGTGTTTGGATGATTCGTTGCCATGGTGATTTTCTTCCCACGAATCGTTTCAACCGGAGCTCTTGATACCAGATGTTGGAAATCCACCAAAACCTATGGAGAATTTCAATCAATCTTGATGAACAAGATTGTTATCACCCACACAATAACGATGAAAAGAAAAGAACAACGAAGAAAGAAAGAGTGTAAAGAACGATGAAGGAGAAGAAGAATTAAATTCTGCAGAGTTTCTCTCTGCCCACAAACTGTGGAAAACTTCTTATTCACTTTGCAATTGCAAAATACAGTGAATTACGAGTGTTATGAATACTCTATTCACTTCATTACAAAAATAAGGGTTACCCCCTCTATTTATAGATTTAGGTTAACTTGGACCTCAAGCCAAAACCCAAAACTATAAAAGCCCAAAATAGCTAACACTACTAAAATAGGCCTAAGTCAAAATTCCGTGTGAAGCAACATGCTTCGACACACTAACACAACTCAACATACTAGGTGGTTCGACACGTTCTTATTCTGTCGAGCAACCTGCTTCGACACAAGGAATTACAACTCAACAATTGCTAGATTCTTAGATGTTATCTTATTGATTAAATCAAAATGAACATGGCCTTAGTGCCTATGTGATAACCAAAAGTCTTCATTATAGGTGACTAAACATTTCGTACCACTATTCGATACATCATATAGGTTCATCGTCTAGACATTATCAGCTCTACAACCTATACACATTATCTCCTTATAACCTTTATGTTTGGTTATGCAACTTAGGGTGTCAAAAACTATAGTATACCCTTTGTCACATAATTGACTAATGCCTAGGTGGTTGTGTTTAAGCTCTTTAATTAAAAATACACCATCAATGGTAATTGTGGAGGGATTTCTCCCAATACCTTCACCTAAAAAATTTCCTCGATTATTGTCTTCATATTTGATGTAGTTGCGCTCTTTCTTGATAAAGTCAATAAACATAGACGTGTCTCCCGATCATATACCTTTAACAACCACTATCCAAGAATCAAATCTTATTTCATTGTTGTAAGACATTCATTGATGAAGATTAACGAGGTTATTTTTTGTACCGAACTTGTGTTGGGTCTTTGGATGTCATTACTAGAAATTTTAAATTTCCATGTCATAAGACTACTAAGAACTTTTATATTTTTAGTGTGACATTGGAATCTTTCTATAACTATCCTAAAACCTAATTTTGCAGCTTTTGTATAGTCATATGTTCACGTAACGTAAACTCTTGAAAAATAATACAATTTTAATTAAAAAAGTATTTTGTGATTAAAAACATATATTTTTTATGTTTTTTTTAAGTCTTTTTATGTTTTAATTTTTTTAAAGAAAAGGTATTCTGTCTATTAAAAGAAATTATAATTTTTAACATATTTTTATAAATTAATTAGATGTTTGTTGAAAAAATAGATGAATTAAATGATTTTTATGTTTAATGGATGAATTAGATTTATTTTTTTATATAAAAAAAAGTAGAATTATTTTCCATCAACTCGTTACACCATAAACCATAAATCAATTTTCCCAAAAGTGGCTTTTGCTACCTAGTAGAACTGAAACATGAGATTGAGACTAGATACAGCGTTGAATGAAACAAAGGAATGATAACGCCAACCATAAACAAACTAATTCATATCAACAAACTACATTGATTACATTCTTTACAGTGTCTCACTTTCCCTTCTTCCCTTGAACCATTTTATTTAACTCTCACCATGAACTTGATCTTCTATGTTGAGGCCTTAGTAGTTTATCTTCCTCAAAAGCCACCATACGCAAATGTGATGGATCATCCAGCATCATCCTAGCCACCAAGTATCCAGCAACAGACCAAGTTTGGCATTTTCTAGCTTGCTTCCCAATGTATCTCCCATGCTTTCCATCATAATATTCAGGCCAATTATCCTTCAACAATCTGGTCTCAGCAATGTCAAGTGCACGTTTTGCTATATGCGGCCTTCCCGTCTTGATCGAAGCCGCGGTAAGAAGCCATAAAAGAACTGGCCAAGACCCTCCATTATGGTAACTCCATCTAGTATTTTTAGGGTCACAGCCTGTTGTGATCCTCCACTCATGATTTTCAAGTGCTGGATAGCATATTTTTACAGGCATTTCGCCGATTAATGCATCCCAGCGCGATTCTATGAGATCCATGATTGCAGTGGATTGCTCAGAAGTAGCCAAACATGACAGAATTGCTATGCAATTACCAAGACAAAACCAACGGAAATCCATCCTAGCAGGACTTACATTGCCAATGAAGTAACCACCATGATTAGGCATGAAATCAAATATCCAATCAGGTAGAGAATCAGGTATCACATTAAACTTATTTACTGCAGTGTGCGAGTACTCTTCGGTTTTGTATCGATATACATCATTGAGTTGCTTTAAATCCAACCAAAAATAGCTTCTCAAATGAAAGCTTAAAGCATTCATGCGTCGCAGAATTCTTTCCAAGAACTTTTTCCCTTCCTTATCTTGCTTAAGCAAATACATTGCACACCTTAAAGCCATGTAGAACAGTGCTTGAATTTCAATTGGATAACCATATAGGCCCTGAAAATAGTTGGTCAAAAAATGAATGTGAAAAAAACTCTTCACAATATAAATCAACAAAGTATTATTTCGACAATGTAAAATAATCCCTGCCTTCGTAACTAGTCAGTGTAATTTATGGTCTAGTTCTTATAACTTATGAAACACTCACACAGACATAGACACGATACTAGAAACATCTTCCATACGAAGTATCGGTACTATATAGTTCTTCTCCACTCAAAATTTCAACATAAGTAGTACTACTTACCATTCTACGATCAATCATGCAGCATCCATCAGCACATAGTAGAGTTGGAAACGTGTCGAATCCTTCTGAAAGGCATAAATTCAGAATCAAGCGCATGCCCTCTTGACACGCAGCACTATCAGCCAAGGAAGTGTCTCCTGTAGACTTAGTGTAAGCGCGAAGCAATATAATCCACCAAAATCCAGAATCAACAGGAGCAACTCTCCCTATTGCACTTCCACCAAAATCAGGATCCATGGACTCACGATTATTTCCTGGCTCACGTTTAACCTTAAAACTAGCTGGCATTACGCCTGCTGATAGACGAAACCGATCAATAATTTTCTCCCGCGATTGAAGCAGAAGAGTCATCTCCAGAAAGTTTTTCACAATGTCATGTTCCTTACTCATCAGAAAAGCCAAAGCACTTGGCACAAAGTCTCTTACAAACACCTACATACAAGTAAATATACAATCAAATACCATGTGTCACCTTAACTCTCCCTAATAACTCATGAGGGACTAAATTTTGCAAACCACACCCTAAAAAAAGTTGCTAAAATATCCTTTTACCTGATCATAGTTAAGTTTCTCATCAGAACTATCCAAAGCAGCAATGGTACCAACAGGAACGCCGCGAAAATTCACCAAAGAGAGTCTCAGGGTTTTCCAAGCTTCAGAAATCATTGGTTGTGGATCCAATGGTCGTGATAATTGGGTATTCAAAGCCGAGTTTTGCAGAAAAGGATCTGCCTTATTATTGTTTTCAGGATGATCTACCTGGTTAGAAGAAGAATTCTCCGCAATTCGGTTCAAGTTGTTAACATAAGAACAAATCACTTTGGAAAATGCAGCATCCGCTGATCCTCCTCGACCCAATGATCGATCCATAGTCTAGCAATTACACTGGTAATGTATTGATCAATTCTGCAAAATTCAAGAATTCATTCACGACGATACTCTAGCTTGTTTCACATTCAAGAAGAAAAGATGTATATCTAAAATCTAAAGAAATTCGGAAAGAAAAGAAAAAGAAACGCGAAATGATGAAGATCATAGTAATAGTAATAATAAAAGATGAGATTGGAATGAAGAAAACAAACCCTAGAAATTGAAGAGAGAAACAGTGTGTGTGAAGCTGCTATTGCTGACAGGGAAAGAACGTATAACAGTTTGCACGTTCTGTTTTTCTGTTTTGGCGCTCGCTTGGTTTCTTATACTTCAAAATTTTGAATTTAATTATCAATCTATAAAAATCAAAATAAGATATATACAAATATTAATAAAATAATATTGTATTTGATATCAAAGTTTTGATATTTGATATCAAAGTTTTGATATTCGATAATCATTTTCTTTTTATTTTATTTTAATAGAAATTAAAAAAAATTATTAATCAAATATGAATTTCTTAGATTAAACTTTTACTTTTCATTACATTTGATTATTTGTAAATATATGTCGTCTCTCGCTTAAGAGGTTGTTCTAGACTCATGTAAATATTCTTTCTTAGTTTATATTGTTGATCCTTGAAGGATTGTCCAAATAATTCAATTTATTTGTAAAGATGACGTATATCATCTTGACATTACATTAGTTGATGATGTTAAGGTGTTCCTTTTAATTAAATAACTGTATTTTGATAAAATTCACCATGAACTTGCTAACCTCTGGTGTATTGGAAAATATTGCTCAAATTTATGGTACTTCAAATGATAATGTGAATGATTAATAAGTTCATGATAATGGAATGTTGCATTACAATGTTAACCATGGCGAAAGTTATGGCTTAGGACACAAAAGAAATTAGAATTGAACTCAAGCCAAATTTGTTTTGAACCAGGACATGATGCTACATGGTTTTAGTACAATTATAATTAAAGTGTTGCTATTCAAAGAACTTCTCTTCGTGGTTACTGTTCCGCAGGAACCAAAATTAATCGGTGAACGATGGATGTGAATCGTAACGGTGGAATCGAGCTTCTGGTACGGTGGAAGAGAAGGATGACTTGCAAGATTGATACTTCAACGTCTAAGTCAGCATGAGATTAAGTTGAAGTGAATGAGATCTGAATTCGAATTATCTGAGATATGACACATTCTTCATCTTATATAGTATGGTAGTTATAACAATTTGTTGATCTATCAGCGTGAGATACAAATACTTGTCTGATTAATCTTGGATGTATATCACCTACTTTCATGTCTAGGATAGTGTATATATTCTGCAAGCAACGCAGTGAGTCATTCTGCTCTCTAGACCATAATTATCGGATCATCTGATCGGCCCAAAATAGTTGCCCCACAAACCCTTTCCTCTGCTCTATAGGGTGGGGGCTTTGTTGCGTTTTCCTTTTTTGTCAGTCATTGCTCGACTTGAGTGAAAAGTTATGATGTGACACCATCGTTATGGAAAACTTGCGCCTTAAAATGCTTTATACTCTTGATGTCTTTTCGTTTGCTTTATCATGATGACATTTGAGAACAAGAGTACTTGAGTATTTTCTGAGGAAATATGGACTGTTGATAGTGTTTCCATCCTTTTCATTGGATATTCAACGGTATTTGGAATAGTTATAAAGTTTCTGGAGGCAATGCCACTTTTTAACGGGGAACATGTCATACATTTACAAGGAGGATGCCATGTTCCAAGAGGAGTTTTACCTGGAGAAACGGTTAATCACTTTCTTCAAAGAGTTAGGTTACGTTACACGTTACGTCAGAGGCTTTGTCCCACAAGATGAAGCCTCGAGAAAATGTTTGAAGTGGTTCATTCAAACTCTCTTGTTGATGGACGTTAATACCGAGAAGGAGATGAGGGTCATTTTTGGTGAGCTTTTCGGTAGTTCTATCTTTCTATGTTTGTCGTTTTAATGTTCAATGTTTCATGGTAATTTGTCAATTACCATGCGTAGAATCAATGAAGTGTGAGGGAGTAATTTAGCAAATGAAGAGGGTATATCGGGTTATCCCGGCGATGGTCGGTCTTTCGAATGTTACAACACCCTTCATCGCCCCTGTTATCGTTGGAGTGACGAAACAACTAACTTGACCTTCTTCGCTAGGTTTATTGTAACACCCAAACTTAATTAGTCTTTTAATTATTTATTTGATTTAACTGATTAAATCATTTAAATAATTGTTTTATTTGAATTATGACGTGTTTGACCGGTGTCGATATTTGTGGTGTTTTATGCTAAATTAATTATTTTGGTCGAAATTAATTAATTAAATAATTAGAAATTGGTAAAGATATGAGGAGTTTGGCCAATTTTTGTGAATTAAGGGAAATATCTAGTAAGTGGAAAGAAGTTGAATGTTAGTTGGGAAAAATCATAATTATGAGAAATTAATTAGAATATTATATATTCATAAAATTAGAAAAATTAGGTTTTGAGAGTCTTTTTGTCAATACGTGAAAAATAAGGAGTTTAAAGAGCAAGAAAATTGGATGGGAGAGCTAGGGCTTGAGAGGAAGAATACATAGGAGCTTTTTTTGCTGATTTTGCTATAATTATAAGGTAAGGGGCAGATTATTCAATTAAGGGTGTCTAAATTATGAAAGGGTAGAAAGGTTTCCCTTAACCTCCAATAGGGTTTTGTTTTTCTCTATTGCTTGATATGAATATGATGGATGGTGTTATGATTATGTTTTCACCTTGAATTAATGTCATTAATTGGGTTTGATATTGTGTTGTTGTGTGTTCGTGAATCAATTGATTGCAGATGAAGTTGTGTTGAAGTTTAGGGATTTTGGGGTATAATTATAATCAATCTATTTGTGATAAAAATGATGAATTAATATTAATCGAAGGGTAATTGATGTGTTAGTCATAATAGAATGTGATTTTATTGTGTTTTGAATGATATAATGGGGACGGATTTGAGGTATGTGATGAGGAAAATGAGCGATGCAGAGAAAATTGAGATTTCTGGGAATTTGTATGTTGTTAATCGATTGACACCATATATCAATCGACTGCATGCTTGTTTTGTTGGAAATTTGAACTATGTCAATCGATTGACATCATGTGTCAATCGATTGCATGTAGGGGTGGCAAAATGGGTTGTGGCCCGCCGGGTCGGCCCGCGCATCTGCCAGAAAATAGCGGATTATGTTGGGATTTTGTGTCCGCCTGCCCGCTCAGTCCTTCCCACTTTAAGCTCGTCTGCCTTAAGTCCGCCAAACACAAGGGCGGGTTGGCCCGCCAACCTAGTTATCAAGCATTCAAAATATTTATTTTGGTTGGTTGAAGGTTAATATTTGAAGTATAGTTGTGGAATATTTGTTGATGATTCTGTTTATACATTTATTTGTGAATATAATCAATATTTTTCAAGTAAAATTTGTTAAAAAGATGCTTTATAAAAATTTGTTCTAAAAAATAAGTGAAAAATATAATTGAAATGTAAAACTAAGCATATTAATCTATTAAAAATAAATAAATAAATAGGCGGGCCAGTCTGCCACCTTGGCAGGACGGGCTAGATTTTTAAGCTCAATTTCACTTGACGGGCTTACCCGTCCCGTCCCCTTTTTTGGCGGACATAAGGTAGGGTGGACGACCCATTTTGCCACCCCTAATTGCATGTGTGTATTTTTAGAAAGAAAAAAAATGACAATCAATTGTCATTAGAATTAATCGATTGCATTAAGTTTTTAAGAAAATATTGAGAATTCAGTGAGCAATGAGACTTAATGTCAATCCATTGACATCCCATCTCAATTGATTGATGTTGTGTAATTTTAGGAAAATTCTAAAACTTAACCATGATTTATTGCCCGACGATTTTGGCCATAAGTTTGTTTTCGTGAGTCCAAATGGAGTGTCATTTGAAGCATTGGAGAAGAATCGTGAGTCCAAATTCTGAAACTTAAAACGAGTTTATTTTATATAATGTAATGTTATGAAGAAAGAGAAGAATACAATATCAAAGGAGGACAACCTTGAAGATCTTGCTTGGAGAAGCTTAGATCGTTATTAGGTTAGCTTAGGTTCTCTCATTGGCTTGGGAGAACAATTGCGCTAGGGGCCATAACTGTTTCATTATGTATGTTGATGCATGTGAATGTATGTTGATGCATGTGAGAGACGATCTATATGATAAATAAGCCGGTGAGATCAAAATAATTGCAAATTCCCTCAAATTAAATATTAAGTTTATGCTTTCCAAGTTTTAGCACTCATCAAGCTAGTATCAAATAATGTAGGTTTCACCTACGCAAGGTGCATATTCTATATTAGTAAGGTGCGATGGGATAATTGTAATATCCAATTGCTAAAACAATTGGTCAAACTTAACTAAACAAATTCTAATAAGATTATATATGTTTAGAAGCAAGAGTTGGAAATGATCCATGTGATGGATTGGAATAAGGAGTTATTCACCCAACTAAAATATTTGAGAGTTGTATTGGACACAATTGGAAGAAGTTCCTACCTAAATAACCTAGTTTTGTGTAATTCGCCTAGGCTGACTTAAAACAAACTGAAATGTGGATCTCGACCTACTAGAAAATCTTCCAACGGGATTTTCCGAATCAAATGGTGAGGGTCATTTGTTTTGAGTAAAATAGTGGGAGCATGTTTAATTAAAGGCCTAATTAAATATGTTATTGATACTTATATTTTCATTATTTTCATGTAGATTACCATGACAACAAACACCTCTAACAACATTTTATGATCAATCCTTGACAAGGAAAATTTTTCTGGGACAAATTTTCTGGATTGGCACCGAAATCTAAGGATTGTCCTCAAACATGATAGAAAGTTGTATGTCTTGGAGAAACCTGTTTCTGAAGAGGAACCTCCTAGTTTTGCACCTAAGGTAGAAAGAGATGCTTACAAGAAGCATGTCAATGATGCCAATGAAACTACTTGCCTCATGCTAGCTACCATGAACTCAGAGTTGCAAAAGCAACATGAGAACATGGCAGCGTTCGACATGATCGAACACCTGAAGATGCTCTATCAAGAGCAAGCAAGGCATGAAAGGTTTGAAGTTTCAAAAGCCCCTTTTCAAGGAAAGTTAGCTGAGGGAGCCCCTATAGGTCCCCATGTACTCAAGATGATTGGGTATGTGGAGAACCTTGAGAGGTTGAGTTTTCCCCTCGGAAAGGAACTTGCGACTGATTTGATCTTGCAATCATTGCCAGATAGATTCAGTCAATTTGTACTTAATTTCAATATGAATGATATGGACAAATCTCTTCCTAAACGGCTAGTCATGTTAAGAACTGCTGAGCAGAATCTGGAGTCAAAAGAGAAATCCATTCTGATGATCGGAAATGGAAAGAGACAAAACAAAAGACCCACCAAGCAGGGTGATAAAGGGAAAGGCAAGGAAGTTGCCAAACTCAAACCCATTATTGCTGCTTTGAAGCCTAGTGGATGCATAGCAAAGGAAGGCACCTGCTTCCATTGCGGTAAGACCGGACACTGGAAGAGAAACTGCCCAAAGTACCTGAAAGATAAGAAGAATGGAGTAGAGACTTCAACTTCAGGTATTTTTGTTATTGAAATTAATTTATCTACTTTTGGATCATGGGTATTAGATACTGGATGCGGTTCTCACATTTGTACCAATGTGCATGGGCTAAAAAGGAGTAAAGATTTGGCAAAAGGTGAAGTTGACCTTCGAGTTGGCAATGGAGAAAATGGTGTTTCTTTAGCCGTAGGAACTTATGTATTGACTTTACCTAGTGGTTTAATAATTCAGTTAGAGAAATGTTATTATGTACCTGCTGTTGGTGTAAGCCCTAGAGGCCAATACTTTTGGTACTTGTATCGAATTATTTATTAATAATAAAAGGCTTTTTCTTTATTATGTTTGTTTAATAAAGTCCCTAGAATAGCTAGTCCATTTAATGTATCAAGTATGACTTAATCATGAGATCACATTAAACATAAGGACACTATTCTTAAAGTATCCGTAGTCGAGCTTTATTATGAAGTGGGATAACATTAAAGCATGAAGACTATTATGTTTATAGACTGATGATCACATCGCATGGATCATGGATAAGGAGTTATCAAGTCTCAAACATAGGTATGAATATTAAGAGTAATATTTATACTGAATTGACCCGCTATGAGAATACTATATAGAATGTTATGCAAAGTGTCGTAAGTTATTCTCATGGTGATAATGGTGTATACCACTCTTCGACCTGAAACCACTATGGACCCTAGATGTAGAGTCGAGTGCTTTATTGTTGATCCAACGTTGTCCGTAACTGGATAACCATAAAGACAGTTGATGGGTACTCCACAAAGCATGCTACGGGACATGAGTGACCTAGATGGAATTTGCCCATCCTGCGTAACAGGATAAATATCTATGGGCCCAATATTGAACTGGACAGGGATGACACGGTCTATACCTTATGTTCAATATAGACATAAGGGCAAAAGGGTAATTATACACATAATTATTATCACATAAGAATTTGTCAGATCACATGACATTTTCGTGACTTGGGTAGCAGTGATGTGTTGCTAGATACCGCTCACTGTTTATTATGTTAAATGCGTGATTTAATATAATTGTCAACGTCGCGAAAACCTACAGGGTCACACACAAAGGACGGATTGATGAGAGATAGAGTAACTAAGGAACACCGTAGGGTACGGTGCACTTAAATGGAATACGAAGTATGGCAAGGTACCATACGCTTAAGTGATTTTGGGCATATTATAAGATATGGGCCAAAATACACTTAAATGGGTTTTTTAGCTTGAAGCCCATACAAGTGGTTCTATAAATAGAACCCTTGGGTAGAAGCATTGTCACTCTTGCATTTCGTTTCTCTCTCACTCACTCAAAGCCTTCATTCGTAGCAGCTAGCACTGAGATTGAAGGAATCCGTTCGTGTGGACTGAGTAGAGGTGTTGTCATCGTTCAACGTTCGTGATCGCCACAAGAGGTAACGATTCTATCACTGATCATGCCCATTCGTAAGGATCATTAAAGGAGAAATTTTTAAATTCCGTTGCGTTTTGGATCGCCATTCTCCTTCAGTGGTATCAGAGCCACTTACGAAACCATGAATCTGATAACTGTTTATTTTCTGTATTAATACGATTAAAGACAGAATGAATCAAAGATTAAATTGAGATCGATCAAGTTATATATATGATATAAGTAATCCTGATGCAAAATACATTATATATGATATAGTGTTCCTGTTTCATTCATTCAAACACTTAATGGTTGTTTTCCTTTGAGCGATCAATGGTCGTTAGCTTCTTGATCCGACATTAGTATGGTGAAGCAATGACGTGTTGATCAATCATACTGAATCAACAATCGAGATGTGTTTGACGGTCTGAAATTGGTGCATCAGGGTTAGTGACGGCACAAGGGTTGTGTTGTCAGAGAGTTATGCGATTGGGGTTGTGACTGCACAAGAGTTGTGCTTTCTAGACACTTTTTCGAACAGTGTTAACCGGTTAACGCATATGGTTAACCGGTTAACGCGAAACGGAATACATATTTCTAACAGTTTTTTAACAGTGTTAACCAGTTAACGTATTTGGTTAACCGGTTAACGCAAAACATAATACAAATTATGAACAGATTTTCAAATAGTGTTAACCGGTTAACGTATATGGTTAACCGGTTAACGTAAGGCAAAATTCACCCGTTCGGCTAACTCTGCGTAATGTGATCGGTCGTCGAGATTTAATTTGGTTTTAATTGATTAAAAGAATTAAAATTGATAATAATAATAATGTGTTTATTATTGTCTTGTGGTGATCGGTTATGGCCTTAGTTTTCCTTTATTTTGTTTTGGATTTTAATATATGACCTGCGTGTCGTGCCTCTCTTCTAATCTCTTAATGTAACTTCTTTTCTCAGCTCACTCCCTCGTATGAAAAACGAGTTTCTTTATGTAATGTAATGTTATGAAGAAAGCAAAGAAGTCATTGCCAGAGGAGGACAACCTTGAAGATCTTGCTTGGAGAAGCTTAGATCTTATTAGGTTAGCTTAGGTTCTCTCATTGGCTTGGGAGAACAATTGCGTTAGGTGTAGCGGGGTATTCGTTACCATTAGAGATATTGACTAAATCCAAGGTAAATCATACAAGTCGAGTCGCCACCGCACTTCTATTTATCCAAAGGAATGGTTAGAAAGCGAACAAAAACCTAAAAGTTTTATCGAATAAAAAACTAGTAAAAATGTCAGAGATCTGGGTAAGGGGGTTGGTTATGCAATGGGAAGGTGTTAGGCACCCAAAGCATCCTAGGTACTCCTAGGGAGCCCTTTTCACATTTGTTGTAAGGTTGTTGTTTTTTTTTGTGAAAATTTATTTGTGCAAACATGATTGAAGGGGTGAGAAAAGAATATACAAATTTATTTACATTTTGTGTTTGAATGGATGAACCCATTGCCTACGTACCATCTTAAAAAAAGATTAGGATCAAAACCTCGTAGTTCGGGGTAAAAAAATTCAAAAAAAAGTTGGTGAATTGATTGGTCCAAAAACCTTAAGGTCTTTTGTTATCAAAGGGAGAAAACTCAACCTAAAACCACAAATCCACCATGTGAGGATAACTTCAACATGCTAGTGAGGGGTTAACCCTATAATAAGCATGGAAGACTCATTGTCCATCACTAAGGATAAAGGTGAGTATTATATCTACCTCAAGGATAATTCAAACCTAATAGCTAATGGTTATAAAAAAAAGGGTTTGATTAAGAAGGTGACCATTGAAACCACAAAAAGTATTTGAATGGGTTATATTTACCAATTAAGAGTATTTACAAAAATATGGTTAAAGTGGATTAAAAGGTTCAATTCAGAATAAGTGTTATGAAAAATAAGTTTTGAAAATCAAAAGCATAAGGCTTAGGTTTCTAATGTTGAAAACAAAAGTTATTGTTTGCACAAAAAGTTTTGGCTTGGGTTAGAATGGGGAAAAAAAGGGTTAAATTCCTAAACATACAAGAGATAAGGGAAAAGAAAATAAAACCACATTAGGAGTTCCCCTCTTGAGATCATATTGATGATCCAAGTAGCTCCCATCCTTTGGAATAAGCAGTCACAAACAAATATCTCAAGCCATTAAGCACAGGTAATCGGAATAAACCTCCAGGGGGTATCCCACAAATAAAGTGGAACACCAGGCCATCTCTGCAAGAGTCATGTGAGCCCTCACAAAAAAACTCAACAAACAGGTTAGAGAAACAAGATAGGGTAATCAAGAGTTGCCCCCAAATCAAAATGTAACCACATGAATCATTCCATTAAAATTCACAAAAAAGCTCACAAAAAGCAACCAAGGGCAGGAGGCCTAAACCTCTTGTCAAACACATACATTAGAAGGGTATCAAAAAATTTCAGGTTGAAAGTATAAAGTAGTGGAAATAGGGCATACCTGATTGGGGAGGATCGATTGAAATTGAGTTGCACCCGTGAGGTTTGCAGAGCAATTTGAGGGTTTATATGAGAGGGAATTGGTTCTTTGCCGATGAGTTCCCTTCAGCCTCTGGAGGTTGCTCTGAACTCTGTTAGCTCTTCTCTCACTTTCTTTTTCCTGCCAGGGTAATAGGAATGACATGTCCTTTTGTTTCACTGAAACTCTGAATTTATAACCTGGTTTTTGTGGATCTGTGGGCTCAAATGAGAGAGGCCCAAGTCAAAAAAATTTTTTGTTATATTTTATTTATTTATTTATTTATTATTATTATTTTATTTTTTATTCGTTTTTCTTTTTTTTCTTTTTTTTTAATTTTTTTTTATTATTTTTTTTAATTTTTTAATTTTTTCATTTTTTAGTAAACAAAAGTAAGAGAGGTGACTCTCAACAAGCAATCCACTTGGTAGGATAAACCACAAGGGGTTCCGGAGGGAGGAGATACAGTCATGCCAGGAATATGGACAAAAATCTTACCCTGTTGGGGATCGTACCACCCTTGGGAGAGCACTGAGGATCTCCTAAGTATCCTTTCGTCATTGTGAATGTTCACTTTGTTTAAAAACAAATTATAAAATATTTGATCGTTTAAAACAATGATATTTTCTTAATCAAAACATGCAAAACATTTGTTGAATAGAAACAGATAAGAGTGCCAATAATTGGTTAAAAGGCTCAAATTTATTTGATAGAATGGTAGTCTGCGAATGGCAAGACTCCATAGATCTTTACAAATTTGAAATTGGTGATATATATTGGAAAAGGGCTACATTGAACATAATGATCATTTCTCCACCAATTCTGAATCCGATGTATTTGAAGCTTTGACTGATAATGAGCAAGGATCTCTGACGAACGACAGTTGTAGAACAAAGTCTTGTCAGGATGCAGTTACTTGCCAAATCCCTAATTTTTGCCTAGATTGTCCCAGGACGAGGTACTCAATCTAGCGGGATACATATATCATTATTATATATTTTTTGTGTCTCTAACTTTTGCCTGGACCGTCCTTTCGGGTTTTCAATCCACCGAGATGCTCATTTTTGCCTAAGCCGCCCTTTCGGGTTTTCAACTTAGCGAGCTATTCAGTTTTTTTTTATTATTATTTTTTTAGGCGAAGTATTTCTTGACTGCATCTGAATTCACAGGACGAGTGAAATCCTCCCCATCCATAGTTGTAAGTATCAAAGCACCGCCTGAAAAGGCTCTCTTAACAACATACGGACCCTCATAGTTCGGAGTCCACTTGCCCCTGGAATCGGGCGCGAAAGACAAAACTTTCTTGAGCACAAGGTCACCTTCTCGGAACACACGAGGCTTGACCTTCTTATCAAAAGCTTTCTTCATCCTCTGCTGATATAACTGACCGTGGCACATGGCAGTCAATCTCTTTTCTTCTATCAAGTTCAGCTGGTCATAGCGACTCTGAACCCATTCAGCATCAGTCAACTTGGCCTCCATCAAGACTCTCATTGATGTTATCTCCACCTCTACTGGGAGTACCGCCTCCATGCCATAAACAAGAGAGAAAGGGGTTGCCCCTGTTGAAGTGCGGACAAATGTACGATATCCATGTAAAGCGAATGGCAACATCTCATGCCAATCTTTGTACGTAACAACCATCTTCTGGATAATTTTCTTGATGTTCTTATTAGCAACTTCAACAGCCCCATTCATCTTAGGTCTGTACGGAGAAGAATTATGATGTGCAATCTTGAATTCACTACACAGCTCTTTCATCATCTTGTTATTCAAGTTAGATCCATTATCAGTAATGATCTTATCTGGCACACCATATCGGCATATGAGTTGATTCTTGATAAACTTCACGACCACCTGCCTGGTCACATTTGCATACGACGCCGCTTCAACCCACTTGGTGAAGTAATCAATTGCTACGAGAATAAATCTTTGTCCATTGGACGCTTTCGGCTCTATCATGCCAATCATGTCAATTCCCCACATGGAGAAAGGCCATGGTGATGAGATCACATTCAAAAGTGTCGGGGGAATATGAATCTCATCAGCATAAATCTGACACTTATGGCATTTCTTCACATATTTGCAGCAGTCAGACTCCATTGTCAGCCAATAGTAGCCTGCTCTCAACATCTTTCTAGCCATGGCATGTCCATTGGAATGAGTACCAAATGAACCCTCATGGACCTCAGTCATCAACAGGTCTGCTTCGTGTCTATCCACGCATCTGAGCAGAACCATGTCAAAATTTCTTTTGTAAAGCACTTCGCCATTGAGGTAGAAACTGCCTGGCAATCTCCTCAAAGTCTTCCTATCTTTCACAGACGCCCCAGGCGGGTAAATCTGGCTCTGAAGGAAACATTTGATATCATAATACCACGGCTTATCATCTTTTACTTCTTCTACTGCAAATACATGAGCTGGTCTGTCCAAGCGCATCACGGTGATATTGGGAACTTCATTCCAATATTTAACCACAAGCATTGAAGCTAGCGTATCAAGGGCATCTGCCATCCGATTCTCATCTCGAGGAATATGATGGAAGTCAACCTCAGTGAAGAACGTTGAAATCCTCCTTGCATAATCTCTATATGGAATGAGGTCAGGCTGATTCGTTTCCCATTCACCCTTAATCTGATTAACAACGAGGGTCGAATCACCATATACATCAAGATGCTTGATCCTTAGATCAATGCATTCTTCCAATCCCATAATACAAGCCTCATACTCAGCCATATTATTCATGCATTTGAAAGTTAGCCTTGCTGTAAAAGGAATATGTGCGCCCTGAGGAGTAATAATCACGGCCCCAATACCATTTCCATACTGATTTACAGCGCCATCAAATACCATACTCCATCTAGAACCAGGCTCTGGCCCTTCGTCGAGTGTAGGCTCATCACAATCTTTCATCTTCAAATACAGAATCTCCTCATCCGGGAAGTCATACTAAACTGACTGATAATCTTCAATAGGCTGATGTGCCAAATGTTCAGCCAAGATACTACCTTTAATAGCCTTCCGAGCTCGATACTCAATATCATACTCAGATAACAACATCTGCCAACGGGCAATTCTCCCTGTTAAAGCAGGCTTCTCGAAGATGTACTTGATTGGATCCATTCTAGATATCAACCAAGTCGTATGATATACCATATACTGGCGTAAGCGCTTAGCAGCCCAAGCCAAAGCACATCATGTCTTTTCAAGCATTGAGTATCGAGACTCACAATCAGTGAACTTCTTACTCAGGTAGTAAATATCATACTCCTTCTTCCCTGATTCGTCTTGCTGACCAAGGACACAACCCATCGAGTCTTCAAGAGCAGTCAGATACATGATCAAAGGTCTTCCCTCTACAGGTGGAAACAGAATCGAAGGCTCAGACAAATATTCTTTAATACTGTCGAAAGCTTTCTGGCAATCCTCGGTCCAATCATGGGACTGATCTTTTCGGAGGAGCTTGAATATAGGCGCACATGTGGCAGTCATGTGGGATATGAATCTGGAGATATAATTCAAGCGGCCAAGAAAACCTCGGACTTGCTTCTCAGTTTTGGGCGCAGGCATCTCTTGTATTGCTTTGACCTTTGCAGGATCAACCTCAATACCTCTTTCACTAACGATAAAGCCCAATAACTTGCCAGAACGGACTCCAAATGTACACTTGTTAGGATTCAGACGAAGCTTATATTTCCTCAAACGCTGAAAAAGCTTCAACAGGTGCTCTACATGTTCAACTTCCGTTCTTGACTTAGCAATCATACCGTTAATATATACCTCAATCTCATTGTGCATCATATCATGAAACAAGGTGGTCATAGCTCGTTGATACGTGGCTCCGGTGTTCTTCAAACCGAAGGGCATCACTCGATAACAGAATGTTCCCCAAGGTGTGATGAATGTTGTCTTCTCCATGTCCTCGGGTGCCATCTTAATCTGATTATATCCAGAAAATTCGTCCATAAACGAGAAGACATTGAATTTAGTTGTATTGTCTACCAACATATCAATGTGTGGTAGAGGGAAATCATCTTTCAGACTAGCTTTATTCAAGTCTCTATAGTCCACACACATCCGGACTTTTCCATCTTTCTTAGGCACGGGCACAATATTGGCCACCCATTGAGGATATGTAGAAGTCACCAGGAACCCCGCATCAATTTTCTTCTGAACTTCTTCTTTGATCTTCACTGCCATATCAGGATGAGTTCTTCTGAGCTTCTGCTTTACAGGCATGCACTCAGGCTTTAGAGGTAGGAAATGTTGCACAATATCAGTATCTAGACCAGGCATGTCTTCATATGACCAGGCAAAGACGTCAACATATTCTCGTAGCAACTTAATCAACCCCTTCTTAACAGATTCTTCCAGGAGTGCCCCAATCTTTACCTCTCGCACACAATCTTCAGATCCCAAGTTGACTATTTCCAGATTCTCAAGATGCGGCTGAATGATCTTCTCTTCATGCTCAAGTAGCCGGGTAATCTCGTCAGGAATCTCTTCAACATCATCTTCCTCTGCCTCAAATACAGGGAATTCAAAATTGGGAGATGGTGTTGGGTCATTATGTTCAATGGGTTTAGAAATCAACCTGCATAATGATTTTTGGATATGAAAAGCTTTTGAATTCAAACAAGGCAAATCATTATGCAGGTGAAAAGATTGATTTTATTCTTATTTAGGGTTTTATGTGATCACCAATTTCATGCAAAAAGCGAAAAGGGAAAATAAATGGAAAAACAAACATTTAACATGAATTTATTGAATGAAAATATCATTGTGTTTATGCGCCAACAATGTCATCACTCCTCCTTTTGGCATGGGGGAAGGGTTTTTAAACAAAGGGATCATTATGTTGACTTATGGACAACTGTTGGAATATCCACAGCGACCCAATTGTTGCAGACCCCTCCAGGGATGATGAAATTGCCAGAATCCTTTGTATCTTCTTCTAAGACGGCAGCAGCCTCCTCATCTAGACCAGTGTGGGTAAAACCTCCACTCTTGAATAAACCTTGCTTGTTGAAAGTACCAGAAGAAAAACCTATGCCAGCCCGGGATTCGTTGTCTTCTAACTCAATCATTTTTCCTAAACCAGTGGTTGCACCACGCTCAATGGCCAACTTTGCATCTTTGTAGGAAGCAAATGAAGGAGTTCTCTTCTCAATAGGCTCAGCTATAGATAAAGCTTGGAAAGGAGTTCCAATTTCAACCTCCGCATCTATATAAGAGAAGGAAGACAAATGGCTAACCAGGAGAGTCCTTTCTCCCCCTACCACCACCAGCTTCTTGTTCTTCATAAATTTCAGTTTTTGGTGTAGGGTGGACGTCACGGCGCCTGCCTCGTGAATCCATGGTCTGCCTAAGAGACAACTATACGATGGGTAAATGTACCTAACCTGGAAGGTAATCTGAAAATCACTTGGTTCGATCTTGATTGGGAGATCAACTTCCCCAATCACAGTTTTGCGAGACCCATCGAAAGCCTTCACAACTACTCCACTCTGCCTCATGGGGGATCCTTGATATGATAGCTTTGAGAGAGTGGACTTTGGCAATACGTTCAATGATGACCCAGTGTCCACCAGTACATTGGACATGGCGTCGTCTCTACAATTCATAGATATGTGTAAAGCCAAGTTATGGTCTCTTCCCTCCTCAGGGAGATCAGAGTCACAAAAGCTCAGGTTGTTACAAGCAGTAATATTTGCAACAATGCTATCGAATTGCTCCAAAGTGACATCGTGATCCACATATGCCACATCCAACACCTTCTGCAGAGCCTCTCGGTGTGGTTCTGAATTTAAGAGTAAGGATAACACAGATATTTTGGATGGCGTTTGTAGAAGTTGGTCTACGACATTGTACTCACTTTTCTTGATGAGCCTCAGCATCTCGTCACAGTCTTCTTTCACATTGCCACTCGGGCCAACAGAAGTAGGAGTTTTCAGTACGGAGGAGGGCTTAACAGCAAGTGCCGGATTCGGAGAATTCACAGCGTTCCCAATCGGGCATTCAACAAAATCAGCATTAATTTGAGGCTTCAGCGGCGCTGAACACACACGGCCACTACGGGTCAAACCGCTAACATCGGCAATATTCACAACAGAAGAAGAGGGCAAGGACACCTCTTTCCCATTCTCTACTGCTACGGCGTTGTAGCGATAGGGAACTGCTTTTTCAGAAGAGTAAGGCATAGGACCAACAGGCTTAATGATCAGAGCGGGAGAAACCTTCTGCTTGCTACCATTGTACTTGATGATAACAGGCTCGGGTATCCGGAACACTGGGGAGATCACATTGACCTCAGGCGCATTTTCATCAACACTCCTGTTTTGAAGGATCTCAATGACTCCTTCGTCCAACATTTCCTGAACATCCTTGCGCACCTGGCAACACCCTAATCGGTTAACGGAGCAGACTCGACATCTATCATGGTCATGCTCGTAATGACTGTAGTCACATAGCAAACGATGCATCTGGACCAGAGATTGTCGGATATGACTGACATACTTGACTTTGTATTTGCCAGGGCACCTGTGGACCATGCTAACAGATTTCCCATGCTCGGGCAATGGGTTCTTCTTCACATTAGGACCTACGTCCTCAAAACACAGAATTCCACACCTCATAAGGTCCTGAACCTTGGTCTTCAAAGGATAACAATTCTCCACGTCG
The DNA here is from genome assembly GCF_024323335.1 of Lathyrus oleraceus. Taxonomy (NCBI): domain Eukaryota; kingdom Viridiplantae; phylum Streptophyta; class Magnoliopsida; order Fabales; family Fabaceae; genus Lathyrus; species Lathyrus oleraceus. The sequence continues at coordinate 275,089,170 of NC_066585.1, read as the reverse complement.
TGGCCGGGAGCACCAGAATGGTAAACACAATGTAACTCGGGCTTATACCACCATTGGGGGTTAGCAGGTATAGTCGGTGGGTCTCTCGGAGTAATCAGCTTCCTCTCTATCAAAGAGGGATATAACTCTGCGTACGTCATAGGAATAGGATCGAAGGTGACCCTTTTCCTTTGGTAACTTGTATTGGTCTAATTACTGTTTCGAGGCTGGTAGGCCTGCTGTTGCGGATGGAGTTGTTGTTGCTAATATTGTTGATTGTCTCTGAAAACAGGTGCTATATGAGCCACCTGGTGCTGGTTACCGGCGGGACGCTCGGTCTTCCTCATCACAGAGCGTCTTCTTGGTCACTCATGAGAGGTCACAACATGTGCCTCTCCATCTTTCTTCTTTGCAAACGCCTCATAACGTTTGGCAGAAGAGCCTTCTTCTCTGGTTAACCGTCCTTCACGGACCCCTTCTTCTAGACGCGTCCCCATATTTATCATCTCGGTGAAGTCAGAAGGAGTGCTAGCAATCATCCGCTCATAATAAAAAGAACTTAAAGTCTTCAAAAAGATCTTAGTCATGTCTTTCTCTTCTAGCGGAGGCACGATCTGTGCTGCCACCTCTCGCCACCTCTGGGCATACTCCTTAAATGTTTCTTTATCCTTTTGGGACATGGCTCTCAATTGATCTCTATCGGGGGCCATATCCACGTTGTACTTGTACTGCTTGACGAAGGCCTCGCCAAGATCATTGAAGGATCGGATGTTCGTGCTGTTTAAACCCATGTACCAACGCAAAGCGGCACCGGACAGACTGTCCTGAAAGTAGTGGATGAGTAGTTGGTCATTATCGGTTTGAGTTGACATCTTCCTGGCATACATGACCAGGTGGCTGAGAGGACAAGTATTTCCTTTGTACTTTTCAAATTCAGGGACCTTGAATTTCACAGGGATCTTCACATTTGGAACCAAGCAGAGTTCGGCAGCAGACTTGCCGAAAAGATCCTTCCCTCTGAGAGTTTTCAATTCCTTGCGAAGCTCAAGAAACTGATCGTTCATAGCATCCATCTTCTCATAAACATCTGGACCCTCAAACGGCTCAGAATGATAGATGGTGTCGTCTACCCTGGGCAAAGTATGCACGACAGGAGGAGGAACAACAAGGACTGGGCTAGATGCCGGCATAGAAGCAAAGGCTGGAACAAGACCCTCAGGAATGAAATTGGGAGGCATCCCCCACGGGAACCCGGTTGGCATGGCTGTTGGAACAACGTGCGTACTGGCAGCGGGCACAGTAGAGACAATCTCGGAGATAACTGTCCTCTGGGGATGAGTTGAAGGTGTCGGAGAAGACTGGCTCTAGGCAGCCATGAGCGACTCCATTAGGGCAGTCAATCTGGCCACTTCCTCTTTCAGCTCGCGGTTCTCTTGCTCTAAGTGATCCATCAGTCTTGAAATGTTGGCTCTAGTGTAGTACCGGTGAGTCAGCTTGTCTTCAAAATAAATGAAGGACACAGAGTTAGACAACAGGGCAAGGGACCGGAAACAAAACTTGTTTATGCATATGATGCATGCAATGCTTGTGCATATGATTTGTTTTTTATTTCAAAGGAACTTTAGAGTTTTATTTGCAAATTCTGGAAATATTAAGCATTTTATCACATATGGAAACATCTCATCAAATAATATCAGGGAAAAGAAGTGCAGCATCGTCAATCATATACAAGAGAAAAGGAAAATAATCATCCTATGGATCCCTAGAAACAATCATCCAAAGCTCGAGACACAGGAAGATAAGATGCGTGAAGCCTCTTCACCTCCCTCTCGTAGGCTGCCTCCATATCGACCTTCTCTTTGGCGAGTCGATCATACCTCCTCTTCCAGAACTTAGAAGACTGAGGAAGTAGAGAAGTCCATACATCATCAGGGTCATCAATAACCTGATGCTCAAGAAACTCAATCAACGCATCCTTCTCCTTGATCCGCTGAAGCAACTCTTCACATTCACGGATCCAGGCACGGGAACGATCTTCGTCTCTCAACTCCTCTACTCCTTGATTAGGGAGGGTTGAAGGCCCAGCCATAATCATAGGTGTAGGTCTCGGATACTCGTAAGGCATGAGATACTCAGACGCCCTCTTCCTAACCCAAACAGTGTAAGGCTCCAAAGCGATGCAATTCTTAGGACCCAACTCTTTCCTTCCTTTCCTATGAATCTTGCGCCAAGCGCGGACCATCCTAGCTTTCAAGCCTTGGGGATCTTTACCATCCTGAAAGAATACACCCTCTAACAGAATGTTATTGGGTTTATCCTTTAGGGGGAACCCAAGCTGCCGACGTGCCAAAACAGGATTGTAGTTAATCCCACCACATGTACCAAGAAGAGGTACATTGGAGAATCCGCCACAAGAGTCAATAATCTCCACACCATCATACACACGGTTATACCAAGAGATATCATCATTAGTGAGAGACATGAGTCTCGTGGACCACCGTAGACATCCCTTATTCTCCTTGAAAGCGACCGTCTGAGGTAAGTGAGAAATAAACCACTTATACAACAGAGGCAAACAACACACAATGGCGCCACCACCCTTTGTATTCCTCATATGCAAAGAGAAATAGGTATCGCCCAACAGAGTCGGAACGGGATTAAGAGTAGAGAAAATCCTAATAGCGTTCACATCCACAAACTTGTCGATGTTGGGGAATAATACTAGCCCATAGATGAGAAGTACAAATATGGCCTCAAAGGCGTCCTCACTCATGGCCTTCCCATACATAGTAGCTTGAGCAATGAGGAACTCAGAAGGGAGACCTTGAATTCCACCTTTGGTAGTCATATGAGCACCAACCAGAGATTCATCTATGTGCAACATGTCTGCTATCTCTTGTGAAGTAGGAATACTCTCCAAGCCACTGAACGGAAACTGGTCTAGAATAGGTATACCCACAAGGTAAGCATACTCCTCAAGGGTAGGCAAAAGCTGGAAATCCGGAAACGTGAAGCAACGGTACAAGGGATCATAAAACTGCACCAATACACTCATCAATCCTTCATCCACCTAAGTAGTCAGAAGAGGAAGAAGCTTCCCGAAACGAGCCTTGAAACCCAAGGAATCTAATACATAAGATGTCAAATTCCTTAACTCTTTCAAGTCTGGTTGTCTGAAACTGTACTTCTTTGTATTCCTTCTTTGTCTTTCCATGTCTGAAAATTTTGCAAATAAACCCCCTTAAGTTCCTTGAAAAAATTCTTATTATTTTGATGATATGAATGCAAATGGGTGCATGAATGCATGAATGCAACAATCACACTCAAGGATCAAGCAAAGCACACCAAACAAAGGTCATGGGATGGATCATGTTATCCTTAATATCAACCATCCATTTTGGTGGATTATGGTTTACACCTTATCAACACCCAAGTTCCATTGATATTAAGGATACCTGAACGGATCAACCATGAATCAAGGGTTTGTTGCAAGTCACGAGCATGGAGTTTAGGTTAAGAACCACCCAAAAGGGAGTGTACTAGGGTTTAAACCTGCCAAACATGTTCTACAAGAGGTTCCCATAGTCATCATCCCATCTTTTGGATATTATCGGAGAAATGACTACTCGTATTCCAAAAATATTCTCAAGAGAGACTCTTATGAGTGTAGTATCGCGTAACAATCGTATCAAATCTTACACTTGAACGACCTTCGCACTACATCCTAAGCATAGGTCAAGATGGGTTTGGCAAACTAAAGTCCTTGGCTTCTAAGGTCTATATTGGAAAAGTAATGTCTAACCACAACTTACCTGTGTGACATTATTGATCCCAACATAACCTCCACCAAGTGAATGGACTTGCAAGTCAACTTGCTAAGGAATAACTCCACATAAGTCGACAAGACTATGCCATTCTCCTATCCTAAGTGCACTCGAGTCCGGGTATAGAACTCATCTCAAGAAGATCACCAAGCATACAAGGAATTAATATTCAAACAATTCAATCATTACATACAATACAGTAATCCCAAATTGCACAAAAATATGTCACAAAAAAAATATACAATACAATACAACAAATATGAAAAGTAGACAAAACCCACTAGGCAAATTATCCTTCCCCAGCAGAGTCGCCATTTTTCTGTAGCGGGGTATTCGTTACCATTAGAGATATTGACTAAATCCAAGGTTAATCATACAAGTCGAGTCGCCACCGCATTTCTATTTATCCAAAGGAATGGTTAGAAAGCGAACAAAAACCTAAAAGTTTTATCGAATCAAAAACTAGTAAAAATGTCAGAGATCTGGGTAAGGGGGTTGGTTATGCAATGGGAAGGTGTTAGGCACCCAAAGCATCCTAGGTACTCCTAGGGAGCCCTTTTCACATTTGTTGTAAGGTTGTTGTTTTTTTTTTGTGAAAATTTATTTGTGCAAACATGATTGAAGGGATGAGAAAAGAATATACAAATTTATTTACATTTTGTGTTTGAATGGATGAACCCATTGCCTACGTACCATCTTAAAAAAAGATTAGGATCAAAACCTTGTAGTTCGGGGTAAAAAAATTCAAAAAAAAGTTGGTGAATTGATTGGTCCAAAAACCTTAAGGTCTTTTGTTATCAAAGGGAGAAAACTCAACCTAAAACCACAAATCCACCATGTGAGGATAGCTTCAACATGCTAGTGAGGGGTTAACCCTATAATAAGCATGGAAGACTCATTGTCCATCACTAAGGATAAAGGTGAGTATTATATCTACCTTAAGGATAATTCAAACCTAATAGCTAATGGTTATAAAAAAAAGGTTTGATTAAGAAGGTGGCCATTGAAACCACAAAAAGTATTTGAATGGGTTATATTTACCAATTAAAAGTATTTACAAAAATATGGTTAAAGTGGATTAAAAGGTTCAATTCAGAATAAGTGTTATGAAAAATAAGTTTTGAAAATCAAAAGCATAAAGCTTAGGTTTCTAATGTTGAAAACAAAAGTTATTGTTTGCATAAAAAGTTTTGGCTTGGGTTAGAATGGGGAAAAAAAGGGTTAAATTCCTAAACATACAAGAGATAAGGGAAAAGAAAATAAAACCACATTAGGAGTTCCCCTATTGAGATCATATTGATGATCCAAGTAGCTCCCATCCTTTGGAATAAGCAGTCACAAACAAATATCTCAAGTCATTAAGCACAGGTAATCGGAATAAACCTCCAGGGGGTATCCCACAAATAAAGTGGAACACCAGGCCATCTCTGCAAGAGTCATGTGAGCCCTCACAAAAAAACTCAACAAACAGGTTAGAGAAACAAGATAGGGTAATCAAGAGTTGCCCCCAAATCAAAATGTAACCACATGAATCATGCCATTAAAATTCACAAAAAAGCTCCCAAAAAGCAACCAAGGGCAGGAGGCCTAAACCTCTTGTCAAACACATATATTAAAAGGGTATCAAAAAATTTCAGGTTGAAAGTATAAAGTAGTGGAAATAGGGCATACCTGATTGGGGAGGATCGATTGAAATTGAGTTGCACCCGTGAGGTTTGCAGAGCAATCTGAGGGTTTATATGAGAGGGAATTGGTTCTTTACCGATGAGTTCCCATCAGCCTCTGGAGGTTGCTCTGAACTCTGTTAGCTCTTCTCTCACTTTCTTTTTCCTGACAGGGTAATAGGAATGACATGTCCTTTTGTTTCACTGAAACTCTGAATTTATAACCTGGTTTTTGTGGACCTGTGGGCTCAAATGAGAGAGGCCCAAGTCCAATTTTTTTTGGTTATATTTTATTTATTTATTATTTATTTATTTTTTTTTATTTTTTTATTTTTTATTTTTTTTTATTTTTTTTATTTTTATTTTTATTTTTATTCGTTTTTTTTTTGTTTTTTTTTTTTTTTTTTTTTGTTTTTTTCGTTTTTTAGTAAACAAAAGTAAGAGAAACAATGATGTATAATTCAAGCATGCTTGGTGATCTCAAACCAATCACAAGGAGTCCCACCCAAAGGCAAAGAGAACCAAGATGCTCATGATCCTTGAGGCTATGCAAATGCAATGTTATGATGCCATGAGGGATCTTAGGGTCAAAATTGGGGTCTTACACTAGGGGCCATAACTGTTTCATTATATATGTATGTTGATGCATGTGTATGTATGTTGATGCATGTGAGAGACGGTTTATATGATAAATAAACCAGTGAGATCAAAATAATTGCAAATTCCCTCAAATTAAATATTAAGTTTATGCTTTCTAAGTTTTAACACTCATCAAGACTAGTATCGGATAATGTAGGTTTCGCCTACGCGAGGTGCATGTTCTTAGTAAGGTGCGATGGGATAATTGTAATATTCAATTGTTAAAACAATGGGTCAAACTTGACTAAATAAATTATAATAAGATTATATATATTTAGAAGCAAGAGTTGGAAATTATCCATGTGATGGATTGGAATAAGGAGTTATTCACCCAACTAAAATATTCGAGAGTTGTATTAGATACAATTGGAAGGAGTTCCTACCTAAATAACCTAGTTTTGTGTAATCCGCCTACGCGGACTTAGAACGAAGTGAAATATGGATCTCGACCCACTAGAAAATCTTCCAACGGGATTTTTCGAATCAAATGATGAGGGTCATTTGTTTTGAGTAAAATAGTGGGAGCATATTTAATTAAAGGCCTGATTAAATATGTCAATGATACTTATATTTTCATTAATTCTTATGTAGATTACCATGACAACAAACACCTCTAACAATATCTTGCGATCAATCCTTGACAAAGAAAAATTGTCTGGGACAAATTTTCTGGATTGACACCGAAACTTGAGGATTATCCTCAAACATGATAAAAAGCTGTATGTCTTGGAGAAACCTGTTCATGAAGAGGAACCTCCTAGTTCTGCACCTAAGGCAGAAAGAGATGCTTATAAGAAGCATGTCGATGATGCCAATGAAACTGCTTGTCTCATGCTAGCTACCATGAACTCAGAATTGCAAAAGCAACATGAGAACATGGCAGCGTTCGATATGATCGAACACCTGAAGATGCTCTATCAAGAGCAAGCAAGGCATGAGAGGTTTGAAGTTTCAGAAGCCCTTTTTCAAAGCAAGTTAGCTGAGGGAGCCCCTGTAAGTCCTCATGTGCTCAAAGATGATTGAGTATTTGAAAAACCTTGGAAGGTTGGGTTTTCCCCTTGGAAATGAACTTGCGACTGATTTGATCTTGCAATCGTTGCCAGATGGATTCAATCAATTTGTCCTAAATTTCAATATGAATGATATGGACAAATCGCTTCCTGAACTGCTAGGCATGTTGAGAACTGCTGAGCAGAACCTGAAGTCAAAAGGGAAGTCTATTCTGATGATCGGAAATGGAAAGAACAAAAGGCCCATCAAGCAGGGTGATAGAGGGAAAGGCAAGGAAGTTGCCTAACCCAGACCCATTATTGCTGCTTTGAGGCCTAGTGGAGGCATAGCAAAGGCAGGCATCTGCTTCCATTGCGGTAAGACCGGACACTGGAAGAGAAATTGCCCAAAGTACTTGGAAGATGACAAAATCTCCATTCACAGGAAAAGGTGAAAGAGCTAATGATCTTTTGGCCCTCATACATACTGATGTATGTGGACCACTGAACATACCAGCCAAAGGAGGTTTTTCAGTACTTCATCATATTTACTGATGATTTTAGTAGATATGGTTATGTGTATTTAATGAAACACAAATCAGAGTCCTTTGAAAAGTTAAAGGAATTCAAGAATGAAGTACAAAACCAACTAGGTAAGAATATTAAAACTCTTCGATCAGATCGAGGTGGTGAATATTTAAGCCTAGAGTTTGATGACCATCTGAAAGAGTGTGGGATCCTATCTCAACTTACTCCTCCTGGAACACCCCAATGGAATGGTGTATCTGAGAGAAGAAATCGAACCCTGTTAGACATGGTCCGATCCATGATGAGTCACGCCGATCTTCCAAACTCCTTTTGGGGACATGCACTATTGACAACAGCTTACACACTTAACCGTGTTCCATCCAAAAAGGTTGAAAAGACACCATATGAGATATGGAGTGGTAAGAAACCACATATGTCTTACATGAAGATTTGGGGTTGCGAAGTTTATGTGAAACGACAAATTTTAACTAAGCTTGAGCCCAAATCTGACAAATGCTTATTTGTGGGGTATCCTAAAGAAACAAGAGGGTATTACTTCTACAATCCTTCTGAGTGCAAAGTGTTTGTCGCTCGAACTGGAGTTTTCCGAGAAAAGGATTTTATTTCCAAAGGAATCAGTGGGAGGAAAGTAGAGCTTGAAGAAATTCAAGAATCACAAAGCATCGATACACCTATGGAGGAATTAGAGCAGGAAACACAAGTAGTTGCGGAAGAGCAACCTGCTCAAGTAGAACAAGACCAGCGTAGGTAAAGCAGGATACGTCACCTACCTGAGAGATATGGATATCTCATAACTGATCAAGGTGATGTATTACTCATGGATCAAGATGAGCCTGTGACCTACCAAGAGGCCATAATTGGTCCCGAGTCTGAGAAGTGGCTAGAAGCCATGAGATCTGAAATGGATTCCATGTACACAAACCAAGTTTGGACCTTGGTAGAGCCTCCTGTAGGAGTTAACCCTATAGGATGCAAGCGGGTCTTCAAAAAGAAGACTGACATGGATGGTAAGGTACATACCTATAAGGCAAGACTGGTTGCAAAAGGATATAAACAAATTCATGGGGTTGACTACGATGAAATCTTTTCACCAGTTGCAATGCTTAAATCTGTTCGGATTTTACTTGCTATCGCTGCATATCATGATTATGAAATATGGCAGATGGATGTCAAAAATGCTTTCCTTAATGGGAATCTTCTTGAGGATGTGTACATGACACAACCTGAAGGATTTGATATACCAGTAGAAGCCCAAAAGATATGAAACTTACAAAGGTCAATCTATGGATTGAAGCAAGCTTCCAGAAGCTAGAAACTTCGTTTTGATGAAACAGTAAAACAATATGGATTCATCAAGAACGAAGATGAGCCTTGTGTCTACAAGAAGGTTAGTGGGAGCATGATCGTTTTCTGGTATTATATGTAGATGACATATTACTCATTGGAAACGATGTCCCTACCCTGCAACAAGTAAAGTCTTGGTTGGGGAAATGTTTTTCTATGAAGGACCTAGGTGAAGCAGCCTATATATTAGGAATCAGAATCTATAGAGATAGATCACAAAAACTGCTTGGCCTAAGTCAAAGTACGTACATAGACAAAGTGCTGAGACGCTTTAACATGCATGATTCCAAGAAAGGATTCATACCTATGCAACATGGCATGTGTCTATAAAAAACACAATCCCCTTCAACTAAGGAAGAAAGGGATCGCATGAATAAGATTCCATATGCATCTGCAATAGGATCTATCATGTATGCCATGTTATGTACTCGACCAGATGTCTCGTATGCTTTAAGTGCAACGAGTAGGTACCAATTTGATCCTGGTGATGCCCATTGTGTAGCTGTCAAGAATATCCTTAAGTACTTGAGAAGGACTGAGGACTCATTCTTGATATATGGAGGTCAGGAAGAGTTGGCTGTAATTGGATACACCGATGCCAACTTCCAGATAGATAAGGATGACTTTAGATCGCAATCTGGTTATGTGTTTTGCTTAAACGGTGGCGTTGTGAGTTGGAAAATTTCAAAGCAAGATACAATTGTTGATTCTACAACCGAGGCCGAGTATATTGTTGCATCAAGTGCAGCAAAGGAAGTTGTTTGGATCAAAAAGTTCATTACTGGACTTGACATAGTTCCTAGCATTGTGGATCCCATTGGTCACTATTATGATAACAATGGTGCTATCGCACAAGCTAAGGAGCCTAGATCTCACCAACGATCCAAACACATACTTAGGCGTTATCACCTCATTCGAGAGATAATAGATAAAGGAGATGTGAAAATATGTAGAGTACCTACACTTGACAATATTGCTGACCAACTGACAAAGCCTCTTGCGCAGCAGAAGCATGATGGCCATACTAGATCTATGGGCATTAGGGGTATGCCTGATTGGCTCTAGTGCTAGTGGGAGATTGTTGGTGTAAGCCCTAAAGGCCAATACTTTTGGTACTTGTATCGAATTATTTATTAATAATAAAAGGCTTTTTCTTTATTATGTTTGTTTAATAAAGTCCCTGGAATTGCTAGTTCGTTTAATGTATCAAGTATGACTTAATCATGAGATCACATTAAACATAAGGACACTATTCTTAAAGTATCAGTAGTCGAGCTTTATTGTGAAGTGGGATAACATTAAAGCATGAAGACTATTATGTTTATAGACTGATGATCACATCTCATGGATCATGGATAAGGAGTTATCAAGTCTCAAACATATGTATGAATATTAAGAGTAATATGTATACTGGATTGACCCGCTATGAGAATACTATATAGAATGTTATGCAAAGTGTCATAAGTTATTCTCATGGTGATAATGGTGTATACCACTCTTCGACCTGAAACCACTATGGACCCTAGATATAGAGTCGAGTGCTTTATTGCTGATCCAACGTTGTCCGTAACTGGATAACCATAAAGACAGTTGATGGGTACTCCCCAAAGCATGCTAAGGGACATGAGTGGCCTAGATGGAATTTGCCCATCCTGCGTAACAGGATAAATGTCTATGGGCCCAATATTGAACTGGACAGGGATGACACGGTCTATGCCTTGTGTTCAATATAGACATAAGGGCAAAAGGGTAATTATACACATAATTATTATCACAAAAGGATTTGTCAGATCACATGACATTTTCGTGACTTGGGTAGCAGTGATGTGTTGCTAGATACCGCTCACTGTTTATTATGTTAAATGCGTGATTTAATATAATTGCCAACGTCGCGAAAACCTACAGGGTCACACACAAAGGACGGATTGATGAGAGATAGAGTAACTAAGGAACACCGTAGGGTATGGTGCACTTAAATGGAATACGAAGTATGGTAAGGTACCATACGCTTAAGTGATTTTGGGCATATTATAAGATATGGGCCAAAATACACTTAAGTGGACTTTTTAGCTTGAAGCCCACACAAGTGGTTCTATAAATAGAACCCTTGGGTAGAAGCATTGTCACTCTTGCATTTCGTTTCTCTCTCTCTCTCACTCAAAGCCTTCATTCGTAGCAGCTAGCACTGAGATTGAAGGAATCCGTTCGTGTGGACTGAGTAGAGGCGTTGTCATCGTTCAACATTCGTGATCGCCACAAGAGGTAACGATTCTATCACTGATCATGCCCATTCGTAAGGATCATTAAAGGAGAAATTTTTAAATTCCGTTGCGTTTTGGATCGCCAATCTCCTTCACCTGCAATTAGCAGGAATATTATTTTCGTTTCTTGTTTAGACAAGTTTGGTTTTTTATTTATAATAAAGAACAATTGTTGCTCCATTTATTTGAATGGTATATTCTACGCTACTGCACAAATGAACAATGGACTATATGTCCTTGATCTTGAAATGCCTATTTATAACATTAATACTAAAAGGATGAAACCTAATGAGTTAAATCCAACTTACCTTTGGTGTAACACCCTTCTACCCAAACGACATATTTAAATATATTATCAGAGTACAACATGTAGAAGAGTTTACATTCCTTACAACATAACACATATTGCATTACAACATAACATATCTTATTTAATATTTAAAACTTCGCAGCGGACAACAACACGAATATTATAATTCATCATATAACAATTCATAACAATGTTTCAAAACATCTCAACATTTAGTCATCATAAACAACGTAAATAATAACCAACTATCTATCGAATCCCATAACCCCGGTGTCACATGACCAGAGCATTTGACTCGACTCAGTAGAATAACTCTACACTTATTCTTCAAACCTCAACAATAGCTACTCCTCTTTATCTGCACATTGCTCATCATAGATGAACATAAACACATGCAGAAGGGGTGAGAATTACATTATTAAATAATAATATAACGACAGAAATATAAACATAAATATATTTCACATATGCCAACACAGCTCATCATAATCATCATAATCAACATACTCATGAACATCAACAAAACAACACATCAAATGCAATGCACACACCCATGCATGACTCAACACGACTCGGTATACCCATTTTGTGACCAACTACAGGATCACCACTCCCAGATTCATCACCATAGAATCCGAGTTCCCCGTAAGGAACCAAGCCTCTCAACAAGCCCGGAGTCAACAACATCATTGGAACTCAGTCCGTTCATCACTAGGCATCGGCCTTTCATGAATGCATGCACACCAAGCATGCATCATAATCAACATAGCAACAACAGCATCATATAGTCATGTTATCATCATCATTAACACATTCTATCACAAACATATCACATCATGCCACATAATCAACACATTATTATCGCACTCTACTAATATCTATACCACTCAAAGCAACGGGGAATGATCCCTCGTATACCATGCATCAGCTAAGTTACCTCGCTCAGCCTAAACAACCAAAAACTGCACAACAACAGTCCAGGAAAGACCACAGTCTGCCCATACGCGTATTGCCTATGCTCATACGCGTATTGCCCACGCCTGACCAAATCCATACGCGTATTGGCCATTCCCATACGCGTATGCTACGCGTATCACTTCCCCATACGCGTACCACCAGAGACTATTTCACGTTCAAAATTCCATCTTCCTCATCCATACGCGTATTGCCTAGTGCCATACGCGTACCAGGCCATCTCATACGCGTATTGCCTAGTGCCATACGCGTATGACCAGAAACCAGATCTCCAGATCTGCAATGGCTTCTCTGCTACGAGATCTATCCAAATTCATCCTTCCACAGTCCAAATTTCGAACAAAATTACTCATATCATCTAATACAATTAGTCTCCTATTCGATTTCACAAATCCTAACATCATTGCATATAATTTCTACGAATTCCTTCGATTAAAATCCCAATTTCGTTCATCTAATATTTCACCATTTTCAGCATATTATCATTTAATAAGGTTCAGACCCCTTACCTCTTTGGATTGAAGGAAGCTCTGAGCAATCTTTGGCCTTTTCCTCTTCCTTCTCTTTCTCTTCAGCGTTTCTCCCCCTTTCTCTGACTCTGAGGCAAAACACGTGAAAACAACCTGAGTTCTCACTTTGGCCTCTTTTATCCAATTTCCACTTTTACCCTTCCACTCTTCATATTCCAATTATTTTATTTATTTAATTATTATTAAAATAAATAACATCTATAATAATCATAATAATAATCCAATAATTCAACTTTATTTAATTAAATTAATAAAATAATATTAACTCAATTAAATAATTCTCTTATTTTAATCGGGGTGTTACAACTCTCCCCCACTAAAAGAGTTTTCGTCCTCGAAAACATACCTCAAGCAAATAGAGCCGGATACGACTTCTTCATCTGATCTTCACGCTCCCAAGTCAAGCTCTCACCAGCTGGACCTCCCCAAACAACTTTCACTAGAGCAATCTTCTTACCTCTCAGGGTCTTCTCTTCTCGGTCATCTATCCGAATTGGCAACACCTCAACGGTCAAATTATCCCTCACCTGGATATCATCCAACTGAACAACATGCGAAGGATCCGCAATATATTTTCTCAACTGAGATACATGAAACACATCATGCAGATTAGAAAGCGACGGCGGTAAAGCTATCCGATACGCCACTTCCCCAACCCTCTTCAAAATCTGATACGGACCCACAAACCTCAGAGTAAGCTTTTTAGACTTTAAAGCTCTACCCACACCTGTCGTCGGAGTAACTCTCAAGAACACATGATCTCCCTCTTGGAACTCAAGTGCCTTTCTCCTGTTATCATGATAACTCTTCTGACGACTCTGAGAAATCTTCATCTTCTCCTGAATCATCTTAACCCTTTCAGTCGTCTGCTGCACAATCTCAGGTCCGAGTACAACACTCTCACCTGATTCATACCAACACAATGGAGTTCTACACCTCCTACCATACAATGCTTCATATGGAGCCATACCGATACTAGCATGAAAACTATTATTATAAGTAAACTCCACCAACGGCAAATAACTATCCCAAGAACCTCTCTGCTCCAACACACAAGCTCTCAACAAATCCTCCAAGGATTGGATAGTTCTTTCGGTCTGACCATCAGTCTGAGGATGATAAGCTGAACTCAACCTCAACTTAGTTCCCAACACTTTCTGCAAACTTTCCCAAAATCTAGAAGTAAATCTGGGATCCCTATCAGACACAATACTGGATGGAATACCATGCAGCCTCACTATCTCCTCAATATACAACTCTGCCAACTTCTCTAAAGAGTGATTAATCTTCATCGGCAAGAAATGCGCCGACTTAGTCAATCGATCCACAATCACCCAAATAGAATCATTACCTTTCGTCGTCCTCGGCAATCCCGTCACAAAATCCATGGAAATGCTATCCCACTTCCATTCAGGAATCTTCAAAGGTTGCATCATACCTGCCGGTTTCTGATGTTCAATCTTTGACTTCTGACAAGTCAAACAGGCATACACGAACTTAGCAACATCTCTTTTCATACCAGCCCACCAAAACAACTTCTTCAAATCTTGATACATTTTAGTTGCACCTGGATGGATACTCAATCCACTCCTATGGCCCTCTTCAAGAATACTCTTTTTCAATTCAGACACCTCAGGAACACAAACTCTACCTTTAAATCGCAGGATGCCATTCTCATCAATCTCAAAATTACCACCATTACCCTGGTTAACCATAGTAATATGATCAACTAGAGCGACATCAACTTGCTGACCATTCCGAATATCTTCCAGAATTCCACTAGTCAACTTCAGCATACCCAACTTTACACTATCAGCGGAAACTTCACAACCCAAACTCATATCACGGAACTGTTCAATTAACCCAAGCTCCCGAACCATCATCATAGACATATGTAGAGACTTCCTACTCAGCGCGTCTGCAACTACATTAGCCTTACCGGGATGATAACTCAATTCAAAGTCAAAATCCTTCAGTAATTCTAACCACCTTCTCTGCCTCATATTTAACTCTTTCTGATCAAACAGATACTTCAGACTCTTGTGATCGCTGAACACTTCGAATCTGGAACCATACAGATAATGCCTCCACATTTTCAACACAAATACAACAGCTGTAAGTTCTAGATCATGCGTAGGATAATTCCTCTCATGAACTTTCAACTGTCTAGAAGCATAAGCTACAACTTTACCGTTCTGCATCAAAACACCACCAAGACCCATCAAAGAAGCATCACAATAAACAACGAAGGACTCACCAGGATTAGGCAAGATCAACACTGGAGCACTGGTTAACCGCCTCTTCAACTCAACAAAACTCGCTTCACAAGCTGCATCCCACACATACACTTGACCCTTCTTAGTCAACTGCGTCAACGGCAATGCCAACTTAGAGAAGCCCTCAATAAATCTGCGATAATAACCAGCTAACCCCAGAAAACTGCGTATCTCAGTAGCAGACTTCGGAGTCTCCCACTGTAATACAGCATCAACTTTAGCCGGATCAACAGAAATCCCACCACTCGAAATCACATGGCCAAGGAAACTCACTTCCTTCAACCAAAACTCACATTTAGATAACTTTGCATATAATTTCTTTTCTCTTAACACCTGTAAAACAATTCTCAGATGTCCTGCATGCTCTTCTTCCGTCTTAGAATATATCAATATATCATCTATGAACACCACAACAAAATTATCAAGGTACGGATGAAATATACGATTCATATATTCCATAAACACACCTGGAGCATTAGACACACCGAACGGCATCACAGTGTATTCATAATGACCATACCTCGTACGGAAAGCAGTCTTCGCAATATCATCTGACTTCACTCGGATCTGATGATAACCCGACCGCAAATCAATCTTACTGAAAACATGAGCTCCAACCAACTGATCCATCAAATCATCAATTCTCGGCAATGGATACCGATTCTTGATAGTCACCTTATTCAACTGCCGATAATCGACACACAACCTCATCGTACCTTCCTTCTTCTTCACTAACAATACTGGTGCACCCCAAGGAGAAACACTTGGACGCACAAACTTCTTCTCAAGCAATTCTTCAAGTTGCTTCCTCAATTCAACTAATTCAGTTGCCGACATTCTATAAGGAGACATCGACACTGGACTCGTACCTGGTACTAAGTCAATGGCAAATTCGACTTCACGTTCTGGAGGTAATTCACTTACATCCTCCGGAAACACATCCTGAAATTCACAGACAACAGGCAAATCTACACTCACCACTTTCTTATCCGCTTGTAGAGACGCAAATAAAGCGAATATCTGAGC
This sequence comes from Lathyrus oleraceus, assembly GCF_024323335.1. Classification (NCBI taxonomy): domain Eukaryota; kingdom Viridiplantae; phylum Streptophyta; class Magnoliopsida; order Fabales; family Fabaceae; genus Lathyrus; species Lathyrus oleraceus. Next base: position 275,072,804 of record NC_066585.1, on the reverse strand, counting down.
TTCATCTTTCACCAATTCCCCCACCTGCCTAGCAGATAGAAATCTTGCCTCATCATTCTCACCAACTTCAGAAAACCGCACCGTCTTCCTATAGCAGTTGATAAACACGCCATAGAATTCTAGCCAATTCATTCCCAGAATAATATCAATTTGGTGCAAGGGCAAGCACACCAAATCAACCACGAACTCTCTCTCAAAGATCGTCAAATGACAACCTCGGCAGACAACAGAAGTTTTCACAGAACCATTAGCAGGAGTATCTATCACCATACTTCCGCCTAGGGACGACATAATCACACCAATCCTGGTCGCACACTCATACGAAATAAACGAATGAGTAGCACCAGTGTCAACAATAGCAAGCAATTCAACATTATTAATCAAGCAAGTACCTTTAATCAGATTATCTTCTTTAGGAGTTTCAGTCCCACTCAGCGCAAACACCCTACCAGTAGTATGAGCTGCAGTAGCCGCCTTCTTCGGTTTCGAGCACTGCGAACTGATATGGCCTTTCTCGCCACAATTAAAACATGTCGGACCAGCATCCTTACATTCAGTAACTCTATGACCAGTCTGACCGCATCGGAAACATCTCAGCACTTTCTTGGTACAGCTATCAGCACGGTGGCCTGGCTCGCCACACTTGAAACATTTACCAGCTATGGGAGATCCTCCCCCACTTGGCCTCTTGTCATCTACCACTTTCTGCTTACCTTTACCATTCGGAGATGCATAAGGACTACCACGATCCTTATTCTTCTTCTCACTAAGACTCTTGTAATGAGCAGTCCTAGCCTTGCTATCTTCGTCAAATATCCTGCACTTATTAACCAGTGTAGGAAACCTACGAATCTCCTGGTAACCAATGCCTTGTTTGATCTCGGGACGCAACCCGTTCTCAAACTTGACACACTTGGATTCCTCAGCATCAGCATTATTATAATGAGGACAATACTGCACCAGCTCCTCAAACTTCGAAGCGTAATCAGCAACAGACATGTTACCCTGCTTCAGTTCTAGAAATTCCATTTCCTTCTTACATCGCACATCAGCAGGAAAATATTTCTCCAGAAAGGCCGTCTTGAACCTTTCCCAAGTCATCTCAGCACCTGGTACTGCAATTCTCTGGCGAGTGTTATCCCACCAGTTTTCAGCCTCTTCAGATAACATATGCGTACCAAACTGCACCTTCTGTGCTTCAGTACACGTCATCACCCGGAAAATCTTCTCAATTTCCTTCAGCCAAATCTGAGCACCATCTGGATCATAGCGCCCTTTGAATGTAGGAGGGTTATTCTTCAGAAACCTTCCCAAATTCCTAAACTCGTCGACCGGCGGATTCTGCTGCGCCTGCATAGCCTGCGCCATAGCAGCCAAAGCCTCAGCAATCGCACGGTCATTTTCTCCAGCCATACTCTGCACGACACAACTACAACCGTTAAATATCGACAGTGTCATTTACACTAATCGACCAACAGGGAAAACATCACATTATGACTCGACTGGACTGACCATGCTCTGATACCACTAATGTAACACCCTTCTACCCAAACGACATATTTAAATATATTATCAGAGTACAACATGTAGAAGAGTTTACATTCCTTACAACATAACACATATTGCATTACAACATAACATATCTTATTTAATATTTAAAACTTCGCAGCGGACAACAACACGAATATTATAATTCATCATATAACAATTCATAACAATGTTTCAAAACATCTCAACATTTAGTCATCATAAACAACGTAAATAATAACCAACTATCTATCGAATCCCATAACCCCGGTGTCACATGACCAGAGCATTTGACTCGACTCAGTAGAATAACTCTACACTTATTCTTCAAACCTCAACAATAGCTACTCCTCTTTATCTGCACATTGCTCATCATAGATGAACATAAACACATGCAGAAGGGGTGAGAATTACATTATTAAATAATAATATAACGACAGAAATATAAACATAAATATATTTCACATATGCCAACACAGCTCATCATAATCATCATAATCAACATACTCATGAACATCAACAAAACAACACATCAAATGCAATGCACACACCCATGCATGACTCAACACGACTCAGTATACCCATTTTGTGACCAACTACAGGATCACCACTCCCAGATTCATCACCATAGAATCCGAGTTCCCCGTAAGGAACCAAGCCTCTCAACAAGCCCGGAGTCAACAACATCATTGGAACTCAGTCCGTTCATCACTAGGCATCGGCCTTTCATGAATGCATGCACACCAAGCATGCATCATAATCAACATAGCAACAACAGCATCATATAGTCATGTTATCATCATCATTAACACATTCTATCACAAACATATCACATCATGCCACATAATCAACACATTATTATCGCACTCTACTAATATCTATACCACTCAAAGCAACGGGGAATGATCCCTCGTATACCATGCATCAGCTAAGTTACCTCGCTCAGCCTAAACAACCAAAAACTGCACAACAACAGTCCAGGAAAGACCACAGTCTGCCCATACGCGTATTGCCTATGCTCATACGCGTATTGCCCACGCCTGACCAAATCCATACGCGTATTGGCCATTCCCATACGCGTATGCTACGCGTATCACTTCCCCATACGCGTACCACCAGAGACTATTTCACGTTCAAAATTCCATCTTCCTCATCCATACGCGTATTGCCTAGTGCCATACGCGTACCAGGCCATCTCATACGCGTATTGCCTAGTGCCATACGCGTATGACCAGAAACCAGATCTCCAGATCTGCAATGGCTTCTCTGCTACGAGATCTATCCAAATTCATCCTTCCACAGTCCAAATTTCGAACAAAATTACTCATATCATCTAATACAATTAGTCTCCTATTCGATTTCACAAATCCTAACATCATTGCATATAATTTCTACGAATTCCTTCGATTAAAATCCCAATTTCGTTCATCTAATATTTCACCATTTTCAGCATATTATCATTTAATAAGGTTCAGACCCCTTACCTCTTTGGATTGAAGGAAGCTCTGAGCAATCTTTGGCCTTTTCCTCTTCCTTCTCTTTCTCTTCAGCGTTTCTCCCCCTTTCTCTGACTCTGAGGCAAAACACGTGAAAACAACCTGAGTTCTCACTTTGGCCTCTTTTATCCAATTTCCACTTTTACCCTTCCACTCTTCATATTCCAATTATTTTATTTATTTAATTATTATTAAAATAAATAACATCTATAATAATAATAATAATAATCCAATAATTCAACTTTATTTAATTAAATTAATAAAATAATATTAACTCAATTAAATAATTCCCTTATTTTAATCGGGGTGTTACATTTGGCATTGTCGATTAGGCCATATAAATGAGAAACACATTTCCAAACTCCATAAAGATGGACTCTTGGAATCTTTTGATTATGAATCATATGAGACATGCAGATCTTGTTTAATTGGAAAGATGACAAAGTCTCCATTCACAGGAAAAGGTGAAAGAGCTAATGATCTTTTGGCCCTCATACATACTGATGTATGTGGACCACTGAACATACCAGCCATATGAGGTTTTCAGTACTTCATCACATTTACTGATGATTTCAGTAGATATGGTTATGTGTATTTAATGAAACACAAATCAGAGTCCTTTGAAAAGTTCAAGGAATTCAAGAATGAAGTACAAAACCAACTAGGTAAGAATATTAAAACTCTTCGATTAGATCGAGGTGGTGAGTATTTAAGCCTAGAGTTTGATGACCATCTGAAAGAGTGTGGGATCATATCCCAACTTACTCCTTCTGGAACACCCCAATGGAACGGTGTATCTGAGAGAAGAAATCGAACCTTGTTAGACATGGTCCGATCCATGATGAGTCACACCGATCTTCTAAACTCCTTTTGGGGACATGCATTATTGACAACAGCTTACACACTTAACCGTGTTCCATCCAAAAAGGTTGAGAAGACACCATATGAGATATGGAGTGGTAAGAAACCACATATGTCTTACATGAAGATTTGGGGTTGCAAAGTTTATGTGAAACGACAAATTTCAACTAAGCTTGAGCCAAAATCTGACAAATGCTTATTTGTGGGGTATCCTAAAGAAACAATAGGATATTACTTCTACAATCCTTTTGAGGGCAAAGTGTTTGTCGCTCGAACTGGAGTTTTCCTATAAAATGATTTTATTTCCAAAGGAATCAGTGGGAGGAAAGTAGAGCTTGAAGAAATTCAAGAATCATAAAGCATTGATACACCTATGGAGGAATTAGAGCAGGAAACACAAGTAGTTGTGGAAGAGCAACCTTCTCAAGTAGAACAAGACCAACGTAGGCCAAGCAGGCATGATACGTCACTGATCGGTCACCATTTCCATTGAACTCCCGCCGCTAATCCGACATATTTTCATCACCTTGGTAAGATTTATGTTTGTTTTTAGTTGCATTTGAGTCAATTAGCATGTTTTGTTGGTTTGGTATTGCATTGCATTCGATTACGAGTTTACGTCAAAAAGATCTCGTTTATGCTTCGTTTGGTAGTGTTATTGTTACAGGTTTAAAAAGCAAGAATGGTGAAGTTCTGGACACTCTGAAGGACAAAAATATGAGAAAACAGCAGGTCAGCACAGGCACCCGTGTGCCACAACACTGCCCGTGTTGATCAAGCAGAGCAGAGAGGGAGCAGAAAACAGGGATCAACACGGCCACCTGTGTGCCACCACACGGCCGTGTTGATTAAAACAGTGCATTAACACGGGCACCCGTGTGTAGGGACACGGCCCGTGTTGTTGCCACTGTAACTTATGCTGAAAATAATTAATGCTGAAGAACAACACGGCCACCCGTGTGCCACCACACGGCCGTGTTGATTGAACACAGCTTGGAAAACCTAATTTTTGCTGTATGAACCGATTCTGCTCATTAAGGGTAGTTTGGACCTTTACCTTGGAAGAGAGTCATCTGAAGCTATAAGAAGGCTTGGAAGAGAAAGAAGAAGGGACCTTTGGAGAGACGAACGAAAGCATTGCATTGGAGAAGATAGCGAATACGACGGATTTGAAGACGGCGAGATTCAAGGGTATCAACCATTGAAGATCAAACTCTCCTAATTATTTGTAATGTCTAATCTTTACTTTATGAGTTCTTTAGTACTATGAGAGGCTAAACCCCCTGATGCTAGGGGGGTGGTCCTGATGTTATCACATGTTATGAATTTGAACCTATGATTTCTTGATTACTATGTTACGTATTTCAATTCAATTGTGTGATGTTATTATGCTTTTGTATCGGACAAATACAAATTGATCTATGACTTCCAATAACAGGATTGTGATTGGTAGGGTTTTCACACAATTGGGTTTATGAATGCATCATCTAGGACTAGTAACTTTCGTAAATCACCGTAAACCTTGATACTTTGTATGATTAAAACCAATGATTAATTGAATGGACATTTGAGTGAGAATTGGTAGTTTAATAGTTTCTTCCTTAAGGACTTAAGTAAGAACATACCAGAGGTTAGGTGATTGAATGTTTCATATGTATTAAAGCAATCGAGACTGAATTCATAATCGGTTAACTCAACCACTCACCCTAGCATCTTTTATCTTAATCAATTATTTCTACTATTTTTGTGTTTACGATTATAAATTCCAAAACAACCAAACCATTATCTTTTTTGTTCTGGTAGAATCGAATTAAAATAAGTAATTCCTACGCAATCCTTGAGATCGATACTTGGAAATAAAACTCCTTATTACTACATCGGTAAAAATAGTACACTTGCTATTTTTCCGATCAAGTTTTTGGCGCCGTTGCCGGGGATTGCCAAACTACATATTTTAATTTTTATTCTATCAAAATTTTGTTGCTTGCCAACCAAAATTCTATCTGTGACAATTTTGTTATTCAATTCTAATCTTTGTCTAACTTGTTTATGCGAGGTAAGGCCTCAGCGGACTTTCCTTTTGCCGCAGATCCAGAAAGAACTCTTCGCGCGAGACTCAGACAAGCTAAGAGAAAGAAACTGGAATTAGCAGAGAAAGCGGAGAAAGAAGTTGTTTCAGTGCACTCAGAGAATTCAGATTCAGACACAGAAACAGTTCCTGAAATCATGGCTGCTAATCCACCACCACCAGAGAGACTCCTCGGTGACTATGGTGGAACCAACACCCCGGGTGGTCGTATGACAATTGTCAACCAACCAGTTACTATGGAACAATTCCAGCTGCATCCCAGCATCATTAATCAACTCGAAAGAAGGTCCTTCTCTGGAAGAGTGAATGAAGATGCCAACAAGCATCTGCAAAGATTCTTAACCATGAGTACAACACTGAAAATTCCTGGACATAGCGAAGAAGCAGTCCGACTTCGTATGTTCCCATTCACTTTAGCAGATGAGGCTGAAGAGTGGTTCTATTCCTTACCTGCTGGTAGTATCACTACATGGGAGCACATGGAAACAACATTCTTGCATGAGTATTTTCCCGCATCTGTGTCATTGCGGAAAAGATATGAGATCCTAAACTTCAAACAGAAGGAGGGTGAGTCACTAGGAGATGCCTAGAAACGATTCAAGAGGATCCTAGTGGCTTGTCCTACTCACAACATGGATGAAACTGAACAAATGCAAATGTTTGTCAATGGTCTTCGAATTCAAACAAGACAAATCCTGGATTCAGCAGCTGGTGGCTCAGCCAACTTTGCAACAGCCACCGGTATGAAGAAGATAATTGAAGCTATTGCCTCGAACGAGCATTTAGAGTTATATGACAGGGTATCAAGCAAATCTGCAGTTATTAACTTGAAGCTTGAAACAAATAAACAGGTGAAAATTGAAGAAGCTGTTGCTGCAGAGGTAGAGAAAAGGTTGAAAGCACTAAACATAGGTGCTCAGAAAGTGGCTCAAGTGCAACAGGCACCGAGTGAAGTGTGTGACATTTGCAATGGACCACACAATACTGTTCATTATTTTGCAACACCGCAACAGATCGAAGATATAAAATTTTTGAAGCAGAACAATCCCTACTCCAACACATACAATCCGGGTTGGAAAAATCATCCTAACTCTGCATGGAAAGATCAAAGAGGGAACGTGCAACAGCAGGCACAAGGTCAATATCAAAATCAATATCAACAGCAGCCACAACAGGTACCTAAGAAGGCAGATTGGGAGATCGCAATTGAAAAAATGGCAGCTCACAACATCCAATTCCAAGAGGAGACTCGAAATAATCAGAAAAAAACACTACAGCTTCCATAAAAAATCTTGAAATTCAGATGGGTCAAATTGCCCAACAGTTAGCTTCAAACTCCCATGCACCTGGCACACTTCCTAGTGGGACAATCGTTAATCCCCGTGATCAAAATCACATTAAAGCTGTGGTCACCAGAAAAGGAAAGGCTAAGGAACCACAAGTTGACGAACAGGTTGAAGAAGAGGGATTGTTGGAAGTTGACTTGGAGATTAGAGAAGAGCCAAAACAAACTGAAGAAGTGGTAGTCAAGCCGACAAGCCAGCAAGAGAAACAAAAACCAAAAGTCATTCTTCCTTTTTCGACAAGAACAAAGAAGAAAGATCTCCATGAGAAATTTTTTGAGAAATTCTTAGAATTATTCAAGAAGCTCGAGATCAACACACCTTTTGCTGAAGCTCTGGAACAAATGCCAATCTACGCCAAATTCATGAAAGACATCATATCAAAGAAAAGGTCGATTGACAGCGAGCCAATCATGCTAACTGAAACCTGTAGTGCCATTTTGCAGGGCCTAAAGATTCCGATGAAGAAAAAAGATAGAGGTGCAGTAACTATTCCTTGTAGCATTGGAGATAGATCCTTCAAAAAGGCACTGATCGATTTGGGAGCAAGTGTGAGTCTAATGCCCCTCTCAATTTACAAAAAACTTGAGTTAGGGGAGGTGTAGGATACTCGCATGACACTGCAATTTGTGGATCATTCTATGAAGAGACCCTATGGTATAGCAATAGATGTTCTGGTAAAGATTGATAAATTTGTATTCCCGGTGGATTTTGTGATACTCGAGATGCCGAAAGATGAGGAGATTCCTCTCATACTGGGAAGACCTTTCCTGGAAACCGGAAGATGCATGATAGATATTGAGGAAGGAACCATGACCCTCAAAGTTTATGATGAAAAGCTCAAAATTGATGTGAGGGATACTATGAAATTCAAGGAAGACGAAGGGGCAAGTAAAAGTATTGAAGTGTTAGATACAGTTTTTGCTCAATCTATGCAGACTACAACACCCAGGCTTCCTTTGGAAAGAGTTTTGAGTTTATCTATTGTTGAGGATACTGAAGGAATTGATTAGAAAGAATCCGAAGTGGTAGCAATGTTAAAAGAACAACCGCCTTGGGTTCGTTCCCGACCGCAACGGTGGGAGGAGCTTCGACCTGAAACATCTTCAGAATCAAAATAGGTTATCAAAAAGGGGATCGAGTTGAAACAATTACATGAACATCTTAAATATGTTTTTCTTGACGATGAGGAAAAATGTCCAGCAATCATCAATTCAGGTTTGAGAAAGACCCAAGAAGGAGAGCTAATCAAAGTCCTAAAGAAATACAAGGGTGCTATTGGGTGGGCGATGGACGATTTGAAAGTGTCGCATCCGCGAAAAACAACCGGCGGGCTGAAACAAAAACAACACAGAGCCGCCACTGCGCGTTATTTATCCCAAGATAGGGAAAGGAAACGCTCAGAGAAACCTGGAAAAAGCATGGTCTCGCGACCAAAGAGAAAGGGTAAGGGAGTCGGTTACGCAAGGGGAAGGTATTAGCACCCCTCACGTCCGTCGTACTCGACGGGATCCACGCTCTAAGAAAAGAAAAGGTTGCTAAAACACCACACACACACGCACCGAAGACAACACAGGTGGGGTTAAGAGGAAGAGAGCTCGATAGGACATCGCATCCTATGCCTACGTATCTCGTCTGGAACGAGAATCAGAGCTGCCGTAGTTCGGCTCACGCACGCCAAACAAGACACACACACCCACAGGCAAACATGGAGCCTGAATACCAATCACTGGACTTACATCAGCATCCGAACCAAACACACAATCAGGATACGTACAGCCAATCGCTGGGCTTACGTCCATATCCTGACACACAAGAAGATAACAAGTAAACACACACAAAAAAGAAAAAAAGTGCCCGGAGAGACCTCGCACGGTCTCCTGCCTACATACCTCGTCTGGAACGAGGATCAGGGCGATGTAGTTCCCCTGAAAAGGAAAGAAATTCTAGCCAGAAACCAAGGGGAGACACACTACCAGGGAGCTGTACTCGAGCCCAGTGTTATCATGCATCATTGCCCTATGTTGTGGTTTCTACCTACTTGCACAACAGCAAGCTAATCCTATCCAGGAAGAAAGCAAGCATGCAAGCATCAATCAAAATAAAACAAACATTTCACATAGCACACACTATATCCAGTCAAGTGAGGCTCAAACAAAAGGTGGACTGCCGAGGCAAGTCATCTGTACAAGGTAGAGTTAGCTCTTAACCTTGCCATTGAGAGGCTAAGGTGAAGCTGATGAAAGGTGAGTGAAGATTAGACTTCACAGCTCTTATCCCTGTCCAGGGAGAGCTTCAGACAAAGGAGCGTGGGTCCAGAATGGAGGGACCCTTCTACGCTCAAGACTCTGACTAGATTGTGCAACAGCACAAGATCTTGGGTTAATGTCCCAATGCATCTACACAGTGGTGTGAGCAGAGGGACGACTCAACAGAATAGCGGGGGATAGATTGCATATCCCTTGGATTTCGCCAATTGCCTCATAGAGGTCTTCACCTGCTTGGCACAAAAGTAAACAATCACAAACATCGCCTCTTAAGGAGGACTTCAGACAGTTGCCTGGCTAAATAACAAGCCAGGTCTTCCAGACTACATGAAGTATAGAGAGTCTACCTCAACTGGTTTATACAACCAAGCAGCAGCAAGCAAGTTCTTAAAGAACTGTAAGCGACTAAATGTACCTGAAATCAATCAAGTATCATCAGTACTCAGACAAACCAACAATAAACAGCAAAAGTCAATCTATATAGACAACACAAGTTAATGCACATAAGTGCAAGCCATGAGCCCAAGCTCAAGCATCAAATCCTACAACACAAAATCAATGTTAGTTTACAACATCACACAAAACTCAATTTGCAACTTGCATTTATCTCCTTAAGCCTTTTGCATTTCAACCTGAAAGTCCAAACCAAATGTGAGAAACTAGACCACTAGGCCAAGCCTAGGGTCCAAGGGGGATAAAAAAATCAAAACAGCAAGTGCAAACCAACCAAAATCACATTCAAACAAATTAAAAGCAATTGCAATTGGTCCCATGCTCATATCATTCACCATTATCATTTCATGCACAAAATAGCATCCAACATGCAATTTGCCACTTCAAAAGACCAAACAGAACTATCTCACTCAAAAGCATACCAAATCAATTCAATTAATTCCACAAAAATTCACACCTAAACAGGACACATTCAATGTATAGCATGTCAATTTTCAGCTCAATTGGACAAAATAAAGTAGGTCAATGAAAATCAAAAAGTCCAGACACATTTATACAAGCCAAAACAAGGCATTCAAACAAGCATCCACTTCAATAAATCATAAAACAGTGACAACAATTAAGAAATGAATGGGATCAAAACCACAATGTCCTATAATGTGTCTACAATGCTCATGTCAAATTTCATCTTCATCCAATACACTATGAGCATTTCACAAATGAATTACCAACATGTGTCACACAATGTCACAAAATGAGCACACTGAGAAGAAAATTATCAATCAATTAGAAAACTCCATCAAAAATTCCAGCAAAAATCACATGCAATCCTGACATATCAATGCTCATCCACACAAAATTTCAGCTCAAATCAACATCCCTAAGCATTTTAAATAAAATCATGAAGTTGACCTAGCTTGGTGTGACACAAATTGTCACACCTCTAATCAAAATATCATATCTCCATCACCAAGTATCCAAAAATCACAAACTCTACATGAAAATCACCATCAACATGTCCAGAACAAGCACAAAAAATTTCATCCATTTATTTGAAAGCATCACTATTTCATGAGAGATATGGCATGGTATGTGCAAATGTGACAACATCAAGTAAACCCTAGGCCAATTAATTTTCTACACATGCAAAAAATCCACAAAAATCATCATTAAATTCTTCACATCATCATGAGAACAATGCAAAAATTCTCACAAAATTTGGATGCAAAATGAGTGAGATATGAATTTTCTAAGTTATGGCATCAAAATGAAATAACCAAAAGAAAAAGAAATGAAATAATAATAAATAATTAAATCCAGTGGCAATTTCGTAATATTTAAGCGCCAACACCAAACGACGGCGTTTCAATTTAATGTGTTGCCAGCGTTCTATTGGACCAAACAGGCGAGTAACATGAATTTGAACCAGGAAAGGAAAAAATAAGATCAAACACACTATTCCCTTCGTTCTTCACCAAGAACTCTTCAAATTTTTCCAGATTTCGCCAAGAACACTTTTCAACGAAACGCAACAATCCATACATCAACGTGACCGTCCTTCAACAAGGATTCAAGATATGCAACTATTTTCTCCTAATTCCTAACACAGCCACGGGATCGAACGATTAAAGTTTCACATCCAAACATTCAACTCACGATATCTCTCTCCACACTCAATCAATTCACAAACCACAAGTTGCATCGTGTTCTACATCACAAGATCTACCTAAACCACATCAAGATTTTGAGAATTAGAGAGTTCGAGTTCTTACCTTAAAATGAAGACAGTGTCGAATCTGCAAGCTTCACCGTCCAAATTGTGAAAACAGAAGAAGATTAATGTCCAGGAAGATGAATAGAAAAGCTAGCTCGATCCAAGGTTGCTCCAGATGTGAGAATTCTCAAAATGCCATTGTTGAGCTCGTGATGAACAGTCCACGAATCTGAAGCTTCTTCCCCTAATTTACCAAAACAGACGTAGCTTATGGTTTGTGGATCACGAATCAAAAAGAATCAAGCAATTTCATGAAGAAATGGTGGAGAAATCTTGAAAAATGTTGATGAAGTTTTTTTGAGAGAATTTGGAAAATGGAGGAAAAGTTTGTTATGATTCTTGAGAATTGTGATTATGATTAACATTCTGTTATGATTAGAACTAAATACCAATCCCTTAATCACTCTCTTAATCACAATTTAGCAAAAATGAGTTTAATTAGTGTAATGTGAAACTTAAGTGCAAGTCCAAAAATGCCCTTGCCAAATATTGCCATGTGATAGCTCATGACAGCTCAAGCAACTTCTAAATGTCATTTGGAGTGTGTTGCAAAAAGTCCCATTCCAAAATTCCATGTAATTCTCAAATTGGACCATTTTGCCCTTGGATTTTAATTGTTGCACTTGAAAATTGACCTTTTGCATTGACCATTTTTGATGAATTTTGATTATGCACCATGAAAGTACATGTGAAATGGGGTTTGCTCCTAAAAAGATCAACCATTTTGGACATTCCATGTGAAAGTTATGCCACTTTGATTATAGGCATTTTTGGAAAATGAATGGACCATAACTTGCCAACCATACATGGGAATTTCAAGTTCTTGGACTTTTTGGAAAGTTGAGAATAAGATCTACAACTTTCATGTTGGACAAATTTTCATTTGAAGCTTTATTGGACACGTAATTTTGTGATGAAAAACTTTCCATTTTTGGAAACCTCCATTACAAGTCACTTTCTATTTTTGGAAATTTTTGTCCTGACTTTATTTTCTTCATTCTTGAGCTTTGACATGTCAAATGAAACTTGTTTCAACATGAATGAAGTGTATCCAACTCTCTCCTACCTCCAAATCCATAAAATCAATCACAGTTGACCACAGTTGACTTTTTCAACTGATAGATGAATTTGGCAATGCACTGATCAATCTGAGCCCCAATCTTCTGATGAAATGGCTCAAGGATGAAACCCTAGCCTCCATAAGCTCAATACAATCATGAAATGATCCTCATATCCATTGTAGACCCCATCTCCTTGCTATGCCCTGGTTGGCCCAATGCAACTGATTAGGGTTGACCAGTGGTCAAAACCCTAATCTCAAGGTATATGATCAAACACTTACACCTCTTGGATGATATCAAAACCCTGACAATGATGATGTATCACCTCAACCAATATGTAGCTCAATCTCCTTTTGAGAACTATGAAACCCTAATTTGGACTTCCATCCTCAGATGATTAATAACCAGTCCAATGAAACCCTAGCTTGCACCATGACCTCTTATCTTCTGATCAAGACTTAAGAGGATAACTTGCACAATGTAACCACATGATATGCAATATGCAATGCCTAATGACCTAAAAATGTTATGCAATATGTTATGCTAGTCCCAAGAAAGGAGGGCAAATTTTGAGGTGTTACAGCTGCCCCTATTCAATCCACTGTGAACCTGTCGATATGAATAGCCTCGGCTTTCAGATGATCAGGATGAAGAGTGATTGAATACCAAGAACAGACGAACAATTTGCACTCTGATGGGAAATAATTAACAATGCCTGTCAGAATCGGCGAAGCAACAATCTTGAAGAAAAAATCCGTCTGGTACGGAGAAAGTCGGCCTGAATACCGAAACAACGTCGACCTGGATACCAAAATAAATGGTAACACAGGGATAACCATGGCTTGAACGCCACATCCGCTCGGGATTATAGTCTCTCTTCTTTTTATGCTTTTCTTGAACCCCGAAATTTTTCTCTGCGCTCTTTTTTCATTTTCTTGAACCCCGAAATTTTTCTCTGCGCAAATGATCCCTGATCACTGCATTTGAACCCCGTTCTCCTGTTTGCCAAATAATGAACCCCATTCTCCAGTTTGAACCCCAGTCGCCTGACGATAACCCGCGATCGCCAATGTGAACCCCATTCTCCAGAAAATGCCGCAACACTTCCCTTTCTCCATTTGAACCCCATCTCCAGAAAATGCCTCAACATCTTCTTTTCTCCGTTTAAACCCCGATCTCCAATCTCTCGTGATAATTCCGCTGGCAACGTCGGAAATAACACCAAACACCACTCTGAGGGTGACATGTCAGAGGGTAAACCTTCACAAAAGGAAGGCAACATGTGCATCTCTTCATCCGAAGACACCTATAACGACCTCCACTGGCCTCCGCCAAAGTCTAAGGTGACACATGAACAGAAGATAATCCTGCGGACCTCATCCTGGATATAATCTTCAACTCCAATCTCCATATGAACCCCAGAAAATGCCTCAACATTTCCTTTTCTCCGGTTGAACCCCGAAAATCGCGCTGATCGCGTAACATCCTTGATTTCATTTCCATCTCCGTTCGACAGAAAAAGTCTCATCCAGTATCGTACTACCGGAGAACATTGCTGATCTGACATCATGACGCTAGACTCCTCGGAGTAACATCTTCACCATCTGGCGAAACCAAAATCTCAAGCGGTAACCACGGCTTGAGTCGCACTGATCGCGTAATACTTCCATCTCTGTCCGACGGAAAAAAATCCTTCCAGCATCGCACTACTGGGAAATACCTTTGATTAAAACCACGATGCTAAACTCCTCGGAGTAACACCTTCACCTTTGGGCAAACCACCTCTCAAACGGTAACCACGGCTTGAGACTAGCTTTATGCTTGCAACATGATGCATGATTGTTTTTTTTTTCTGCGTAATGCTCCATAATCATGGAAATGCTACACGATTTATTATTTTTCTATGCAACATGCTATGCTATTTTTTTTCATGATGAATGCATAAAAACGTCCCCCTCAAGGGATTCTGCTGGGGAGCACGAGACACTCTGTTGAGGAACTCGTCAATACTCCGATCACCACCCCGCTGGGGAATAACACTGATGTTGCTGGGAAAAGATAACCCTTGCTGGGGAAGAACCTCCTTTGCACCCAATCCGCTCGAGAAACTGCTGGGGATAAGGACCACCAACGCTCTGTGGGGATACATCGGTCTTTGACTTGCTGGGGATATCAATCCCGACTCTGCTTGGAGAACCCTCACAGATACCTGACGACTTCACTGGGAAAATGCTCACAGATACTCTGTCGGGAAACAGCCACCTTCAGGCCTGGCGACTAGGGAAGCATCGATCTGACACCTGCTGCGGATAACCATCCTGACCCTGCTAGGGAAGCGAATGCCACTCCGCTGGGGACAACCCATGCAATCCATAGGTAGAATCAACCCAGCTGGGGATGCAGATATCAGTCTGCTACGGAAACTCATCCAATCCACTGGTAGGATGAACACTGCTGGAGATATATTTCATTGAAACCCGCTCCACTCGGGGAATAGCAACCTCCAGACCTGGCTGCTGAGGAAACACCGTTTTAAACCTGCCGGGGATAACCATCTCGACTCGGCTAAGGGATCCATAGACCTTTGGATCTGTTGGGGAGTTAGCCCTCACAACTCTGCTTGGGGACCCCGCCGGGGAAATGAGGAAAGTTGGTACAGAACACCCGTCGACTCATCGAACCACGGTATCCGCCTCCCAATCTCGTATCAGCTTTCCACTTTTTGAGAATTCCCAGACTCGTCTGGACCTTTTCTGCTCCATCATCTTGTATTCCCAACCGCTCCGCGCTCGACGGAAAGCGAACTCCTGGGGATCTATACAGAAATTTCAATTTTCCGACTTTGAAGAGTCTTCTTGATTAATTCCAAAGGTCGTCGGACGTCCTGCCGTCTCTTCATCGTTCTTCTTATCCATTCGTCCCTGATTGGACTCCATGGGTATTTGTTACAGACTTTCCAATCTTCCGATTTTGAAGAGTCTTCTTGATTAATTCCAAGAGTCGTCGTACGTCTCGACGTCTTCTCATCGCTTCTCTCACTTGCCTGTCCCTGATTGGACCCTGCGGGGATTTTCTACAGACTTTCCAATCTTCCGATTTTGAAGAGTCTTCTTGATTATCATCAAGGATCGTCGTACGTCTCAACGTCTCTTCATCGTCCCTCATCCCTGATTGGACTCCATGGGGATTTCTCTTCAACAGCTTCCACCACAACCTGCAAGCGAGTGAAAATATCTAACAGTTCCTGTAAAACAGATCGTTAGATAAAACCGTGCCCCAGGCGTGTCAAGATTTCAACACTTGGGTCACTCAACCTTCCAAATAAGATTTCAAGTTTTCAATCTTATAAACATGCATTGGAAGGGACATGTATGTCTTAAAATGCAAGATTCTTTATCACAAACAATTTGGATGTTTTCGCAATCAAAGCGGTAATGAAAAACAAAAACAAAATTATTTGACTGAATATGCATTTTATTGATTGAAAAAAAGTGGCTCAAATTGAGCCATACAAAGGAAGCAATTCCTGAAAAAAGGTAATTGCGCACAAAAGGAAAAAATATATCCTAATGGCAATGTGAAACTCGTGATCTCATCGGGTTCCAATTCGGTTACACCCCATATGTCCTCAGACTCTCCATGCTTTTTGCCTTCTGAACAAGACGTTTCTGATCGATCCCTACCGGGTATTATCCATGATGCTTTAACCAAAGCGCAAACGATCATGCTAGACGCAGTTGTTCGTTTCAATCCCTCTTTTGCCTGGACCGCCCTTTCGGGTTTTCAGTCCACCGGGATACCCATTTTTGCCCAAGTCGCCTTTTCAGGTTTTCGACTCGCCGGGTGTACATTTTTCTTCATTTTATCCCTAATTTTTGCCCGAACCTTTCTTTCTGTTTTTGGTTCGCCAGGATGCCCATTTTTGCCTGGACTATTTTATTCTTTCCGTCCAGCGGGTCTCTTATACGAAGTATTTTTTTAACTGCATCCGCATTCACAGGGGATGAAAAATCTTCACCATCCATGGTCGTTAGCAACAAGGCTCCACCAGAGAAGACCTTCTTGACCACGAATGGACCTTCATAATTGGGTGTCCATTTACCCCTTCGATCGTTTTGAGGAGGAAGGATCCTTTTCAGCACCATATCACCTACGTGATATTCCCGAGGTCGCACCTTCTTATCAAAAGCACGCTTCATCCTTTGCTGGTACAACTGCCCATGACAGATGACTGCTAGCCTCTTTTCCTCTATCAGGCTTAACTCTTCGTACCGGGTCCTTACCCATTCAGCCTCTTGCAACTTGACGTCCATCAGGACTCTCAAAGAGGGAATCTGAACATCAACAGGTAATACAGCCTCCATTCCATATACCAACGAGAAAGAAGTTGCCCCAGTAGTTGTACGCACCGACGTTCGACACTCATGCAATGCAAACGGCAACATCTCATGCCAGTCGCTGTAGGTTACCACCATTTTCTGCACAATCACACTATCGGTGCATTCCAACGTTATCCGGGCAACGAAAGCTTATCCGCCTTAACCTCCCCATCAGACATTAAAATCCGTTCGGATTCAGGGTCAGGCCCCTCCTCCGGGATCGGTTACTCTCAATATTTCGATCAGAGCACCTCGAGATGTCCTCATCAGGGAACTCAAACTTCATCGGTTGATAATCCTCAATGGGTTGTTGAGCGAGGTAATCAGACAATACCCCTTGATTGCTTTCTGAGAGTATACTGAATCAGTCAACATTATTTTGCTCCTCTCGCAAACCCGTCCGGTCGATGCTGGATTCTCAAACCCATACTTGATCGAATCCATCTCGGAAATCCACAAAGTGGTATGAACCAGCATATACTGTCTCAGTCGGCGAGCAGCCTATGCCAAAGTACATCAAGTTTTCTCGAGCAGTGAATGTATTGTTTCACGGTCGATAAACTTTTTGCTTAGGTAAATTGCATGCTCTTTTCGACAAGACGCGTCATGCTGACCCAATACACCTAGTAGACCCCTCGAGGACTGTCAAGTACAAATTAACAATCTTCCTTCCGCAGGAGGTATCAGAATCAGAGGTTCCTGCTAGTCATTCTTTTTTTTATTTTTTCCAATGCCCCTTGGCAATCATTATTTCACCTGACCGTTTGATCTCTTTTTTCCTGAATGGGTTCCCACGTGGCTGTTAGGTGAGATGTGAACCATGACAGGTAGTTCAATCTATCTAAGAAACCACGAACCTCTCTTTCTGTTCTCGGTTCAGGCGTTTTTTTTTTTTTTTAGCAGGATCACCCTCGATTCCTCTCTTACTTACAATAAACCCCCAGCAGCTTACCGGCCCGCACTCTGATAGTGCACTTATCTGAATTCAACCTCCGTTTGAATTGTCTCAACTGGTCTACTCAGCTTGGCCAGATCTACCAGATGCCCCTCTTCTATTTGGGACTTTGCTATCATGTCATCAACATAATATTCAATTTCATGATGAATCATATCATGAAACAAAGTCACCATGGCTCTCTGATAAGTAGCACCGGCGTTCTGCTTCTCTAGAGGACAGTCTTCTTTCCATGGCAGCTTGTGCACAATGACATCGGTATCCGACCCTGGCATATCCTGACATGACCAGGCGAAGGTATCCACATGTCCCTTCAACAGGACTACCATTCTGCTCTCGACTCGCCTCTGAAGCGGCCCCAATTTTTTTCCTCCCTGACCTCGGCGGTGCTTGGAGTAACAATCTCGCATCGCCCTCGAGCGGCTGAATCACCTTCTCCTCTTGTTTTAACAACCTGGCTAATATTCCAGCAGATCACAATTTTCTTTGCCTTCTTCTTCAGCCTGATTGCTCGGATTGTCGAAGTCATATGAGGTGTAACCAAATTGTTATCAATGAGATCCGGAGAATTACTTTTCGATATCGGAACGAGACAAATCAAAAGGGGAAAAATGAAAATAAACATTGCCATTTTATTTGTTTTTAAACTGCAAAAATAAATGAAAAACAGGGAACACCGCTTTTTGACTGAAAAACATCCATTTATTAATGATGCAGAAATGTTGCAAATTATGAACATGAGGTGGCCCTTACAATGAACCATTACGTGTCGGGCAACACGTATGACTTTCATGCAAATAAAACTGAAAACAGAAATTATTACTCTTCAAGTAGAGTGACCGTGATGATCTTTTTAGGCCTTCCAGTTCTGGACTTCCATCCCTGGTACGCACGACTTTATCCAACCATCAAACTTGCAGTTACCATCAGTCTCTTCACCCATCCCACAGGCGTGATCCGAATCTTCAGCAATTGCACTCACCATTGCCTGACCATGTGCCGGCATAGGACTAGCGTTAACATTCGGTGATGGCACAAAATTGATAGCCTTGGAGTCTACCAGATCCTGGACAACATTCTTGAATGCTCTACAGCCCTCAATGTTATGCCCCGGTGTTCCAGAATGAAATTCGCACTGGGCGTTCTCATCATAGTTAGGAGGCCTCTGATCTGATCTCATCGGAACCATCGCCCTCGGCTGAACCAACCCAAGATCCATCAGCTTTTTGAACAGACCAGCGTATGTCACCGGCGGCTTGTCAAAATGGCGATCAACCCCTTTTCCTTTCACTTGATATCCGGCTCTCTGTTGAGGTGGCTGACGTTGCTGTCGTACGGACTGATTACCAGCAGGGATGGTTACCGCAGCAGTGTGCTGGTAGTAATGATCCCTGCCGTGTCCTCTCTGGGCATACACAGCACTCGATTCACCCTCATTCTTGCGCTTACCATTTCCGAATGGCTTCTTCGATCCTGATGACAAAGCATTACCTCCCTGGATCTTCCCCATTCTCAGCCAACTTTCAATTCTCTCCCCAGCCACCACAATGTCAGCAAATTTAGTGACGGGACAACCCACCATTCTTTCAGCAAATGCCCCCTGCAGGGTACCCATGAAGAGATCAGACATCTCTCTGTCCACCAGTGGAGGTTGAACTCTGGCAGCCAACTCCCTCCACCTTTGTGCATACTCTTTAAACCCCTCGTTATTCTTCTGAGACATACCCTGCAGCTGGGTACGACTCGGAGCCATATCAGCGTTGAACTGATACTGTTTAAAGAATGCATCTCCCAGATCCTGCCAGCTCTTGATGTCAGCAGCCTTTAGCTTGGTGTACCATTCCAGAGATCCTCCGGACAGACTGTCCTGGAAGAAGTACATCCACAGCTTCTGATCCGTCGTATAGGCAGAAATCTTGCGAACGAAAGCTTGGAGGTGGGTCTCCGGGCAGGAACTCCCATTATACTTATCAAATGTGGGCGCCTTGAACTTCTGTGGGATCACAATCCCCTCAACTAGCCCCATGTTTGACATGTTGACAAATCCCGAAGTAGCATGGCTTTCCAGAGCCCTTACCTTCTCTGCCAGTAACTGAATTTCCTTATTCTGTGGCGGGGCACTGTACTGTCCAAAAGGCTCGTTGTGCATGGAGAATTGATCAGCTTCTCGGTCCTCCTCTCTATCGTCATCAACCCCAAAGAATGGAGGGAACAGACTATCCTTCAGATTCTGACCAGGTTGACCACCTGTGGCAGCGCCAAATCCACCAGCATTATTGTTCACCATACCTACGGTCGCTCTTTTTTCACCGTCTCTGGATCCACCCAGCCCCTGGTCGGAGACACCATCCAGGTTGACACCACTATTAGCCGCTGAAGCCCGCTCGAGCTTCTCGACTTTGTCAGCCAAAGCTTTCTGACCAACTGCAAACCCTTGCATGATGTTGATCAGTTCGCTCATCTTATCCTTCAGCTCGAGAATATCCGTGTTTGGAAGATCCATCAATCTGGGGGTGTTGCGTCGAGTGAAGTATCTGTGAGGGCGTGTTGAGTGCAAAGGTACAATTCTACGAGCACGAGCAATGATTCCTGCAGCAATCAAGCACGTTAGAACCCGACATCTGCAAAACAGCAAACAGGTTAATATGCATGAATGCAACGTCTATCCATACGAGGAAGCTTCTGTCTTTCGATCCTGGTTTCATCGAGACAGATAATATTTTAACATCCACATTCTGAAATTCAAGATGTCTCTCAACCAGATTCTCAATCAATGATACTCCCCATATGGCTAGACGTAGTTTAAGTGCAGATGAATGCAAAACGGGAATGATGCAGATGTATGAATGCAATGCATTGCCATCCTCCAAGTCCTCTGATCATCTGTTGCCCTGAATCACATCCCGGACCACTGAACTGATCACAACCATCTGAAGGAATATGTAACCACAAATCCAACTCAAAGGGTTCTGAAATAAACGGAACTGCCAAATACATCATCATCATCACCAGACAATCTCTGAGCAGATCACCACAATAACCTCTGAATCGGCCCGGGGAATCCTGAAATAAACGGATCCCCACTGATAAATACTGCGGACAGCACTCCGGCGTCTCGGAAATAAATGGTCATAAATCCGACTTATAAATATGACTCTGATCAACGGAACCAAAAGTCACCATCTGAGTCACCATCTGAACATGCATCTGAAAGAATCACCCTCCCCTCACAGGTAAATTCTAATCAGGTCATCCTAAGGCGGATAATGGTCTCGACAATCGGGCAGAGATACTCAATGGGTTTGCCCTTTCGGGTGTTCCATTGTAGCTCCCTTAAGATCGTCTAAACCAAAGATCCGAGAAATGATCGGTCACCGGAGTCAATAGTTCAAAAGAGATAACCCAACCAAAGTGGAAAACCCCACTGGAAGAGCACTTCTCAGATGAACCTCGTCCGGCTTGTGGTATGTCACGTCGCAACAATGTGCCCAACCGGCATGTGAGCGACGTGAGACCACGCTAATCCTAGGTGTATACTCGGGCCTGGGTTTTAGCCCCACTCAGAACACCCACCCCAAAACAGAGGAACCACCTGCACAGAGGACGGCAACATGATAGTATGATGCATACAAATATTTATGCAAATATATACACAGTCAGAATAATAAATGCAATAAATAACACAAAACAAGCAACCTAAACTACCCTAGAACGCTAGGAGAGACTCGCTTAGGGAAGATGGACCAGCACAGGTCAACAACAGTAATTCCCCAGCAGAGTCGCCAGCTGTCGCATCCGCGAAAAACAACCGGCGGGCTGAAACAAAAACAACACAGAGCCGCCATTGCGCGTTATTTATCCCAAGATAGGGAAAGGAAACGCTCAGAGAAACCTGAAAAAAGCATGGTCTCGCGACCAAAGAGAAAGGGTAAGGGAGTCGGTTACGCAAGGGGAAGGTATTAGCATCCCTCACGTCCGTCGTACTCGACGGGATCCACGCTCTAAGAAAAGAAAAGGTTGCTAAAACACCACACACACACGCACCGAAGACAACACAGGTGGGGTTAAGAGGAAGAGAGCTCGATAGGACATCGCATCCTATGCCTACGTATCTCGTCTGGAACGAGAATCAGAGCTGCCGTAGTTCGGCTCACGCACGCCAAACAAGACACACACACCCACAGGCAAACATGGAGCCTGAATACCAATCACTGGACTTACATCAGCATCCGAACCAAACACACAATCAGGATACGTACAGCCAATCGCTGGGCTTACGTCCATATCCTGACACACAAGAAGATAACAAGTAAACACACACAAAAAAGAAAAAAAAGTGCCCGGAGAGACCTCGCACGGTCTCCTGCCTACATACCTCGTCTGGAACGAGGATCAGGGCGATGTAGTTCCCCTGAAAAGGAAAGAAATTCTAGCCAGAAACCAAGGGGAGACACACTACCAGGGAGCTGTACTCGAGCCCAGTGTTATCATGCATCATTGCCCTATGTTGTGGTTTCTACCTACTTGCACAACAACAAGCTAATCCTATCCAGGAAGAAAGCAAGCATGCAAGCATCAATCAAAATAAAACAAACATTTCACATAGCACACACTATATCCAGTCAAGTGAGGCTCAAACAAAAGGTGGACTGCTGAGGCAAGTCATCTGTACAAGGTAGAGTTAGCTCTTAACCTTGCCATTGAGAGGCTAAGGTGAAGCTGATGAAAGGTGAGTGAAGATTAGACTTCACAGCTCTTATCCCTGTCCAGGGAGAGCTTCAGACAAAGGAGCGTGGGTCCAGAATGGAGGGACCCTTCTACGCTCAAGACTCTGACTAGATTGTGCAACAGCACAAGATCTTGGGTTAATGTCCCAATGCATCTACACAGTGGTGTGAGCAGAGGGACGACTCAACAGAATAGCGGGGGATAGATTGCATATCCCTTGGATTTCGCCAATTGCCTCATAGAGGTCTTCACCTGCTTGGCACAAAAGTAAACAATCACAAACATCGCCTCTTAAGGAGGACTTCAGACAGTTGCCTGGCTAAATAACAAGCCAGGTCTTCCAGACTACATGAAGTATAGAGAGTCTACCTCAACTGGTTTATACAACCAAGCAGCAGCAAGCAAGTTCTTAAAGAACTGTAAGCGACTAAATGTACCTGAAATCAATCAAGTATCATCAGTACTCAGACAAACCAACAATAAACAGCAAAAGTCAATCTATATAGACAACACAAGTTAATGCACATAAGTGCAAGCCATGAGCCCAAGCTCAAGCATCAAATCCTACAACACAAAATCAATGTTAGTTTACAACATCACACAAAACTCAATTTGCAACTTGCATTTATCTCCTTAAGCCTTTTGCATTTCAACCTGAAAGTCCAAACCAAATGTGAGAAACTAGACCACTAGGCCAAGCCTAGGGTCCAAGGGGGATAAAAAAATCAAAACAGCAAGTGCAAACCAACCAAAATCACATTCAAACAAATTAAAAGCAATTGCAATTGGTCCCATGCTCATATCATTCACCATTATCATTTCATGCACAAAATAGCATCCAACATGCAATTTGCCACTTCAAAAGACCAAACAGAACTATCTCACTCAAAAGCATACCAAATCAATTCAATTAATTCCACAAAAATTCACACCTAAACAGGACACATTCAATGTATAGCATGTCAATTTTCAGCTCAATTGGACAAAAGAAAGTAGGTCAATGAAAATCAAAAAGTCCAGACACATTTATACAAGCCAAAACAAGGCATTCAAACAAGCATCCACTTCAATAAATCATAAAACAGTGACAACAATTAAGAAATGAATGGGATCAAAACCACAATGTCCTATAATGTGTCTACAATGCTCATGTCAAATTTCATCTTCATCCAATACACTATGAGCATTTCACAAATGAATTACCAACATGTGTCACACAATGTCACAAAATGAGCACACTGAGAAGAAAATTATCAATCAATTAGAAAACTCCATCAAAAATTCCAGCAAAAATCACATGCAATCCTGACATATCAATGCTCATCCACACAAAATTTCAGCTCAAATCAACATCCCTAAGCATTTTAAATAAAATCATGAAGTTGACCTAGCTTGGTGTGACACAAATTGTCACACCTCTAATCAAAAAATCATATCTCCATCACCAAGTATCCAAAAATCACAAACTCTACATGAAAATCACCATCAACATGTCCAGAACAAGCACATAAATTTTCATCCATTTATTTGAAAGCATCACTATTTCATGAGAGATATGGCATGGTATGTGCAAATGTGACAACATCAAGTAAACCCTAGGCCAATTAATTTTCTACACATGCAAAAAATCCACAAAAATCATCATTAAATTCTTCACATCATCATGAGAACAATGCAAAAATTCTCACAAAATTTGGATGCAAAATGAGTGAGATATGAATTTTCTAAGTTATGGCATCAAAATGAAATAACCAAAAGAAAAAGAAATGAAATAATAATAAATAATTAAATCCAGTGGCAATTTCGTAATATTTAAGCGCCAGCACCAAACGACGGCGTTTCAATTTAATGTGTTGCCAGCGTTCTATTGGACCAAACAGGCGGGTAACATGAATTTGAACCAGGAAAGGAAAAAATAAGATCAAACACACTATTCCCTTCGTTCTTCACCAAGAACTCTTCAAATTTTTCCAGATTTCGCCAAGAACACTTTTCAACGAAACGCAACAATCCATACATCAACGTGACCGTCCTTCAACAAGGATTCAAGATATGCAACTATTTTCTCCTAATTCCTAACACAGCCACGGGATCGAACGATTAAAGTTTCACATCCAAACATTCAACTCACGATATCTCTCTCCACACTCAATCAATTCACAAACCACAAGTTGCATCGTGTTCTACATCACAAGATCTACCTAAACCACATCAAGATTTTGAGAATTAGAGAGTTCGAGTTCTTACCTTAAAATGAAGACAGTGTCGAATCTGCAAGCTTCACCGTCCAAATTGTGAAAACAGAAGAAGATTAATGTCCAGGAAGATGAATAGAAAAGCTAGCTCGATCCAAGGTTGCTCCAGATGTGAGAATTCTCAAAATGCCATTGTTGAGCTCGTGATGAACAGTCCACGAATCTGAAGCTTCTTCCCCTAATTTACCAAAACAGACGTAGCTTATGGTTTGTGGATCACGAATCAAAAAGAATCAAGCAATTTCATGAAGAAATGGTGGAGAAATCTTGAAAAATGTTGATGAAGTTTTTTTGAGAGAATTTGGAAAATGGAGGGAAAGTTTGTTATGATTCTTGATAATTGTGATTATGATTAACATTCTGTTATGATTAGAACTAAATACCAATCCCTTAATCACTCTCTTAATCACAATTTAGCAAAAATGAGTTTAATTAGTGTAATGTGAAACTTAAGTGCAAGTCCAAAAATGCCCTTGCCAAATATTGCCATGTGACAGCTCATGACAGCTCAAGCAACTTCTAAATGTCATTTGGAGTGTGTTGCAAAAAGTCTCATTCCAAAATTCCATGTAATTCTCAAATTGGACCATTTTGCCCTTGGATTTTAATTGTTGCACTTGAAAATTGACCTTTTGCATTGACCATTTTTGATGAATTTTGATTATGCACCATGAAAGTACATGTGAAATGGGGTTTGCTCATAAAAAGATCAACCATTTTGGACATTCCATGTGAAAGTTATGCCACTTTGATTATAGGCATTTTTGGAAAATGAATGGACCATAACTTGCCAACCATACATGGGAATTTCAAGTTCTTGGACTTTTTGGAAAGGTGAGAATAAGATCTACAACTTTCATGTTGGACAAATTTTCATTTGAAGCTTTCTTGGACACGTAATTTTGTGATGAAAAACTTTCCATTTTTGGAAACCTCCATTACAAGTCACTTTCTATTTTTGGAAATTTTTGTCCTGACTTTATTTTCTTCATTCTTGAGCTTTGACATGTCAAATGAAACTTGTTTCAACATGAATGAAGTGTATCCAACTCTCTCCTACCTCCAAATCCATAAAATCAATCACAGTTGACCACAGTTGACTTTTTCAACTGATAGATGAATTTGGCAATGCACTGATCAATCTGAGCCCCAATCTTCTGATGAAATGGCTCAAGGATGAAACCCTAGCCTCCATAAGCTCAATACAATCATGAAATGATCCTCATATCCATTGTAGACCCCGTCTCCTTGCTATGCCCTGGTTGGCCCAATGCAACTGATTAGGGTTGACCAATGGTCAAAACCCTAATCTCAAGGTATATGATCAAACACTTACACCTCTTGGATGATATCAAAACCCTGACAATGATGATGTATCACCTCAACCAAGATGTAGCTCAATCTCCTTTTGAGAACTATGAAACCCTAATTTGGACTTCCATCCTCAGATGATTAATAACCAGTCCAATGAAACCCTAGCTTGCACCATGACCTCTTATCTTCTGATCAAGACTTAAGAGGATAACTTGCACAATGTAACCACATGATATGCAATATGCAATGCCTAATGACCTAAAAATGTTATGCAATATGTTATGCTAGTCCCAAGAAAGGAGGGCAAATTTTGAGGTGTTACAGAAAGGAATCAGCCCGACAATGTGTATGCACAAGATTTTGATGGAGGATGATCAGAAACCGGTCGTCCAACCTCAAAGAAGATTGAATCCTGCTATGAAAGAAGTTGTTCGCAAGGAGGTTGTGAAACTTTTAGATGCAGGGTTAATTTACCCAATATCTGACAATTCGTGGATGAGCCCAGTTCATGTGGTACCAAAGAAGGGAGGGACAACTGTGATAAAAAATGAGAAGAATGAGTTGATCCCCACCCGTACTGTTACAGGATGGAGAGTTTGCATAGACTATAGAAGACTAAACACTGCTACAAGGAAGGATCATTTTCCTTTACCTTTTATCGATCAGATGTTGGAAAGATTGGAAGGTCATGATTTCTACTATTTTCTGGATGGGTACTCAGGGTACAACCAAATTGCGGTGGCACCTAAGGATCAAGAAAAAACAGCATTCACATGCCCATACGGAATCTTTGCTTATAGAAGAATGCCATTTGGTTTATGCAACGCACCCGCAACATTTCAGAGGTGTATGACATCCATATTTTCCGATATGCTTGAAAAGCACATGGAAGTGTTTATGGATGATTTTTCGGTATTTGGATCTTCTTTTGAAAATTGTTTGTATAATCTGTCACTTGTGCTGGAAAGGTGTCAACAAACCAATCTAATTCTGAATTGGGAAAAGTGTCACTTCATGGTGAGAGAAGGGATAGTACTAGGTCATAAAATTTCCCATCAGGGGATAGAAGTTGACAAGGCAAAAGTGGAAGTGATCGCCAATCTACCTCAC
This sequence comes from Lathyrus oleraceus, assembly GCF_024323335.1. NCBI lineage: Eukaryota > Viridiplantae > Streptophyta > Magnoliopsida > Fabales > Fabaceae > Lathyrus > Lathyrus oleraceus. Next base: position 275,045,192 of record NC_066585.1, on the reverse strand, counting down.
CCTGTGAACGAGAAAGGTATATGGAGTTTCTTAGGACATGCAGGATTCTATCGTAGGTTCATCAAAGATTTCTCCAAGATCGCAAAACCATTGACTAGCCTGCTTGTGAAGGATACTTTGTTTCTGTTTGACAAAAAGTGCAACGAAGCCTTCGAGACTCTGAAAAATAAATTGGTGTTTGCTCCTATCGTGATCTCGCCTTACTGGTCTCTACCCTTTGAGATAATGTGCGATGCGAGCGATATAGCAGTAGGGGCAGTCTTGGGGCAAAGAAAAGACAAACGCCTTCACGTCATCTACTATGCTAGCCATGTGTTGAATCCAGCCCAGATGAATTATGCAACCACAGAGAAGGAGTTACTGGCGGTGGTTTATGCCTTTGACAAATTTCGGCAATACTTGTTGGGAACAAAGGTAATTGTTTATACTGACCATGCTGCATTGAAATATCTTTTTTCTAATTAGGACTCGAAGCCAAGGCTGCTCAGATGGATCTTGCTGTTGCAAGAATTTGACCTTGAAATTCGAGACAAAAAGGGGTGTGAAAACACCGTTGCTGACCATCTGTCCCGAATGTCTCCGATTGAAGAGACGGAAGAAGAACATCCCATAAAGGACGAGTTTATAGATGAAAGAATCCTCGCGGTGGTGGGTGTTCATTGGTTTGCAGACTATGCAAACTACCTGGTAGGTGGTATAATTCCTGATGACTTTGATTATAACAAAAAGAAAAAGTTTCTTCATGATTGCAGGTTTTATTTGTGGGACGAACCATTCTTTTATAAGAAAGGGGTAGACGGACTGATTCGCCGATGTGTCCCTGAGGAAGAACAAAATGAAGTCTTAAAGGCTTGTCATGACTCCGATTATGGGGGACACTTTAGTGGAGACAGGACAGCCGCAAAAATCCTCCAATCCGGGTTGTACTGGCCCACGTTGTTTAAGGATGCCCAAGTCGTGGTGAAGGAATGTGACAGATGCCAACGGACAGGAAATATCTCTAGAAAGAATCAGATGCCTCAAGAGGGCATGCTTGAAGTGGAATTATTTGATGTTTAGGGAATAGACTTTATGGGCCCATTTCCACCCTCATTTGGAAAAAATTATATTCTGGTGGCTGTGGACTACGTCTCCAAATGGGTGGAAGCTGTAGCTCTCCCCTCTAATGACGCTAGAGCAGTGGTAAGCTTCCTTAAACAAAATATCTTCTCCAGGTTTGGTGTGCCTCGAGCACTTATCAGTGATGAAGGAACATATTTCTTGAATAAGCTCATGGAGAACTTATTAAAGAAATATAATGTGAAGCACAAGATTGCCACACCATATCATCCCCAAACGAGTGGGCAAGTTGAAGTGTCTAATCGGCAAATTAAAAAGATCTTGGAAAAAACAGTCAGTGCTTCACGAAAAGATTGGGCAATCAAATTGGATGACGCGCTATGGGCGTACCGAACCGCTTTCAAAACACCAATTGGCATGTCTCCGTATCAGCTGATTTATGGTAAGGCTTGTCATCTTCCTTTGGAATTGGAGCACAAAGCCTTTTGGGCATCCAAATTCTTAAATTGTGATCTTGCAAAAGCCGGTGAATCCCGAATTCTTCAACTTCACGAGTTAGAAGAATTTCGTAATCAGGCATATGAGAATGCAAAGATGTATAAGGAGCAAACACGGAAGTGGCATGATCAGAGAATCATCAGGAAAGATTTCTGGGAGGGACAACTGGTATTGTTGTTAAATTCGCGGCTCAAGTTGTTTCCTGGGAAATTAAAGTCCAGATGGTCCGGGCTATTTGTCGTGCATAAAGTTTTTCCACACGGAGCAATAAAGATTAAGAACCAAGACAATGGAGATATATTCAAGGTGAATGGCCAACGGCTGAAGCCATATTACAGAGGCCTTCAATCGGGTTTGATTGACCATATGCGCCTCGCCTAATGAGGTGGGCAACCGTCGAGCCATGCGACGTTAAACGAAGCGCTTCGTGGGAGGCAACCCACGTGTTCGATTGCTAACCTATTTTTTTTTCGTTTCTTTTCTGTATGGGTGTGAAATGTTGTTGCAGGTAAGGAGAAAGGATACCATAATCATAATCACGTCGCAGTGACAGGATGCCAGACCAAAGAAGCATTTCCGAATTCAGAAAATGTGAAAAACAGGGGCATCCACACGGCCACCCGTGTGCTGACACACGACCGTGTTAATTAAAACAGAAAATTAACACGGGCGCCCGTGTGCTGACACACGGCCGTGTTAATTAAAACAGAAAATTAACACGGGTGCCCGTGTGCAGGAACACGGCCGTGTTGTTCGTAACGGGTAAAATTTTCAAAATTTTTGATTTTGGGTATTTTAAGTAATGGGCCTCACTTGCTACTATCCCTATTCCTCACCACTCATTCTCACTTTTTCTGATTTTGGCAACCTCTCTCTCCCACTTCCTCCATTGTTAACCCAGCCTCCATCAAGCTAAGCTTCAATTTTCTCCTAGCTCCACTCACTTTCACATCCACTCACCTTCACAAAAAGTGTTCCCCTCGTCGTCCTCTACACAGTGACGGTTGTAGTTTTCACTAACCGTTTCGTTGGATTTTGAGAAATTTTTGTCAGGTACATTATGCCTCCAAAGCGTGCAAGCAAGGAGAAGGAGGTAGCCACGTCTTCTCGACCAAAGCAACGGGTTAGACGCTCTACAAACAATAATGGCATTTTGTTTGACCAACCGGAGCATCAAGAAAGGTATGTCATTCTAGCCAAACGTAAGCTTATTCCGACCAGATATATGTGTGATGCCACCCTGGATGAGTTAGGTTTGAAAGAAGAGGTGCACCGCATGTTCCACAACATTGGTATGTTGGAATACATGCAATTTGAGGCACCGACCTTCGCTCGGATAACCCTTGAATTTTTGAGTATGGTTGAGTTCAAGATGCGAAGAAGGTGGACAGGGTCGGAGTTGGAGTTTTATGGGCAAATTACTTTCCGCCTGTTTGATGAAGATCATGAGTTATCGGTTGCGGAACTGGGGAGTATTCTGAAACTCCCAGTATCTGGACCCGGATCCCCTCCGGACACTTTTTCTGCTGTTGATTTCTAGCAAGCTATTACAGCTAAAACTGGGTATAACCCCAGCTCGGGAAAGGCTTCTGGAATTCACAACCCGTGCTTTAGGTATGCACAAAAAGGGTTAGCGTACACCCTGTTCGGACGGGGTGATAGTACTGGGGTTGCGGCAAAGAGAGAATTATATTTTCTGTATTGCATGGCTCACAATGAGAGAACCAATGCAGCGGCTTTCGTCGCCAATCATCTAAAACAGGTTGGCCATGCAACTACTGGGGATATTTCTGTAGGTGGTATGATCACGCAGATTGCGGGCCACTTCGGGTATGATCAACTGCTGATGGAAGAGACTGCAGTAATGGGCAAGAATAGGATTGACATGCACACGCTAGTCAATCAACAAATGATTGTCATCAGGCCGACTCATTACGCTCTGATGATTCACAATGTGGAAGTGCTCGCACTACCAGCACCTGGGTCCATTAGCATTGCCAATGCTGCTAATTGGTTGTATACAGGTTCAACCCAAGCGGGAGGGGAAGATACACCGTTTGACCATGACCTTTCAGGTGAGGACATGGAAGAAGACGAGAGGCAAACTACTTACAGTATGCCACCCCCACATGATTCGAGCCTACCAGGTGAAGGCTCCTCTTTTATGTCTCAGGATCAGTGGGGTTGGATCCAGACGGAGATGGGAACTCTCCGCACCGAGCAGACCAGGCAAGGTGCAAAACTTGATAGACAGAGTGTGGAACTGTTCCGGCAAGGGACAATCATGGATGATATGCAGGCCATGATGCAACGTCTGATATTGCATTTCCCGCACGATCCTCCGCCTCCTTCTCAACAGTGAGCACTGTAAGTCTCCTTCGTGTTTGAATTTAAACATTGAGGTCAATGTTTAGTTCAAGTGTGGGGGGGTTTTTCTCCTTTCATGTTTTAGTTTCTTTCAATTTGTTTTGTTTTTGTTATGTTATCATTATATTAGTAGGTTTGTTTGTTTTGTTTGTTTTCTGTTCTTTTGGACCTACTGTGTGTACAGGGTGATGAGAAACGGTTGGACGAGCCCGGGATCAATGGTAGTGGTTGAATGACACTCCTCAAACTTAGGCTGATAAGGCATCCCGGAAGTTGATGCAACCTTGAGAAAAGAAGTCGGACACATTTTGGGGACACCGGACCAAGAAAGCGGCATGGAAAGACCAAGTCAGGAAAGAACCACATAACACGAAGAGATTTCAGAGCCTGCAAGCTAACCAACATGGTGAGATCACAAAAAGCCAAACACGAAATATCAACATGAGAGTTCATCCAGGTATGACTTTATCACTCTGATTTTGCGTATGTCCTGTTGACACGTCACAACATGACAACACACACTGAGACAAATTGTTTGTTTAGCCAGGGCCTTTTTAGCCATCCCTATATGTATGCTTCCCTTCGTAAACCCCGTTGAGCCTTAGCCATTTTATTCATTGTAAACCCCATGTTAACGTTTAAGCATTATTCATCATGAACCCCCTGTTAACTTTTAATCATCCATTCCCTTTTGTGTCATAACTCGGTATGATTGTGTGAATTGCAAGATGTGCAATAAAACTAAGTTTGGGGTGGAAATCTTGAAAGAGAAGACAAGTGCATAAGATGAGATCATACAAAAAGAAAATAGTATGTAGTTTCTTTAAAAGAAAAAAAAAGAAAAAAAAGAAAAAAAAAGAAAAGAAAAACAAAAGAGAAAAATGCACTTGCCGAGACCTTAGATTCTAACAAATATAAAATGCTCGGAAAATTTGAGTAGAAAAAGAATCAAAAGAGTGAAATTAACCCCTAGAGTATATGTGATGCACAGAAAAAAAGAGAAAGAAAAATCACACAACATGACTACCGAGTTCAAAACCCTTTGTTATCCAATTTTTTTGTTTATCCCACCGTACCCAAGCCCCGTTACAACCTAAAAAGACCTCAAAAAGTGTGTGGAATCTGCTGTGGTAGTGACATTAGAATGTATTCAAAGTTAAGAGTTGGTATTACATACTGTGCTGTGAGTGTACACACCTAACCCTGAGAGATATTGTGAGTGTGTGAAAAGCTTGCAGGTGAAGAGGTTTCTGATGTGGAAATATGGTAAACTGCCTGAATCGGAGAGACCTGAAACTCGATTGGAAAGGAAGAACACAAATGGTGAAAGACTAGGTTGCATTGTGGAAAGCGAATTCGGGGGTGACCTTTGTTTGGACTCAATACATCACTTGAGGACAAGCAATGAGACAAGTTTGGGGTTGTGATCGGTCACCATTTCCATTGAATTCCCGCCGCTAATCCGACATATTTTCATCACCTTGGTAAGATTTATGTTTGTTTTTAGTTGCATTTGAGTCAATTAGCATGTTTTGTTGGTTTGGTATTGCATTGCATTCGATTACGAGTTTATGTCAAAAAGATCTCGTTTATGCTTCGTTTGGTAGTGTTATTGTTACAGGTTTAAAAAGCAAGAATGGTGAAGTTCTGGACACTCTGAAGGATAAAAATATGAGAAAACAGCAGGTCAACACGGGCACTCGTGTGCCACAACACTGCCCGTGTTGTTGATCAAGCAGAGCAGAGAGGGAGCAGAAAACAGGGATCAACACGGCCACCCGTGTGCCACCACACGACCGTGTTGATTAAAACAGTGCATTAACACGTGCACCCGTGTGTAGGGGCACGACCCGTGTTGTTGCCACTGTAACTTATGCTGAAAATAATTAATGCTGAAGAACAACACGGCCACCCGTGTGCCACCACACGGCCGTGTTGATTGAACGCAACTTGGAAAACCTAATTTTTGCTGTATGAATCGATTCTGCTCATTAAGGGTAGTTTGGACCTTTAGCTTGGAAGAGAGTCATCTGAAGCTATAAGAAGGCTTGGAAGAGAAAGAAGAAGGGACCTTTGGAGAGACGAACGAAAGCATTGCATTGGAGAAGATAACGAATACGACGGATTTGAAGACGGCGAGATTCAAGGGTATCAACCATTGAAGATCAAACTCTCCTAATTCTTTGTAATGTCTAATCTTTACTTTATGAGTTCTTTAAGTACTATGAGAGGCTAAACCCCCTGATGCTAGGGGGGTGGTCATGATGTTATCACATGTTATGAATTTGAACCTATGATTTCTTGATTACTATGTTACGTATTTCAATTCAATTGTGTGATGTTATTATGCTTTTGTATCGGACAAATACAAATTGATCTATGACTTCCAATAACAGGATTGTGATTGGTAGGGTTTTCACACAATTGGGTTTATGAATGCATCATCTAGGACTAGTAACTTTCGTAAATCACCGTAAACCTTGATATTTTGTATGATTAAAACCAATGATTAATTGAATGGACATTTGAGTGAGAATTGGTAGTTTAATAGTTTCTTCCTTAAGGACTTAAGTAAGAACATACCAGAGGTTAGGTGATTGAATGTTTCATATGTATTAAAGCAATCAGGACTGAATTCATAACCGGTTAACTCAACCACTCACCCTAGCATCTTTTATCTTAATCAATTATTTCTACTATTTTTGTGTTTACGATTATAAATTCCAAAACAACCAAACCATTATCTTTTTTGTTCTGGTAGAATCGAATTAAAATAAGTAATTCCTACGCAATCCTTGAGATCGATACTTGGAAATAAAACTCCTTATTACTACATCGGTAAAAATAGTACACTTGCTATTTTTCCGATCAGTCACCTACCTGAGAGATATGGATATCTCATAACTTATCAAGGTGATGTGTTACTCATGGATCAAGATGAGCGTGTGACCTACCAAGAGGCCATAACTGGTCCCGAGTCTGAGAAGTGGCTAGAAGCCATGAAATCTAAAATGGATTCCATGTACACAACCCAAGTTTGGACCCTGGTAGAGCCTCCTGTAGGAGTTAACCCTATAGGATGCAAGTGGGTCTTCAAAAAGAAGACTGACATGGATGGTAAGGTACATACCTATAAGGCAAGACTGGTTGCAAAAGGATATAAATAAATTCATGGGGTTGATTATGATGAAACCTTTTCACCAATTGCAATGCTTAAATCTGTTCGGATTTTACTTGTTATTGTTGCATATCATGATTATGAAATATGGAAGATGGATGTCAAAACTGCTTTCCTTAATGGGAATCTTCTTGAGGATGTGTACATGACACATCCTGAAGGATTTGACATACTAGAAGAAGCCCAAAAGATATGTAAGTTACAAAGATCAATCTATGGATTGAAGCAAGCTTCCAGAAGCTGGAATCTTTGTTTTGATGAAAAGTAAAACAATATGGATTCATCAAGAACAAAGATGAGCCTTGTGTCTACAAGAAGGTTAGTGGGAGCATGATTGTTTTCCTGGTATTATATGTATATGATATATTACTCATTGGAAACGATTTCCCTACCCTACAATAAGTAAAGTCTTGGTTGGGGAAATGATTTTCTATGAAGGACCTAGGTGAAACAGCCTATATATTAGGAATCAGGATCTATAAAGATAGATCATAAAAACTGCTTGGCCTAAGTCAGAGTACATACATAGACAAATGCTGAGACACTTTAATATGCATGATTCCAAGAAAGGATTCATACCTATGCAACATGGCTTGTGTCTATAAAAAACACAATCCCCTTCAACTAAGGAAGAAAGGGGTCGCATGAATAAGATTCCATATGCATATGCAATAGGATCTATCATGTATGCCATGTTATGTACTTGACCAGATGTCTCGTATGCTTTAAGTGCAACGAGTAGGTACCAATCTGATCCCGGTGATGCTCATTGGGTAGCTGTCAAGAATATCCTTAAGTATTTGAGAAGGACTAAGGACACATTCTTGATATATTGAGGTCAGGAAGAGCTTGCTGTAATTGGATACACCGATGCTAGCTTCCAGACAGATAAGGATGACTTTAGATCGCAATCTGGTTATGTGTTTTGCTTAAACGGTGGCGCTGTAAGCTGGAAAAGTTCAAAGCAGGATACAATTGTTGATTCTACAATTGAGGCCGAGTATATTGTTGCCTCAAGTGCAGTAAAGGAAATTGTTTGGATCAAAAAGTTCATTAGTGAACTTGGCATAGTTCCTAGCATTGTGGATCCCATTGGTCTCTATTGTGATAACAATGGTGCTATCGCACAAGCTAAGGAGCCTAGATCTCACAAACGATCCAAACACATACTTAGGCGTTATCACCTCATTCAAGAGATAATAGATAGAGGAGATGTGAAAATATGCAGAGTACCTACACTTAACAATATTGTTGACCCACTGACAAAGCCTTTTGCGCAGCAGAAGCATGATGACCATACTAGATCTATGAGCATTAGGGGTATGCCTGATTGGCTTTAGTGCTAGTGGGAGATTGTTGGTGTAAGCCCTAGAGGCCAATACTTTTGGTACTTGTATTGAATTATTTATTAATAATAAAAGGCTTTTTCTTTATTATGTTTGTTTAATAAAGTCCATAGAATAGCTAGTCAGTTTAATGTATCAAGTGTGACTTAATCATGAGATCCTATTAAACATAAGGACACTATTCTTAAAGTATCCGTAGTCGAGCTTTGTCGTAAAGTGGGATAACATTAAAGCATTAAGACTATTATGTATATAGACTGATGATCACATCTCATGGATCATGGATAAAGAGTTATCAAGTCTTAAACATAGGTATGAATATTAAGAGTAATATTTATACTGGATTGGCCTGCTATGAGAATACTATATAGAATGTTATGCAAAGTGTCATAAGTTATTCTAATGGTGATAGTGGTGTATACCACCCTTCGACCTGAAACCACTATGGACCCTAGATGTAGAGTCGAGTGCCTTATTGCTTATCAAACATTGTCCGTAATTGGATGACCATAAAGACAGTTGATGGATACTCCACGAAACATGCTGAGGGACATGAGTGACCTGGATGGAATTTGCCCATCCTGCGTAACAAGATAAATGTCTACGGGCCCAATATTGAACTGGACAAGGATGACACGATCTATACCTTGTGTTCAATATAGACATAGGGCCAAAAGTGTAATTGTACACATAAGTATTATTACAAAAGGATTTGTCAGATCACATGACATTTTCGTGTCTTGGGTAGCAGTGATGTGTTGCTAGATACCGCTCACTGTTTATCATGTTAAATATGTGATTTAATATAATTACTAATGTCGCGAAAACCTACAGGGTCACACACAAAAGGACGGAGTGATGAGAGATAGAGTAACTAAGGAACACCGTAAGATACGGTGCACTTAAGTGAATTGTAGAACATTGTAAGGTACGGTGTACTTAAGTAGAATACGAAATATGGTAAGGTACCACACGCTTAAGTGATTTTGGCATATCATAAGATATGGGCCACATACACTTAAATGGGTTTTTTAGCTTGCAGCCCACACAAGTGGTTCTATAAATAGAACCCTTGTGCAGAAGCATTTGTGTAGTTGCAATTTCGTTTCTCTCTCACTCTCACTCAAAGCCTTCATTCGTAGCAACTAGCACTGAGATTGAAGAAATCCGTTCGTGTGGACTGAGTAGAGGCGTTGTCACCGTTCAATGTTCGTGATCGCTCCGTAGATCTGCATCAAAGGTTTCAATCGCCACAAGAGGTAACGATTTTATCACTGATCATGCTCATTCGTAAGAATCACTAAAGGAGAAGTTTTTTTTTTTAAATTTCGCTGCATTTTGTATCGCCCTTCTTCTTCACATTTTAAGGTTAAAATTAATTAGATAACTCTGATTAATCTTTAAAAATAGAGAATTTAATTTTTGCTCATCTCAACAAATATTTTTTCTAACTTAAAAGATGAGTATTCAAGTGTTTTATAGTAAAATGCTGCAAATAATCCTAAATGGGGGTACAAAAAAGAAACACATATATCATTAAGACCAAATATACACCAAGGAGTCTAAATAATGAAAGCTCAATTGATTGACATAGTGTGGAAATCAATTAGAGAAGTTTGACGCGCCTAACTGCAAACCATATCCAAGCTAAACTTGCCTTCTACACAAAAAAGATATAAACATTAACAATAAACAAATAAAATATGGGGATATTTGATTCACCATCTATTGGAGGCGTTAGCCAATCAATTGGCACACTCAATTTGGTAAGATTTCGATATGAATTTCAATCAGCACAATTGATAATGAATACTTGCCTAAAATATACAACCAAAGCTTCAGAAGACACACTATAAATAGGTATGCTTCCTCTATTATTGATTACATTCATACTTTCCTACATCTTTTCCTGTGAGAGTTCATTCGCCATGTGTATCATCATGGCATCCTCAAACCAAAAATTCAAAGAACCACCACTAAGAAGAGATATTATCACGGTTATGCTAATGAGTAAAAAGCAATAAGAAAAGACATTGATCCTAGAAAATAAGATAAAAGAACCATGGTATATGGAAGAAAACTTCATGAGAGGCTATAAGTCATACTCTCATATGCGTCAAGCATCTTTGAGAGCATTATTTACTAAGGCACCTGATAAAATCTTCCCAAATCTGGTGAAAGAATTCTACTCGAACTTGCATGTGATTGGAAAAACTCTGACATCGTCAGTAAAAAATTTAAGAATCATGATCCAGAGAGAATGCTTCAGTAGAATGCTTGAAATACCATTCCTAGGAACGTCCTACAAGTCATAGAGGCCCATAGGTCTCAAAAACTTCAAATGAACTATAACCTTAAACACTATTGTCACTGACCCCATGGAGAAAATAAAATTCCCATTTAGAACAATCCTCTTAAAGCCAAAAGTACGAATCATTCACTACCTTATAATAACTATGTTATTAAAGATGATATCATCCCTCTCCAGCTTCTCACCCAAAACATTGCAACAAGTTGGGTAGATGTAATATTTCACTAGACTGATCTAAGGCATTTGAATTAATGTGTGATCCAAGTGAATTTTCTATAAGAGTTGTATTGGGCCAAAGGCATAACAAAGTATTCTATTCCATCTACTATGCAAGCAATAATTTTATTTAAGCCCAAATTAACTATACCACTACTGAAAAGGAATTGGTAGTTGTTCTATTTGCTATTGAAAAGTTCAAATCCTATTTTGTGGGAACTAAAGTGGTTGTATATACTGCACATTCTACAATCGAGTACTTAATATCCAATAAGGACGTCAAGCCAAAGCTGATAAGATGTATATGACTATTGTAATAGTTTGATCTAGAAATTAGAGACAAAAAATGTGGAGAATCAAGTGGAAGATCATCTCTCACATCTTCTAGATGAAGTTAAGAGCCATTACAATATGTATATTAGAGAAGAATTTCTTTGTGAATAATTGTTGATGATATCGATTGTTATGACTCCATGATATGTTGATATAGTGAATTATTAAGTCAATGGTTATGTTCCCCCTAAATTTAACTATCAACAAAGGAAAATATTTGTTAACCTCTTAAAGAATTGTTTTTAAGACGATCTTATGACGTACAAAAAATGTGTTGACCAACTGCTAAGAAAATGTATTGTTGAGCAAGAGACACATCTGCTCTTGTCATCCTGCCATGCATCACCAAATAAAGGACATTTGGGTGGAACTACAACATGATCAAAGTTATGGAAATCTAGTTACTCTTGGCCTTTGTTATTTAAGAATGCCATTGAATTCGTTAAAGTGTGTGATGGATGCCAAATAGTGGATAATATTTTTGTGAAGAAACAAATTTCACTTATAAACATTTTGGATAGTGAATTGTTTGATGCGTGAGACATTGATTTCATGAGACCATTTCCTCAACTTTTTAGTAATTTATACACTCTTGTGGTTGTTGACTATGTTTCTAAGTGGATAAAGATTATGGCATCACCAACAAGTAATGTCAAAATGGTAACAAATTTTTTGATCAAAGATATTTTTATAAGATTTGAAACACCAAGAAAATTATTAGTGATGAGAGAACTCATTTTAGTAAGGATTTAATGGTTAAATATGGTGTAAAACATAAATTTTCCACATCATAAAATCCATAATGTAGTGGCCAGGATGGGTTGTCCAATAGGGAGATAAAAATAATTCTTGAAAAAAGATAAATACTTCTTGAAAGGATTGATAAAAGCACCTTGAAGATGCTTTATGAGCTTATAGGAGTGCTTATAAAACTACAATATGGCAAGGCTTACCACTTAACTATTGAGTTATAACACAAATCATTTTTGGCTACTAAGAAATTGAACTTCAATTTGCAAGCTATTGACAGTGTGAGGTTGTTGCAACCCAATGAGTTATATGAACATATGATACACTCTTATGAGAATGTTGAAATTATAAGGCAAAAACCAATAAATAACACGATAAAAATTGTCAGAAAATAGAGTAAGTGGAAGGAAAACAAGTTGTCCTTTTCAACTCGAGGCTTAAACTTTTTTTTTTTGAAACCTTAAGTCTAGGTGGCTAGACTCTTTCAAACTCATTAAAGTATATCCTCATGAGGTTATAGACATCTATGATGAAAAACATGACATGAATTTAAGGTTAATAACGAAAGAGTGAAAATCTACTATGGTGAATCTTTGTCTAGATGAAGACCACCATGGATCTTGATGACCCTATGGGTATATTTGGTTATAAAGAGAAGTTTTAAAGAGAGAAATATGTGTGAGAGCGTGAGAGAAGAGAGAAATATATAAGAAGTTGAATATATTTGAAGCATTGTTTGTTACAATAGAAAGATAAAAGAAATAGAAGAGAGTGAAACATTGATTAAGTATGAAAGTACCACAGTATTATTAATTTAAAAAATATGTACTAAAAATAAATTTTCATTTTTTATTTGTTAATGTTAATTTATATAATTAATTAAATTATTATTTAAAGTAAATAAATTATTTATTTTGATTTAATTAATTATTAAGTCTCTTAACACACCTTTATTTTTTATTATTCAATTTTCAAAATTTGAAAAATATAATAGTGCAATGTATAATATAAAATAAATATAGGACAAAATGAAGGAGTGTTAATGAGTATAATCATATGTTTTCTTGTTTCTTTGCATGTTCGAGGGGAAGTAAAAAGTAGATGGATCCTACATGTTTTACTTTTTCTTATGTATTTCTTTAGCTGCTCCAAACAAGTAATATTTTATGCTATTTCTTTCTTCATTTTATCTCACATTAAACTTTTGCGTACCAAACATACTCTAAATTATGTTTTAAGTAAGACAGAAATATATGGATTAAGAAGGTTGTATGAAAGTCAGTTGCATCATTGAAATATTCTAGAGACACTTGTTTTTCTTCTTCAAGTGGCTTAGTTCACGGTCTCCACTGCATTTTAGGTTTCATAGTTCCACATTTATGACTCACCTTTTGGCGTTTCTCACAAAACACGAGTTTTCACTCATATTCCACAAGTTGAGCCATCCTTCTCCCTTCACAGTCTTTAATGATAATTTTTTTCTTTAGTTCATGCGTGATGTCCACTTCCACTAAAATTCTTGTGTATAAAACTCGTAATTTATTAGCAGTACATTCATCGGTAAGCAAAGGCGTCCCAAGGGCACTACTAATTTTGCTCAAACTCTTAGACCCCCATAGGCGAAGAGGCAACATAGGGAGCTTGATCCAAATTGGTAGGGCGCGCAACATGTCATCCTTTAGATTAAAATCCGACTTCCATTTTCTTAGTAACATTGTCATATTTCTAATAGAATAAGACCCATTCATCATTACTATCTCCATAGCCTTGTGGATTTTAAATTTGAGGAGAAAGTAACCATCATCGTGATAATACATGTCAAGTAGTTGGATAAAATCACACGACTTGATCATGAACTGCTTCACCATATTCATGCTCATATCTCACCCAAGAACATAAATGATCAACGATGACTCCCAGAACTTCACCTCAGACTCAATATCATCTTCCTCAATTTCAATTTCCCCATTCATAAGCTTTGGTGCTACATACTCGTTTGTCATCCCTTTTACCGAATTTCTATTCTTAGTGAAAACATCAATCCAGAGTCTCCTCGATTCCTTAGATACTTCAAATATTTTTTTATCTAGGTTAATCTTTTTCGATTGTTCCTCTACTTTCTCAGAGATATTGCCTCCCTTAGACGTGCTTCCGATACTCATGCTTTTAGAATTTTTAATGACACTTCAACGCGATTTGACGGTGACGGTGACACCACTTTCTTCAGCCGCCCGTTGTCATCACTTTTTCTTTTAATTTTCTATACTTAAGACCTAATTCTTACTTGAAAAGTAAAGAATTTTAATATGCATAAACTACTTAAAGTGGTGCACCATGCAGCACCATTTTAAACCATTCAATCACAAAAGTCCACAGATGTTATAATAGATTTACCATACCAAATTACCATCTTTCTCCCTGTCTCTCGACTCCATCCCCTTTTGTTCTCGCCGCCACCTCACTTTGTTGCACTCATTGAACGTACTGCTTGTTTGTAAGCGTTCGTGTTTCGCCGCCACCTCCCTCGTCCCCCCGTGTCCGTCTTTTCTTCTCGCCGTCTTCTTCGTTTCTCCGTGCTTCAGGTTAGTTCAGTTCTCTGCACAGCTGATTTTAGTTATAAGAGCTTAAACCCTTAATATTTTCATTGCGCTGTAGGGTTTATCAATATACGCATTATTCAGAAACCCTCTGAATTTAACTAAAACTCGACAATGGCGGATTCGGAAGCGAATGGAAAGATTCAAAAACGTAAGCGAAAGCAGAAAATCCATGCCCAACCCGAAAAACCTTCCAAACTGCACCGTTTGGAGTCTGCTCAGAAGCCTCAGGACCCTGTGATATTTTCTACTCCATGGAACAATCTTCAACTGATACTGTGTATTCAAGACAAACAACTTGATCTTCACAGGTTAATTTCAACCATCTTTAATTTATATTTTGAATTAGGCAACCAATTTTGAAGTAGTTGAATACTTTCAACTGTGTGTTTTGATTTTTTATAAAAAATTTAATATGAATTCTCTCACCATATAAACTATCCATGATAGACTGAGACTTTTTTGTGTGTTAGTGCAGTAAGGTCAATCAAGCATTCAATTTTGTGCGTTTGATAGTGGGTGATGGTGCTGACATTGATCAGCATTGTGAAACTGTAAAACTACCAAGACTACTAGGTTACCTTAATGATTGGATCCTGACAGTGTTGTTCCCTCCAAATGGGAAGGAAAACTGGGGTGACGGTAAAACACCTCAGCTTGATAGAATTGATGCATATATGGATCTTCGTTGTTGGGAAATTTTCAAGTTCTGCTTGCAGGAGTCTTTGAAGTTTCATGTCTCTTTGAATATGTCGCGGAACCTCCTACAGACTGTCCAATTTATTGTAAAAAATGCTCTATCTCTGTTAGAGGACTTCTCTACCTGTTCAGAAGAACATTTTAAATCTGATGAAAAGTTTAAACTATACGATACTGCTCTTGATTGTATTTCGTTGGTGTTCTCATCCCATGGCGGGTTGTCAAATGAAAATTTGGACTTATGGGTTGAAACGACTGGGGCAGTGCTTGAGCTTGTCTTAAAAATGTACAACAAGAACCTTGATGGAAGCTGTGTGGGTGCTTGTGTATTCCGTTTTTTGTGGTTGGTGCTTCAGCCCTTCTCCAAATTTTTGAGGGTCCATCCAGCTAGGAAAGGATTTCAAAATTTTGTGGACAAACTTCTTGAACCATTGCTGCATTTGTCCGGTGAGTTGCATCTTCGGGTTAATAGAAGTGATCCCATTTGGACAGGGAGATTGGTGAAGGTGGTGGAAGAAGTTATTTCTCACGGACTTTTTCATCCAGTTCATATTGATGAATTTTTAAGCTTACATGGTTCAGAAAAGTATGCCGCTTCATGTGATGATAAACCAAAAGATTCAAAAGCAACCATTAAGAGTTATCATAGACATTTGTTTGATGTGCTGAACAAAATTATATCCAGAAAGAATGCTATAGCAATGGGTAGCTTAGGTTTGTTATTTCGCTTGTTTGCCGATTCCGCAAGAAAGTTCAAGGGAACCTTGGTTTTGCATGAAGGGAGCAATACTACGGAGAAAGTAAATGATTCAAGGCCACCTGTGCCAGGAGAATCTTGTAGCTCCAATAATATTTCTGCAGATACTCAAAAATCCCTTTTTAATTTTTTGGTACTGATTATGGAGCCTCTTTTGCTCGAGATGAATGCCTTTCTCCAAGCTAAAATAGACGCCAAGCTCCTTTTTTCTGATCTTTATGGTATACTAAAGTCTATTGGCAATTTGCTTGCTAGTTTTATGCAAGAGAAAGTATATGTGAAAACAGAGGACACATCTGGAGGAGCTTGTCTTAATTTCTTGAAGAAAATATTTAATACCTTAATAGCTAGTTCCACTAGTATACTCTGCTTATCCAACTACGATACAACTGATGTGACGGGGATGGAAACATTTTTTTTATCCGCTAACGAGATATTAGTTGCAATGGGCTACCTTTTGGAAATTGAATATGAGGTTATTGGAGAAGATTTGGTGAATTTATGGCTTATTTTGTTATCATACTCCACCGTCAATTGCAATATGGCAAGTGCTTTTGATCGAAGCTCATTATCTTCAACTATTCCTGCCTTGGGATGCCAAATAGTTAATCTCTACAGTCAACTTCGCCAGGTTTGTTTCCAAACTCTGATCACTAAGCAACTTATGTTTTAGAGGTTCGCATTGGTTTGTCCTTCTTGTGGTATCATTACTATACTGTGTGTCAGACTGTCAGTAACTCATACTAGTTATAGGTATGATCATCTGGCAGAGGGAAGGGAAAAAATATTCAGGGAAAGTCTTAACAGAGAATTGTTATGGTCACGGTTTTATTGAGCTAACGTCACATTTTTTCTGTTAAATGATGTAGGTGCAAATTGCCATTCTAGCATTGTGCAAAGCGCTAAGGCTTATGACTTGTGACGGTGATGCTGAAGAAAGTTCTTCTAAGTTATTGACATTTCTGTCTAATAATGTTTATTCCGAATCAGTTGAAAGACTGTTATCTTCACATAAGTTCATCCACACTATTTATAAAGCCATGGAATCTATTCCAGAAGGGCAAGTGAGTGGGTTTATTAGACAGGTAACCGATGATATATCTGAAACTCTTAGGTGGATGAAAAACTGCTCTCCATCGGCTGATGGAAACAAATTGAGAATGATTAATCTGCATGCAGAACTCTTGGGTAGAGGGCTCTCTAGACTGTATTCTTTAGTGCTTGATTCAGCCACTATAACTGAAGGCAATAGCAATCTTGTTGGAGTTGCTGTTAAAGAACTTATGTCAGTATTGCGTCCCTACTTGAGTATTCTAGTTGTACAACAACCAGATACTATTTCCAAGTTTTTTTCATCTATATTAGGAGAAACTGCTGATCGGGCTGTTGGAAAGGACAAAGTTTTGAAGAAATTTGGCAGGTCCAGTCAATGGGTCTTTGTGCTCTTTTTGCAATTGTTTTTGTCCTGCCGAAGCTTGCTTAGGCAAGCAATCAGCCTCGCGCCTCCTAGTCTATCAAAAAAAATGTCAGCCGAGATGGGGGATTATTCAGCATATTCTGCCTTTGAGTTGATGAAGAGGACTGATGAGACTGACATTGGTTTCTTCTCATGGATTGCCCAACCTTCTGCCTCCCTCCTTGTTGTTATGCAATTAATTTCAGACTTCTATCTAAAGTATGGCTTCAATGATTCCTCCCCTTTGGTTTATATCTTTCAGTCTATGGCTCTTCAGAGGCTTGTTGACTTGAATAGGCACATTGTATTGTTGAAGTATTTGCAAAAGAAGCTTTATAGATCACAAATCAAGGCCCTGAAGGAAGAGGCTGCTGGACTGACTAATTTTATTATGGAAAACTTATCGTGTGTGTATCAGTCCCCGATCTTGGTTTCTGATGATGTTAAGAGTGAAGATTTAGTTTCTTTGGCTCCTCAAATCAACAAATGGAATCAGGGAATTTATGTTGCTAACAAAAATTCATTGCCAATAGCCATTTGGTCAAATCTCTGCAAAAATGTTGATATTTGGGGAAATCATGGTTCCAAGAAGCAGTTGAAAAAATTCTTCTCACATTTACTTCAAACTTCCCTTCATTGTGTATCAAACAGTTTTCAAGAGCCAGACATGCAAGATAACTGTAAGCTGCTCAAGAGAGTCACTTTGCCGCATATATCAGCAGACCTTCTAAGTGATTCAATTTTGTATGAGCTAAAGGTAATATGCTTCGATTATGCAGAATTTTTTTTTTGTCGCAGAGACACACTCTTGTGTTATCTAGTAAAGAGTTACAGATTAATCTTTGCCAGTATTTGTTTCAGCTTTAGTTCTGATTTCTGTAAACTTGAGTTTGTTTGTTTATTGATGCTTTTATTTCATGCAGTATTTTGAGTAAGAAAAAGACTATATCCATAGGTATTCATTTGGTTTTGTTGTTTTAGTTTGCCCACAGGAATCTAGCCACAATCTTTTGCAGTGCTTTAGAGAAATCTGTATTACCACTGTTTAGTAATATCACATGTACTGCTGTCGAGCTTGGGTCAGTACCTAACTGGATCGAGTTTTTAAGGGCCCTCGACAACTCAAAAGAGGTTCCAGTTGATTGTTCTGCAGTTAAAATGCCGGTCAATCATTCATGTGATAAGCTTCATGCAGATATCAGCAGCAGAGAAAATGCCTCCCCTCTTACCATCAAGAGTTTCACAGATTGCCACCATTTGCTTAATCTTTTAACTTTGATGTCAGATGTCAATGCAGGATCATTTTCACATATTGTGTCTTGTATTTTCAACCTTGAAAGGTACAGTCATCTTTGTGTTGGATACAGCATTATTGTCTTTTGTGTGTAAATAAAAGAAAAAATTGTATTACAAAGTAAGAAGTTCAATTAGTGCTGAGGATAAGATAGCTCCCAAAACAAAGATATTATTTATAAGAGAGTATGAATGGAAGAGATAAAAATAATGCAAAAATGCCACGAGTTTCTAATTTTTGCTGAGATAGTAAATTGGAATTTTCACACTATAAATATAGTCCTATCCTATGCCATAATTTGATCACAGTTGCTTTGAATCCAATAGCTCATCAAAACTAAACTGATTATCATTTTCGACGACTTTATTTTGCCAATAAGACAAAATCAATGCATTCATACTTCTGTTCTGTGTCATATTTTCAAAAATAAGAAATTAATTTGATGAAAATGCAAAACTATCTCTGCAAATGATTTTTCAAATTTATTTATTATGCACCTTGCTCACGATAAGGAAATCCAAATATTTGTGAACCTTCAGTAAAGATGTCTTAGACACATTTAATTGTTTGTGCCAAGGATTTCTCTCGAGCATAATTTGTGAAACGCTTACGGAATTAATTCTCAATTTCTATCTGCATAATCTTTGCAGGCTTCTTGTAAATGCCTTGATATATTTTCAGACCACAGTGTACCAGGACTATCATTGTGAGTATTTGAGGTTATTTGTCTCTTGCCGGAAGGCCTTAAGATATATATTAATGGGTTTAAGTGAGAAGACACACACCGTCCGTTCCTCACCAAACTCGGTTATTTCTGAAAGTTCATATCCTGTTTTGTGGTTTTCAAAGTCATTAACTGTGATTGCTGGATTTCAAGAGGTATTCTCAGCAGAAAATATTCTATTTAAATCTCTGGTGTTTTCTTTAATGGATCACACTGCATATGCCTTGTTGGGCATTGGAAAACATCAATATATCCAAGCTTTTTGTTTTGATAAAGAAGCTGAGATACCTTGTGAAGAGATCTCTGATCACAAAATTAATCATACAGAGAATCAATTGCTTTCATCTTCTCAGCATGTAGATTCTTCCAAGCTTGAGCCATTGAAGTGTTTAACCTTAATAGCTCAGAATTTGAAAGAGCAGATGCAAAATTTACTTGTATCTCAAAAGGGTATTCTTTGCCATGTCAATGTGGGACATGGTCTTACTTGTGAAAACATGAATAGATTGTCTTCGGCAGTTTCATGCTTTAGTGGAGTTTTGTGGGCCCTAACATCTGCCCTGGGTCAAACTGATGCTAAAGATAGTGGTTATAAAGAAAAAGTGTTGATGTGGAAACATGAACATGGCTCTGAACTAAATAGTTGTAGATTTTCTTTTGTGGAAGTTGTTAATTTTTTCATAGACAAATTGCTCAGCGAGAATAATCAACTCTCCAAAAACTTACATGATACCCAGAATTTTGAGAAGCCAGCCTTCAACTTATCTGGTACAAAGTATTTGTCATCTAAATATTCTGTTTCTAAGACAAATGGCTCAGCTGGAATGCAAAAAGAACCTAAAACAGATAATGTCTCCGAAAGTGGCAGTGATGTTGAAATAATGTCAAATCCTGAAAGTGTAAACTTTGTTGCCAGTATTTTGGCTAGGAATGATTCCCCTGAGCCACTGGGTTTGAATAAACCTTTGTTACAAAGCTTGGTAAAAGGTGATAATCCTGAAGTAGCTGTTTTACTAAGACAACTGTTAATAGCTTCGTCGTCTCTTTTGAGGCTAAATTTGCAGATGGATGATTCGCCGTTGCCTTCAAGTTGTGTGCCTGCATTTATTGAGATCTCACAAGTATTGTTATTAGAATTTACAGAGATGGTTGGGGTCCCACAACAATCTGCTTTTCTTTTGTTAGATGGTGCTCTCAGCTATCTGAGAGAATTAGCAAGTTATTTTCCTTTCACAGATCCTACCTCATCGAGTAAAGTTTATACAAAATTAGTACAAATTCACATGAGGGCAATAGGCAAGTCCATATTGTTGCAAGGAAAGAGGGCAAAACTAACCTTGCACGAAAGACAGTCGAGCACAAAGACACTGCATAAAGGACCATTTGAAGCTTGCTCTTCTAATGAGATGCACTACTTTTGCTTGAATGAATTGAAAACTAGGTTGCGGGTGTCATTCAAAGCTTTTATAGAGGGGCAATCGGAGTTGCACCTTTTGTCTACTATACAGGCCATTGAGAGAGCACTAGTTGGAGTACAAGAAGGATGCACTATAATCTATGGCATAAAAACAAATAAAGATGGGGGTGAAATTTCAACACTTGTGGCAGCTGGCATTGATTGCTTGGACATGATTCTCGAATTTGTTTCAGGTATTAAGAACATCTGCGAAGGGCACATACTTTGGCTTGAAAATAAAGTTTTCATTTCATTGTCTAATTAATGTTTGCAAACTACATCCCTTTAATATCCTTTTGCCATTCTCAAAGCTAGTGCATTAGTACTGCATTTGGATTCACTTCAGAAAATTTGTAATAATATTAAATGATTTTTATAGTTTTACTATATTTTTTTATTCAAAAAGGATTCGGCACTGTGCACACTTTGGGTTATGAAAGTCATTTGTTGATTGTTGAATAATTATGATTTGCTTCACATGCTGATGGAGATGTAGAACTAGCAGGGTAAAATAACTTGTTGATGAATGTAGTGAATATTGTATACAAACAACAATGATAACCAAAACCTTTTCCACTAAATGTGGCGCGCTTCACACATCATATGCGTCATAATATCCTATAATAAATAAATCTAACTTATGATATAATATAAGTACATGTTATACAAACACACACAGGAATGTTATTTATTATACTGTTTCTGTTCTCCAAAATTAAACTGTCAGGACTCGGTTCTTTCATGTATTCACTTGTTTTGTTAATTTACCCTAAATTCCCACTCAAATGTTATCTATAATCACTTTCTGGGAATCCTAACATTTTCTGCAGCTTTCATATTATGATACTGCATTCCCTATTTATAATCCTTAATAGAAATACATATATTATCAGATTGACATTGATGCCTTTTATTGATTGCTTCTATTCTATCAATATATTGCATGTTCGATGGGTACAAAATATGGGCAGGGCATACTAGTATCATTCATTTGTTATTCTATTTCTATGACTTTTTTTCTTCTTCCTGTTTTCAAGGTCGGAAAGGCTTGAAGCTGATCAAAAGACACTGTCAGAGCTTAGTATCTGCTGTTTTCAACATTATTGTGCATTTACAGAGCCCACATATATTTTATGTTAACTTGAGATGTAAAACAGTTGCCGGTACTCCAGATCCAGGGTCAGCCATTCTCATGTGTGTTGAAGTGCTAACTACAGTTTCAAGGAAACATGGTCTTTTCTCAATGGATGTGTGTCATGTGGGTCACATGTTACATATCCCCGCTGCACTCTTTCAGAATTTCCATCAGCATAGAATTTCTAAAGCTTCTCGTCCTTCAGATTCATTTATGGTCTTGGAAGAGCAAAATTCTCATTCAGAAGATGGAGTGAATTTCTGTCATGTAGATCACCAGTTCACAATTAATCTATTTGTTGCTTGTTGTCAACTATTGTGCACCATTATAAGGCACCGTCCAAGGTATGTTTGATTTTTGTTACTTTTGACTCACTTTGTTCAAAGTACAACTTTACATATTGAATGGATTGAGATATCAAATATGTGATGGTATTATTATTTGATGTACTAGTACTTAATAAGTTAATACTCCCTCTGTCTCATAAAAAGTGTCTCATTTGTATTTTTTCTGTCTCAAAATAATTGTCCTTTTACAATACCAATGCAACATTTATTATTTTTTTCCACTATTATACCCCTATTTATTAACTTTCATTTTTTTCAACTATGTTGTTAGCTACAATTGATAAGGGTATTCTAGTAAATGATACTAGATTTATCATAAAAATCAACCCATCTAATTATTTTCTTAAGAACCGCGCATTGCTCAAATGCGACACTTTTTACGAGACGGAAGGAGTAGCATCTTTGTGCAATCTGCTGCCTTATTTCTAATCCCAAACATTTAGACTTTGCATGATATTCTGCTCATTTATAATCTTTCCAGTGAGTGCAAACAGTGTGTTGCCCATCTTGAAGCCTCTGTCACTGTTCTTCTTAATTGCTTGGAGACAGTTTTAGAGAACAAATCAACAGTGAATGAAGGTTGGTTTTGTTGGGAAGTAGAAGAGGGAGTGAAATGTGCTTGTTTTCTTCGAAGAATATATGAAGAGGTATGTACGCCCATATTAGTGTGTCTATACCTTCTGAGCAGCTAACACAAATGCATCATTAACATCTTTTGCATTCCATTTAGTAATTTTCCTTGTCTCATCTCAGATACTCTCTGTCCTGCCTTTTCAAAAACAGAAGTTTATTTTTGCATAAAGAGCATAATTGCTTCTATGCTCTTGCTTCTGTTGATGTTAATTTTGACAAAGGACAGAGGTAAGTGGGTCAAATTTCAAAGAGTCCATGTGTTATTCTGTACACATCAATATACTTTTGCCTACTTTTATACTAATAGCAAAGTTAACACGGTCTAGTAAGTGGTCATGGGAGGGACTTAGAGCTGCCTATTTCAGCTAGCTGACATGAAACACCGTCTAGAAGTTGTTTGTAAGTTGTAGCAGGCAATTGTAGTTTGTAACAGGCATTTGTAGTTCCTAAGCCTGTATTCTTCTTAAAGTCGATATGGCATTATTACTTCACCAGCTAGTACTTGTTTTCCGTAGTTATTTTTTATCTTCCAAGATTCTGTTTTGTTTTTCTTATTTAAATGGATGATGTGTTTACCTTCTTTGTTTTCAAATCACGAAAAGCCTCCAAAAAGGCCCAGTCTTTATTTAACAAATCATGTATTTGTTTCTTATATTTGATTGCTTACCCAGATTGTTTCTATGATCATGATGCAGATAAAACAACAAAAAGATGTATTTGGTCGGCAATGTTGTCTATTTTTATCCAATTACATATCAGTTTATTCAGGATATGGTCCCAGGAGAAGTGGTATCAGAAGGTTGTATATTATTGTTGTTGTTGACTCATTTATTTTTTCAGCCATAGTCTATCTGTTGCAGGATTACACTTTTCAATCACTCATATACTCTTTTTCTCTCCCCAACTTTCACTCAACTTTGTCATCTCAGAGTTTCTCAAAATACCAATGTTGACTATGCATTTAAATTTTCTGTTGCCCATATTTTGAAATGAATAACAAAAAAAAAGTATCTATAGAGATGAAGTTTGGTAGGCTCTGGCTAACTTTAGAAAAGCGTAGCCAAATACCATTAGGTAATACTAATTATTCGCACCATAATTTGCAGAGAAATAGATGAAGCTTTACAACCTGGTGTCTATGCTTTGATAGATGCTTGCTCCGTTGATGATCTTCAATATCTTCACACTGTTTTTGGAGGTATGCAAACCTTGATTTAATCAAATTCTAGAAAAGCAATTAAAAGAAGAATCTAAATTCAATATTTTATTTCATTTTGTAGAGGGACCTTGCAGAAGTACCTTGGCAACTCTTCAACATGGTTACAAACTCAATTTTAAATATGAAGGAAAAGTGTGACCTTGAAACTCTGTTGATGGTAAATTTTTGTGTCCTCATTTTATTACCACACAGAACGCTTTCCGCTGCGATTGATAACTTAAGTTTCATGTAATATTTATGGAAAGCCAACTTTGTTGTTGTGGGGAACCGTGTTTTGTCAATTTTGCACGTTGTGACAGAACTCGGTTTACAACATTCCGGGTGGCCATTTTTCAAAGTCCCCATCTATTGGGTTGTGGGAGACACATTATACTGAGGAAATTTTTAGCGCCATTGATGTCACTAGGTTCAGCTGTAATAGTTCCACAGTCAACACTATCATAGATAATTATTTAACTGATTCTTGTATTTTTTTTTCATTCGTAGTATGAAGATAACTTAAACTAAATTGTCCAATTTTGCTGTTGTCTAATTGGAAATTTTGTGACAATGGTGTACTTGTCCGATCATTTCAGTGATAACATTAGCAATTCAAATATACAGAAACTGGTTAACTCTGCTTGAAGTTTGTGATATCAGTTGCCAGTGTTGAATATTAGGCAATGAGGTGTATCAACAGCTGATTTCTTGTAGGCCATATGCTTCCAAATATGATGTAACATTTAATATCCAATAATTTATCTTAGTCCCAACTGTTTTTTGTACGGGAATAAGTTCTGACATTAGAATATTTTTCCTGTTTTTCCTATATAGTGATAGTGATATAAGACAAATTAAACTTCTACACTCCGTAAAAGTCAATTCTGAGTCACAGAAATAGTGAGTCCGGAATGTGGATTTACCTTTTGGTTAATTAGTACAAACAAATAAATCATTTTTTATGTTCTTGTGAATGATCAAATGATAATCTGTACTACAATTATTTTATGTTAAAATAGAAGTATTGGAATCGTACACTTCATACCAAACGGCAAACACAGCCTTAAGTCAAATTTTCTATAAATGCTATATTGACCCCACCGTTGTGTATGTGTGATGATATTATCTTCTTTCTCACGGAATGTGATAGCCTAACTAAAAAGATAATATTAAATGAGCAACTACCAAAAAGTTATGTGGTGGACAATAATGTTATGAATAATTATCCGTTTTTGTTTAGATTCCACCTGTTTTTATAAAATTCCATGTTGATATGGTTGGGGCAATTCCCTTGTCATCATTGTATGCTCCAACTTCATCATTGTGAATCCCTTCTATAAACTCATCCATCCCATTTTCTGAGGCTTCTATTCTAATCAATTGATGGGTTATTACTATTGTAAACCCAGGGCTAATGATGCTCATACTTCAAATGTTGTTCTGATCTTGGCTGTGGCGTTGATTCTTTTGGCTATACCAAAGATCTTCTCTGGTGAACAAGAGGAAGAAGCTGAAGAAGAGAGTGGTTCCTCACCTTTTGTAGTACCAATAATTGTAATTCTGATCTTGCTTTTGGTGTCATGGTTGGGAAGTTCTAGGAAAAGGGTTTGTGCCAAGCCAAGATACTGTCACTGCACCCATGCTTGCTACTGTTACTGGTAGGTAGTGTTTGTCCAAGAGCTTGGTGGTGGGTGATGATTGAATTGTTTGTATTTTGTTCTATCACCCCATTATCTGTGCTTGTTATTTGAGTCTCTTCCAATGTTTCATATCAACCATAGTTTTCTGATGTATTAGTATAGTATTATTTTTAACGTTATAATATAATATAATGTTATATTTTATATGTCTGTGTCTTCACTTTTTGGTGTTAAACAAGTTACAAGACAGAGGGTTTCGGGGGGAAATGCATTGATTTTTGTATTCAATGAGAGAGTGTAAGAAAAAGGAGACAACTAAATTCATTTTATTAGTAGGTAATGGTTAAATCAATAATCACCACCCAGCATCTTAAAGTGGCTCATTTACCACACATCACCACAATATGATAGCTATGTGAACCAGTCTAAAATGATGTCGGCATTTAAGTGGACTATACATTACTTGCAAAAGTTAAATTCTTGCAGCAGTGGTAGGAAAGCACTTGGATGAGTCGGCTGAAAGAGACACCCATGTTGCGTTAGAAATGTAAATAGTGTTCTTGTGTTGGAGGTTATCACTTTTTCTTTTTTAAAACCTACTGTAGTAGGTACAATACAAATCTTCTGAGTAGGAAATGGGCCAAAGTGACATCAAAGAAAATCAAACTTTTGATATGCTTTTATTAACACTACTAATCTGTAATGTACATGTAATTATTGACAGTAACAAACATGTTTATACAACTAGTACTGTTTATATGGAAAATCGTGTATCATTAAAGGTCATAATCAATAGTTAATTATAGCTTGAAAAGATAAACAACATTATCTTGCTATATTATGTTATGTCCTTCTACAACACCATTCACTACTTTTAAGGAAGGAAATCCTGAAACCTCTTTTTGAATTTTCTACCTGCCAACACAACACTATCTCTAATTCTTTGACTTACTATATATCAGTGGTTTCTTAAAGAAAACCATAAAACTCAATGGCTTATGAAGGAAACAGAGGTTCCTCTGTTTTGGATGGATTCACTCTGAATCCCCTGCCATATCCTGTTCTGTTAATCTTAGCAGTGATCTTCATCTTCCTTGGTAGTTCATGGTACTTTTCCTATGAAGAAGCTGTTGAAAATGCTCAAGAACAATTGGGTTGGGTGTTATTTGCCACACCAGTGGTTCTCATACTTATAGTTCGTTTGTTATCATCCATGGATGATTCAGAATGGTTTCCTGGTTCTTCCATATGGGGAAGGCGCAGGACAACCTACCAAACCCCCTCAGAAGGAAGCTCTCCATGGGGTGTGGCTGCTTTGATTGTTGTTTTGTTGCTATTGGTGCAGTTTCAATCTTCTTTTCTTGAGGGTTGGTTTTATTGATTTGTAATCCTTGTTTTACTTTACTTGTTTTTGTAATTTCTGTAGGTTGGTTTGGTTTTAGCCTCTATGTTTTTGGTTTCTATAAACTATTATTAACTATGAAGTTTGAATATGTGATACATATCCCATAGTCTTGTTTGTAACTATTTAGATGTTATGAAATCATGGAGTTTCTCTGAAAGGTTTGGTTATTCTCACAAGTCTTATTATTATTCTTATAAGCTCAAAAATTTAAATAACATTTTTACATGACATATTCAGCACAAATCATTAAAAAAAAAGGTACTATAATGTAATTTTTAGTAAACTTTCAGACAGTGACATACAGAAAAATGAGTAAGGATTGTTACATATCTAAATAAATTTGTAATGGGAGAGCCACAACAAGCTAATAACAATGCCAAATATCACAAACAGATGAAGAGTTGGCGAAGGAGAAGAAACAGGTGCCATGTTGTGCTCTGTGTATCCGTGTTTCCATTCTGCATTCCTCTTCTTGGAGAACAACCACCCCATGTGAATCTTTCTTTATCTCACTCAGAAAAACAGACTATGTCATGAACAACACATTAGGACTTTGTTGTTCTCTAAGGTTTATATAAGAGGTTATGAACTTCTTTTACTTCTGATATAAGGTTGGTTTTGGGTTTTGGCATATATTCTTTGAGTGTAACTTAAGACCTATTAACATATTTTGGTCTGTGCTAGAACTTGTAAGTGTCTGGTACTAGTGTTTCTTTTACCTTTTCTGGAAGAGTACAAAAGAATTTTCTTGATTGAGAAGAATGAGAACAGATAATTATCATAGGCCTTATTAAACACAATTCAATTTCGAGAAAGAAAAAAAAAACTGCCAAAATCTTCTTGAATCTAAATGTCTATCATTTGTGTCACACCATGTTGGTGCCAAAACCACATTTTCAATTCAACCAGGGGAATCATTCAAATTCAATAAACTTGAAAACAATTCTTAAATTTAATATTGGTATTAATAATGTCTGGAATTTTATTTTAAAAAAATTCAATTGTCTAGATAGCATTGTCCATTGTCTAGACCTGGTGTATTTGGATTTCTGTTACAATTTTTCTTTTATGTTTGACACAAAGGAACTCTATAAATGTTTCGTCCAAACGTACGTTAAACATCTTCAACTATAATTCAAACATACATTAGATAAAATAGGCATGGTCTTTTTAGTAGAGTTTGTGAATAAGAGATTTACAAGCCTACACATTAGTCACACTGGTCTCAAATTGGACATTTTCCATCTGCAATTTCAATTTTTCACAAGTAGGAATATAAACAATTGAACCTGTGAAGCTTTTCCATCACAAGGAAAAGTAGTTTATGATTAAATTACACAGTACTCAAAACATAAATTCCTAGTCAGGAAGAGAGAACAGAAGCAGCTTTCTTTTCGGACAAGAGTAAATCCGACATATACCTCTAGAATAGCTGCAGCAGAAGCAAAGTGAAAACCCTCATCATAGTAGTTCCAAAAAGCATAATCACTTGTCTAACATTATATCCTTTCTCATTCACTAGCCTTTCTGCTACCAACTACACTACTTGATGAGCTATCCTGAACACTGTGAGATGAAGAACACTTGCCTAAAGAACTAGCTTCTGTGTAACTGTTTTCCTTCCTCGAAGGAGACTTTCTAGATTTTTTCTGTGCGGATGATAAATCCTGCAAAATCCGAGAAAATACACGACTTTAATCCAATACCTATTTTACTATAGATGTAGGTTAAGAGATTTCCGGAACTTTTTTATAGCACAAACCTGATCTGCAGAAGACCCAGGAGTCTTCAACTCAAGGTCTGTGGCGACATCATTAGAATCTGCATTTCTTTCAGCTCTGCTCTCCCTTGATGATTTGTTTTTGGATTCTGGTTTTCCTGATATGTGGGACCGGCTACCTGGATGAAGAGGTGGGGATACGTACTGTGTGGATTGCTGTTCAACAATTGTGTTGGGGGCTAAAAACGGAACATATGTCGAACACGGGTTAGGGATGATTGTAGGATGTTGGTTAGCGTAGTAGGGGTACGGCTGCATTGGAATTGAACCGGGAGGTACAGGCATTGGAACTGGATACGGATATGACGGTGGAGCCATCATTACTGAAGGATCCATTGCAGGCCATGGATACATAGTCCTGAGTTGCAGCTGATACTGGTTATTCAAATTCTCAATATCTGATTTAAGAGAAGCCTTTTCTTCTCTGAGATCATTTTTCTCCTGAGACAACTGAAAATTGAAAGAAACAAAATAATTTCTTCAGTAACTTTAGGTCCCAAAAGCATCAAGGTGATTTATCAAACTGTGATAGTATTACCTCACGAGATTCTTCATTTAGCATAGTATATTCATCTTTTAGTTTACTAACTTGAGAAGTAAGGTCCTTCAGCAATTGAACTGTATCCCCTAGAATGGTTGCTTTATCATTTTTGGGTCTATCAGGGTCTGCATTTCAGAGTCAGCAAAGGCACATAGTGATTTAAGAGGAATTCTATTTTATTAGTTCTAAGCATCAAATTCCTAACACAAGGATGAATTCTAGAGAACCAACAACCAACAATAGTTTGGTAAAATTTATCAGCATCTATAAACTTAAGGAATCTTTGCCACATGTAAACGATGCCAACATTTGTATAACAATAAAATAACCAAGTGTCGGTTATAGTGCTTCATTAGTAAAACATTATCTAACCAATGGGAATCTGGAAGTGGTATATCATCAGAAAGCAAGAAATAATAATAGAACATATAAAGAACCAGTGATGTTTTTCATCAGTCTGCTTACTCTTTGCTACTCTCCTATGTAAAGAAAGCGAAGTTTCATTTACCTAAGATGTTACCCAGTTCTACAAACTGTTCATTGAGTCGATCCCTCCTTAACTTTTCTCGATCAGCTTTCTGCGTCTTTCTAGCAGGTGTACACTCCATCAGTTCAACTTCAGACCTTTGGCAGGAGACACATAAGTTCCGAAAAATGCAAAACAATCAAATCAAAGGTTAGATACTTAGACAACTTATTTCAGCCTTGGAGAACCAAAACTATCAAAATAAAGTAAGTAATTTACTACAACTCTTCAAGCAGTAATCTTTGTCGCCTCCAAAAACCACAGCTTGATAGTTTGTCCCTACACATTTTTTCAGATAAAGGTATTTAACTTCATAGAATAATCACCTAACTTCTCAGCAATCAAATTCATAGAACCAACCCTATTTTAAAACTACCAAAATGTTATTTTTCTCCATTAAGTTTAATCTTATGTGATGTTCCATTACTGCTTAAGTTGGAAATAAGACCATAGGAAAATTATACAACAACAACAACCAAAACTCATCCCACTAAGTGAGGTCGGCTATATGGACCAACTACTGCCATAATGTTCTATCCCGGACCATGCTTCTACTACATGTGATAGTCATCAAAATATTGTAGAAAAAAATAAACAATTGACAATGATAAACCCCCTTTAATTTTCCTTACTCATAAGTAAACTAATACAAATCTTAACCCCAAACACCAATTTCTCACACTGATTAGAATCAACTTCTCAATAAAGCACATTCATTCATGTAGTACTAGCAAACCTTCTAAATTTCTCACACTACACAATCAATTAACCCCAAACACCAATTTGAGATTAAACACATAAACAATGTTCATACACTTATAAGTGACAAGGAAACGAAGTGATTTAGGGGCTTCAACTGTCAAAGTGAGAAAAAGTTAAAATTTTTAAAACGAAGGAGTTAAGATCAAACTTAATTTAAAGGTAGTATAGAAAACGGAGCAAAAGTGCAAAACCCGTGTGAATTAAACGATAAAGATGGAAAATTGGAAGGAAAAAACGCATTAAGAGAAGAAATTATAGGGAAAATTGAGCTGAATGAAACTGCAATTAAGAAGAAAAGGGTTAGCGAAAGATTTCACCTTATCTATGGTCGATGCTTATCTTCAAAATTTCCCAATTCCCATTCTTGTTTTGAATTCAGATTCTAATTGTTTGAGCGTAAGAAGGTAAAAGTGAAACGAAAGTTGGAAGCGTGGTCGTTTTGGATGAGAGCAAACGACGGTTTGTGCTGCCGTACTGTTGTCTCTTTATTCCCAATATCAATAGAATAACGACCCAATGAATTTGAAGGTAATTGCTAGTATTCTTGTATACCATATGGATAAGCATGTCGTCTTATTTATTATTATATTATTATTATTATTATTATTATTATTATTATTATTATTATTATTATTATTATTATTATTATTATTATTATTATTATTATTATTATTATTATTATTATTATCAATTTAATAAATTATTGCTGAATTTATAAAATAATAATCAACATGTTTTAAATAACATCACTTAAAGAAAGAGTCGGAATAATTGAAATTTGAAATATTATGACACCGAAATAAGAAAGTGTGATTGTCATTTTATTTTGCACCGTTACCACTTAGTCAAAAATGTTTGGACATTTAATATATTGTGCATTGTACTTTATCATGGAGTGAATAACAAGTAAGTCGGTCATTTTATTGTCAGTCGTTTAGGTAACAAGGAGGAGAATCATAAACTTGTTCGTAAACATTTAATGAAAGAGTTACCTTCTTACAAGGAAGACTACACGAGGTTATATGAGAATAAAAAATGATACAACAATAGATTAGAAGCTCTGATTCCGGGTAGAACTGGTCTTCTAATATCGAGTGAAAAATAAATGTGTTTCCGTAAAATATACCATCTTGTAGTAAATGAGTATGACACATTTTTATTGAGTTGACAAGGCATGAGTTATTTTTCTAGTATGTACAATTTTAAATTTAAGAGATTGATTAAATATATTAGCAATATGCGAGGTGTATCTGAATATTACTATTCAGACAAACCCCTAACTCA
The DNA here is from genome assembly GCF_024323335.1 of Lathyrus oleraceus. Taxonomy (NCBI): domain Eukaryota; kingdom Viridiplantae; phylum Streptophyta; class Magnoliopsida; order Fabales; family Fabaceae; genus Lathyrus; species Lathyrus oleraceus. The sequence goes on along the minus strand of NC_066585.1, from coordinate 275,012,900 downwards.
ACTAACAATCATGTTTATCCAACATATTTTACGCGCAAAACGTATCTAGATATTATTATAAAAAAACATGGACTTAGCTAATAATCATGTTTATCAACATTTTTAAACACATTGTGTATTCACATATTACTATCAGAACAAACCCCTGATCAACTATAAACCTCAACTATAAACCTCGTATAGTAAACATATTTTCTACCAGGTGAATCCATATATTAATATATGGATAAACCCATTATACAACTATAAATCTTCTATTTGAATAACAATACATGTTTTTAGTAACACCAATAAAGTCAAAAGTTAACATATATAAGTCACTTTGTTTAAACATATAAAACAAGATAACATATATAAAACCGATTTTCATACATAAGTTGACTCATAATCACATATTCTTATGAAATTCCTAAGACCAATGTCATAAATGACAACTAAATTTTTTTATAAAAATACAAAATGGTCTATAAGAGAGTATAACTGATGACTCTAATAGACACCCATGTTCCTCATTTGCCTCATATATTAAAGAGCACATTGTGTCTCTGCTAATTTTCCCTATATGAAGTCCTAAATACGAGTGACTTCATATACCTCTCCTCTAGCGATGACACCCCCGAGCATAGTGATGACGTGACAACATCTAGGTTAGACATCCAAAACATGATCCACCCTAGTATGTTCCTAATTTAAGATCTTTCGATGAACATGCCTTGGGGGATCTCCATCTAGCATTGACGTCATACACATGTGGAAAACTCAGTAATACCATTAAATGTAACTATATACCATACCACGTGGACTAATTGCTGGCACATTTTATACACCCTATGATATCGAAAGCTCATGATACTCATAAATATCCCATCAAAATCTATATGGTATATTATTTGAGGCACAACTAAAATGGGTTTCCTAGTGATACCATGCAAATACCCGAACTACCTAAATACTCGCTCATGTAGATGTGGGCACATAAGTCAAGACTTGTAAGCTATGAAATCACAAAGTAGCATTTGGTATCATTTATGTGCTTTGAGTATCATTTGTATGTTTTTATGTTTTTACAATTCGATTATTGATTGATATAAGTAGAATCACATATTTGTAATTTGAATGTTATTTCATCCGTGTGCTTGTACGCTTATATCATTTCTATTTGATTGTAATCACTTTGGCTAGTATTAATTTGTACCACCGAAAACCCTCTACATTTCATGAATTAAGTTCCTTCTATCCTTGTTAGTATTTCATTTTGGGGCCCATGAAATTACTCTTTTATCATTTTCACATGCGTAACTTGAATCACAAGTTAGAACATTTGGATTTGGATGTTTTGGTATTTGATTTGAATCATGTGTTATCTATGATTCGAATCACTCACCTTTGAAAATTGGAATTCACTTCTGGATCTAATGATTTGGATCACAAATTGAACATGATTCGAATCATAAGCTCATTTGATTCGAATCAAGTGCAAATCATGATTCGAACCATGAGCTTTAAAAAACACCCTTTTTGGGCCTATCCAGATTGATTAGAATCATAAATCCTTCTTGATTCAAATCACGAATCAAAAAATCCAAATTTCCATACTTATTTAAATAGTTGTTTCTTTTGGTGAAAGTAACAAGTGTGTGGGACCTATGGTGAAATCCATATAGACAAAAATATGATTTTGTCTTCTCTTCTTAGTGTGTTCATTCTTACACCATGTTTCTCTCTTCTTCTCTAAAATCAACTTCTTGATATTTAATCCATGTCAACTCATTATTTTTTTGTTGCATCTTATTCTTGTGAAAATTGGTTGTTGTCTTTATGTGAGTTACATATTGAGTTGATCAATCTTCTTGTGATTGATCAAGCTCTTAATATCAATAGAGAACCAGAACCCATTCATCTAGAAACTTAATTGAGCCTTGTGTGTTGTTCTTCATTCACCAAAACTGAATTACTTGACTAACACCTTATAATGTCAGTGGTTGGTTGAGATTATATGGCACTGTTTATCATCTACATCCTTAGTCTTTTTCCTTTGATTGTGAACCTTTCCTCTAAAGATTGAGTGTTAAGGGAGACTAGTGGCACATTAGGGTATCTAATATTTTTTGTGTGGAGCTGGTTGTTATGTAATAGATTCAGATATTGTTTCTCAAATGTAGTTTGATATTGATTTATTATCTATCAAGAAGAGAGTTTCCAATATACTCAAAGGAAGACTCTGGTGAGATCAAGTATCAACGGTCCGTAAGAAGGAGTTGGAAGTTGTCCTTCTTTGGTGGCATTGGAGAAAGATTGCTCGTAGACAAAGTTGAGAGTTGTCAAATATACACTCAGTTAAATATAATCACTCAAACAAGAAATAAGTGGGATTAGGGGATCGCCACACACGAATACTTGGAGTAGGTTATTGTGCATAGCAAGGTTATTGGATCATGATCTTGAGGGATTTATTTTTTGTTGACAGTTTAATGTCTGCATCAATAGAGGGATTTATCGCGTGATAGTTCTTTGTGATCAAAATGTTATAATCATTTTCATCAAAATAGTGGAAGACCGTAATTATGTTCCGATGGTATCATCTATTGAAGGATGCACGTAGGCAAAATGAGGATGAATTCTGAAGCACTATATATCTCTGTGTATCTTTATCTTTCCCGATCTCTTTTATTTTGCAAGCATTCATTCATATTTGTTGTTGCATCATTGTATGATTGCATTGATTGTATACCATATAGGTTTAAACATGCTTATAACGATTTAATGTATAATCTTAGGCTTGTGGTGTATCAATCTTATGGATTCATTATGAAGTCAATTATGCATTGTTAAGAACATCTAAGTAATGTGATTTTAAATCGCTTCGTCTAAAGCGGCTTTGGTTGTCTTGTAAGTGACTTGCACTAGAAATAATCAATCTCATGGTAACCTCATGCACCATTTCATGTGGGTTGATTCATTGAGATTCTTCCAATCTCTCATGTTTTTTTGTTTTGCTTTTGCGCTTCTTAAAATCAATGATTTCTTTTATGGGACCTAAAAAGTTTTTTAAATTGTCTTAAGGGAATAAAAGTCTATTCAACCCCTCCTTCTAGACCCTTTTGTAACCATATTCTCACCCAACATTTGGCACCAGAGCCTATTTTTTTTTATCAAAGTCTAACGACTCAAAAAGTTGAGGATATCGTTCCTTCGATCCTAGACGAGTTTTCCAAATTGTTTGGAAGCTCATGCAATTCAATGAATCCCAATGAAACTACACTAATTTACTTGTGTTTTATTATTTGTTTAAGTGCATTACACATATTAATTCAAAGTAAAATCTTACTAGAATATTCTTCAAGCATTAATTGTATTTGATATGTTATCTAAGTTTTGATTCATCCAAGATTAAACCAACAATTTCTCTGAGATATGTGCAATGTGTTTTGACATTATTTCTTAAAGTTTGTTCCATATTGATCCTAATTCAAATGATTATGAATTCACACGATAATATCCTGGAAATTATTATAAGAAAAGGATAAGAAAACAAAAGCATATTCTAGTGACCTAGTCTTCCAAGGTCATCGTAAAAAGAAGATGAAGGCAGTTTTGTGGCTATTGGCAATGATTCTCCAAAGTTTCAACCAACTACAAAATATTCAAGGAATATAATTGAAGTTCTAATCAATTGTAAAAAATATGAATTAGTGATTCGGGATTGACAAGTTATGTCAATCAGTAATAATCATAATGTTGCCATTTCAAAGTTCATATGAAGTCTTATGAAGGAGAGTTTGATAATGTACTTCAGATGTGCAATATGAGTTATATCCAATTCATATTTGATTGTTCATGTTTTTAAAATCTTGTGTTATTCTTATTATTGATTTCCAATTAATATCATATGCAACAGGTTAAGCTTAGATCATCTAAATTGGTATGATTGTTCCAACCCTCATTTATTTCTTGAGTATGCATATGAGTAATTATTCTATTTCCTAAATATGTTGTGTGATGTATACATGTTTATGTATGTGATTTGTTTGTGCATCCCATGCTTTAATTTCTTAATCATTAAACGCATCAGTTTAAATTTTATGTTTTCCGTTCATTGTATTCATCTGCATCTTTCATTCATTCATTTGTAGATAAATACAATGTGTGAGAGTAAAAGTACAAAGTCTCCTAGCCACTAGTTTGCCTCGTGCTTTCTTAAGCTACTCTAATTCATCTTGGAGATCTTTAACCATATGTTTACAGAAAATGATGAAATCAAATATGACCAGAGGAGTATTCTCAGGTGTTATCTCCTCAAATGTGTCTCTCAACCTCAAAGGTAAGGTATGCAACAAACTATTGGCAAGCTCGACTACCTGAATAACCTCCCATACTATTTTCCGGCTTCTAGAGGTGCATGGTGAATATTTTCTCGTGTCTTGTCATATCATGTTTTCCATTTGTTGGAATCTTCATCCCCATTAGTTCCTTATAGTATTTGTGGCTTCCCTTAAGCATTGATTGGAGGGCTTGAGACTTTTCACTTCCTTGAGGGCCTTGTTGAGGCTAGCATAAGGGTTTGAGGAAGTCCTCTCAATCTCTTCTTGGAGACGAGTCTCATGAGCTGCATGATCTTGGGATTCTTGGAGTAGCTAAGTGAGCTATTGGATTCGAGCTTCAAATCCCACCCTCATCTTCTTCTGTCATTCCAAAGTACTACCCCAAAGACTCTTCCACTCACTATTCGTTTGTTTAGAATCTCAGGGCTCCTGGTTTCTCTTACTAAGCTTAAGGATTGCCCCTACCAGGCATTCCCCAACTATTTTTTCATTTCTTACTTTCATTTGCACCAACTTCCTCGCTTTTGCCAAGCTATTTCTCCCTTTGGCCAAGATCAAATCTGAGCCCGTTTTTGTCATAGGTTACTTGGTTAAGCTTCAAATGTAACTCTTTATTCTCTTCCTAAATCTTGGAGATGGTAGCCATGAGTTCCTCTGCTTCCTCTATCAGAATGCGAGTAGGCCCAGACACTGGAGGTGGAATAGGAACCTCAATTCTAAAGGGTAACTTGATCAACTTCACCCTTTCCCTTACCCATTGGTGTAAGGCTCCATGGCAATGAAATTTTCATTTCCAAGCTCAACTTTCCTTTTTTATACTGATTCTTCCCCAAGCTTTCTTGATCTTCTTGAACATGGCTGGGTTCTTAACCCCAAGGTCATGCAAGATGAAAGCTTCTAACATCCTCTCCTTTGGCGGGTTCTCTATTGGGTACCCAAATTGTCTTAAAGATAAGACTGGGTTGGAGTTGATGCAACCTCAGGGTCTTAATGAGTGGTATGTTGGGAATTCCTCACATCCGAAGACGATCTCAATGCCATCATAATCTCATGAATACCATGATACATCATTTGCTCATAGGTATCCTATTCTTTGAGGCCAAATGGAACTATTTTACTGATCCATAAAAGGTCCCTTCTTTGGGAGGTAAGTCAATAACCACTTGTATAGCAAAAGAGCACAACAAAGAACTGTTCATCCTCTCTTTTCATGTCTTAGGATGAAGTAGTAGTACACACCAGCTAACAAAGTGGGAACTGAGTTCTTTGTGAGGAAAATGCATATGGCTATCATATTTATAAAATTGTCAATGTTTGGAAATAAGACGATCCCATAGATAAAGAGTGCTAACATAACATAACATGCTTCCCAACTTTGGGCGTCAACAAAGGTATGAGCTTTTTCCACTAGGAACTTGATTGATAAACCCTGAGTGTTTCTGTTGGTCTCTAGGTTGAGAGTGATATCTTACTTGTTCATATGGAGAGCAACAATTATGAATTCATGCTTAGGGAACTCTTCTATACCAAGGAAAGTAAGTTGGTTCTTCATGTTGATACCCACAAGATTTTCAAAAAAATTCTAATGTAGGAGCTATACGGAAATATTAAAAAGTAAAGAATTTCAATGGAGGATCATAAAACTGAGCTAGTGTCAGAAGTTCTAGTGAATCTACTTCTTGACTTAAGAGGCCTAGGAGATTCCCATGTTCTGCCTCAAAGTTGGTCTTATTAAGTGTATGTAGTCGAGAAACCAACTCTAGCAAACTGCCCAGCTTGGGAGATCTGAATCAGCATGAATATATGTTTCTTCTACCTGAGCCCATACTCTCGAATGCTTACAGTCTCTTAGATTCCCTGGAAACAAAAATTCAAATGCTAAGTGTTATGTTCATGAAAATGCAATGCATATGCATGGTTCAGGATCACATGTATATCAACTTCAGGTCAATCATAGTAAAAGATGGGAGAATGTACATGTACCTCTGATTAATGGGACCTCATAGGTAGGCTATATGGTTGTAGGTTCCTAGAGTCGTGGACGCTTATCGAGAATATCACCGCCTTGACGAAGACTCGTAAGAAAGTGATACCCTCAAGACGATCTCTTCTTAGTGAGATCTTCATATCAACCCCACGAGGCATACATCTTGCAGGTCGACATTACACAACCATCGACTCCAAGGTTCTAAAAAGGTTAATAGAGTCATCTATCCTATATGAAAATATTATCGCCTCGATGAAGACTCATCAGACAACAATACCTCCAAGATGGTCTACTCTAGGCGGGGTCTTCGTACCATCCCAAGGAGGTATACACCTCGCAGGCTGATACTACACAACCACTATCTTAATCCTAAGTTTTTCTCAAACTCGGGTGTAGAGCCTATCTCACACAGTGCCAATAATCAAAGACCCCGTCCATAGCATATGAACAAGCAGCAATAATGACACATAATAAAATAGATAGAGGAAAATAATTAAACAAATCCAACATATTAATCGCAAAGTTAACCAAATTAGGCTTGACTCTCTAGCTAAAGCGTATTCCCCAACAAAGTCTCCAGATGCCGCAACGTGAAAAATGACATGAAGTGCTCACATGCTCGAGATGATAAACATAGTCACCACTTATGTTTATTTATTCCAAAACAAAACGGAAAATATTGATAAAACCCTTAAAAGAAAGAAGAAAATGGTCGTTGTAACCAAATTCGGGTTCGGGAGTGGATTATACAAAGGAAATGTACTAACACACCTCACATCCATTGTACTCAATGAGAATTATTTAGTTAGATTTGCTATTCGAATGTTAGCGTATGCCATTTTTTTCTTTGAATGATTAAAAATTCAAAAGGAAAGGAAAATGGGTCGCAAAAAGGTTTTTATTAGGGTGCTTGACAAGATTGCGGGTTTTGCTCATACATATTCTCAGGTGCAATGAGGAATTCAAAGCTATGTAGTTCTTTGTAGAAAACTATGTGTTGGTTGGTTGATTTTATTGAACGAATGTTTAGATAACGTTCTAGCGGTTAAACTTTACTTGTATGCTCGCGATTGGAGCCTTAAGCATTTGGGCGAGAAAAAGTAAGTCTGATGTGTTGACGTTTATTTTTGAGTGGATGACGAATGGTCGAACTAGATAACTCGTATCCAAACAATTGGGGAAAAGAATAGTAGACACTAGACCGTTCCTTTTTCACCTAATTAATTTAAAAATGGTTAAATATGGTTTAGGTGTTTTTAATGGAATACGAATACTTAAATGGTCGAGCTATACACCTCGTATCCAAGTATTCAGGGAAAAGAGTACTAGACACTAGATTGCTCCTTTTTCATCCGATTTATTATGAAAATAAGATCACTTAAGTTTTGATTACGAAAGAGGTTTAAGATGAATTGCTTTAATATTTTTAGACGGATGACAAATGCTTGGATAGTCGAGCTAGACAACTCGTATCCAAGCAATTAGGAAAATAATAGTAGACACTAGACCATTCCTTTTTCACCCTCTTTGTGAAAATATATTCAAAATGATTAAGTATTTTTATTTTGATTTAAAAAATACACTCGATATAGATTGAGGTTTTATTTCCTTTAATTCAAAATCGATCAAAAGAAACTAATTTTGAAAATACCATTTGACGTTGGATCAATGGTTTTTAATATTGAAAATATTCATTTACCAATCATTTATTTAATTAATTTAAGCAATAAATAAAATGATAAAATAAAATAAATAAGTGATGAGAGGTACAAGAGAGGAATATGGGATTATGGAAATAGTAGAAAAAAAAATAGACAAGCATTGGCCAAATGACTTAAAATAAATCAAAAGGAAATAATAAAAAAATTGGTTGTATTGAAAATAGGAGGGGTGCAGATAGTATTATGGGATTATGAGGATAGTAAAATAAAAAAAACATGCGCCAAGGCCCTAACAACAATCCAAAACAAAAATAAAAAAAGAAGTTGCACAACAATAGAAGAGATAAGGGGTGTTAATAGTCACGAGGCTCAAGAAGGCCCATGCATTGCAAGCCCAAGAGAGAGGTCTGAGGGATTCAACTAGGTTAACTCAACCCCAGACTCATGATCTAACTGCATGCAGATCAAAAGTTCATAAATGAGCCAGGTGCATGGTATAGGTTGGAGAGGCACATATAAGTCCTGGTCAACCATGGCTAGGTCAAAAAACCCAACAATGATCAGGGCCTTCACGTGTGACCCTGGGAAATGAAGGATGACCAGGTAAAAAAAAGGACACATGAGAGAGGGCTTATCCTGAACTCTCATTCTCTCTCTTAATCCATACCTCTCCCCTCATCTCTCTCTCTCTCTCTCTCTCTCTCTCTCTCTCTCTCTCTCCACACAAATAAATTTTACACCAATATTCCACCACCAAAAGGATTAAACACGGTGGTCCTTGGGGAGGACACAATGAACACAGACAAACATCTATCATGTTCATCCCACCGTTCCCAGAAATCCACAAAAACACTCCAAATCCAAAAAACATCAACATTACCTAAAATCCCTTCCTAAACCCTAATTTGCAATCAATTTGACCAAAAAACCACTAAAAATTTAGATCAAGCCGTGTTCCAAATTCAAAACCTAGGTGCAAAAATCCAATAATTAACCATAAAATACTACAATTTATTACCAATAAACATGTAATGAAGTTAAATCAATAACATCGACGATGAAAGCGCAACCAAAATAAAGGAAAAGACCTCGACGAAGTATGATATTTCGGCGAATGGAGGGATATGTAACACCCTAAACCCCGAAACTTATATTTTAAGAATTACACGGCAATCAAATGTGTCACCAATGACAAAAACTTTAACAAAACAAACATTTAACAGTCAACGAAACAATACAACAAAATTACTAATGTCAATCAACACCTGTCATCGCACACTCACCTTTACCCAGGGTATCATTGCGGCAACATCGTTCCTATTTCGATTTAACTAAAACTGTCACAACAAGACATTTAGTCTCAAATTTCTACTTAAATATAATATTTTTAAAAAACACAGTTCTCATAAGCAACTCTCAACAACTCCAACACAAAACCAATTAAAGGTTTAAACTCAAATAAAACGTGATAATCGAATAACGTTCACGACCCCAATATTACAGAATCAGAGCAAGACTTCTAACATAAAAAACTAAACGAAGTAACTCCATGAGCTAACTTCCACTTACACCAGCAAACTCTACTCTTGAGTATCTGCAAGATGTCCATGGTGGACAACATCAAAGAAAAGGAGGTGAGAAACAACAAACTAATATACATAATGTAAAGAATGGAAAGGTCGAGAATATACAACAAACACATATTCATTACACATCCATCAACAACATGTTCTCACATCCAAATCATGACAACATTTACATATTCACATCCAATCAACAACATGTTCTCACACTCAAATCATGACAACATTTACATATTCACATCTAATCGACACCATCATGAAAACTCAACTACATATGCAATCATGTATGCAAATGTACTCCACGACTGACTCATTATGCATGAAGTACCATTCATGAACACTCATGCTCATCACGTTCTCGAACCCCACCATAGGACCAGAGCCGCTAAATTGTTACCATCACAATAGGTAACGCTTCACCAATTCCCACATAAAATTGACCACTCTCTCCCGATCCTCACCATAGGACCAGAGCACACCAAATTTTGTTACCATTACCATAGGTAACGCTTCACCGGTTCTTACTTGAAATCGGTTACTCGCTCCCGATCCCCATCATAGGACAAGAGCATGCCAAAGTTCATTACCATCACCATAAGTAACGCTTCACCAATTCCAAAATAGAATAGGCTACTCACTTCTGATATATACCACTGGACCATAACACACCAAAACATATCTGAATTCTGTACACCATGATGCATGACTCTCAACAACATGTATTTTCACCAAAAAGGTTCACTAAAAGCATTAACAAGCCCATATCACCATTTATGCACTCATCATTTATCATACACAACAATTAATCAATGTTATAACATCAATAAATAACAAAAAACTGCAGCAACTCACCCAAATTAATGTCATAGGCATTCATTCATGTTACTTCATCAAAACAACAACACATCATCCTAGAAACATAATGATTCACTAACCAATCATACAAGTCAGCACAAACACCCCTACAGTAGGTAAATTACTATGACTCAAACATTTGACCAAGCACTACCATGGCATAACTCTACATGTTTACTTTCTAACTCTTCAAATGGTGCATCATTTGGACCTACGGATCAAAAGATACGGCCAAAATCGTCGGACAATGCAACAAAAACAAAAGCATAATTTTTCACTATTTGGCCTATGACAATCGATTGTCATAGGGTGCAATCGATTGTCACCAAAACATATTTCTCTATTGACTTCACCCAAATCACTTTTCTAGGATATGAAATTGATTGTCATATGGTGCAATTGATTGCACTGTTATTTCTTTTCAAAATTCAACTGATACAATCAATTGTCATCTGGTGCAATCGATTGTCACTATAGTTTTTTTTCCAAAAATTCCAGTTTTCATCATACGATCTTCCCCCGTCTTACCCCTAAACCTTCATACATGTCTCTAACTAATTTTTCCCTAAATCCATTGATTAAAAAACGAATTTGACAGTGATTCATGTTAGCATAATCATTAACATAAACAACACTTATTTCACTATAATCCGTAGCAATCCCATCCATAATTTTAACATCAAATTCATCATCAATCATGAATAAAACTCAAGCTTTCACATTCTCATCAATGACATAACCTCATACATACATATTCATGATCATTCAAACATGAATTCAATCATAACAAGACATATAAACACAAGAGCAACCAATCAATTTTCAGAATTTCATCATATAACAATCATCAAAAGAAAACCTAGAACCTTAATGAGATTAAGGACTTCTCATCTCTACCCCATCATGCAATAGACCTAATTGGTATCACTTTCTCCCCCCTTACCTTAGATTTCCAACAATTAATGATGAGTCAAGCAATCTCTATGGTTCATTCTTCAAATTCCTAGTTTTTTTTATTTCTCTCCTTTTGCCTTTTTTCTCAAATTTCACGTACTGACAAAACTAGGCTAATTTCCTTTTACTCCCAATATATCCTTAGGGTTTTCTAACACTTCCTTACAACTACCTCATTAATCCTTAACTTTCTTAACTCACACAATTTCCCCAGCTCTCTAACTCCTTGCTCCCCTCTATTTCTCCAAATCTCACAAATGGCCAAATTCTATTATTTTACTATTTATTTAATTAATTCGAAAAAAATATTATTTATTCTAATAATTAATTAAAATTCTTATTAATTCTAAACAATCACACCAAACTCTTACTCTCTATATACTTCTACTCCCAGGAGTCGTACCCCAAAATTTTCCTTCTCCTTCTCCATATTTTATCCAACCTATGACTTGAAATTCATCTGTATCATGCATTCATGTTAATCTCATAGAATTAAAGCTGGGGGTTAATTAAAACTGGGGTTTTGTTTGAAGAATGTGGAATTTCTCACTACAAGGAATACAAACCCTAATTCCATGCCCTTTTGGACCTTGGTGCAAGAAGACTACAATCATGACATTCTTTCATAGATTTAAAACCCTAGTTCTTGATCTTACATGGTGTTGACACTCATGAAGCTTTCATCTGTGCATCTGGAACCCTACATTTGTCCATTATGGTATGCATCACGCTATGTGTATCTGGAATCAATCATCTCTTAACTTGACTTCTGTACCCTAATGGTGGGTCAATGGCTTGATATGTATTTGAGCAGCTTTGTGCTTGGTTTAAAACCCTAATCAGGGGTAATTGGTGTTCAAATGACTTGCTTGGTAGAATTTTGGATTGGAGATTAATCAAGACCCTAGAATTTTGGATTTGAGGATTGTGAAACCCCAGCACATGGGAGGGGTTGTTTAATCATTATGATCTGCATCATGTCATTCATTAAATTCACTAGAGGATCATGGTTTATAGTGTTAATCATTCAAATCATCCATTTGATTCTCGACTACATGTTTCATGATTCATCAGTACAATTGTACTTCCGTTCATTTCCTTTGACCACGATCCATTTTCAGTCAGGGTCATTCATCCATTGTGGTGCATATTATAATAGTCTATGATTCTGGTTATGTCATCCATTGCATGATATATGGTTCATGACATGTGTTCGAATTTGAATTTGGCATCGTTTTAATTTCTATGTGGACCCATACTTGATCGTCCCGTTTAACATAAGTGCCCATAATCATTTCGCCTTTTTTCAAATTGATTTTGGAAATTCAAATTAATTCTAGAAGTTTCAAATTGATTTTTGAAGTTCAAATTTGATTATAATTCAAAATTGACTTTTGAGAATTAGATTAATTTTGGGGAAATTATCTCATCATTTTCTTAGCAAATTAATTGTAGAAAACATTGTTTTTTATTATTTCAAATTAATTTTGACATTCTATTTTAATTTTTGAAACTTCTTTTTTATTTCACTAATGGCCCATGTTAAAAAATTCAGATTCTTAAGCCCATTTAGCTAATCCAATTATCCATTACCAATCCAAAACAATATCTACATCCAAATTATCCATTACAAATGTCCAAATTATCCAAACCAGTTATAATATCCACAATCCTGTCCAAATAATAAAAGGAGAAAAAGTTGAGTACAACAACAACATAGCAGAAACGCAAAGACCCTTCTGCAGAATCATTGGCAATCACTAATTCACCTGCATAATTTTCCAAACAAGAACAAAATCAAGTCCCACCATACACTACAGAAGCAATGCAGAGAATCAAAAACCAAAATCTAACTGAAATTCACATTTGCAATTAACTCAAATTCATCTTCATGTCATTATAACAGAATTTGCATTTAAAACAACTCTAACAAACTGACATAATGAATCCTAATATTTTAAACAGAACTTCTAACCCTCAACCGATTTGAACTAAGCACGATTTAACAAAGTTTATCTCTGTTAAATCCAACTGTCAATTTAAACACATTCATCATTCACCAGATGAATTTTTCAATCACCATTTGCGAGAACACAATGCTCTGCACTCTTCATTCATTTCAACCCAGTTCATCAAAATCCCAAAGCAAAGAATCACAGAAATCCCATACCACTCTTCACTCTCAACTCTCTCTTATACTCCAATCTCATTTGGATCGAAACTCTGCACCAGAATCAAAGATTCTTCACTCTCATATTCAGAATCGAATGCTCTTTGCTCTCAAACTCAAAGATTGAAGCTCTTTCTTTACAGTTCATCTATGAGAATCTCACATCATTCTATCTTGATCTATAATTCATTCCTCATTCCCTAAATACTACATGCACTGAGAAGAAGAATAAGTGAAACGAGGAAGAAGATGGAAGAAGCCTTACCGGTAAAGCCGTCGTCGTAGCCGTAGAAGAACCACCGCATCAGAGATCTTTTTCCGGTAGGCCTCGCATTTTTTTGAGTCTTCACTCAGATTCCGCACGTGAATTTGTTTCGCACAGCATCGGAGTGGACTTCACCGTCCTCGCTTCTATGCGCGCCAAGGAGAGGAATGGGGCGTTTTGGATGATCGTGTGGCCTTCGGTTTATTGCCCTTATCGGAGGTAAAGTTTCGGTCCAAGTGAATGAAGGTTTTGAAATGGTGGAGAGACCGCAACCTTTTGAGAAACGTCTCTTTCCTTCTTGTGAGAAGAGTTTTCATCTGCTCCAGTTTGTTGAAATGGCCAACTTATGAGTAGAAGTGTTTTTGCGTCTGAGCTTGTAGCGTTTTTGTCCGACCCTGGCTGGTAATAATTTACTGTACTATTTATGCTTTAGATTGGATTTGGCCAAACGCCTAAACATTCTGGAAATACACTCCACATGAGCCGTTGCAACCCCTCTTTCGAGTGGGCTTTGGTAGGCATGGTAACATAACCCGTATCCGCGGGTACCAACCCAAACCCGTCCCAAAGTTGATGAGGAAAATCCGTTTTGATTGGGCTTGGGTTTTCCCCGATTTTAAAATATGAAGACGGGTCGGGTAATGGGGACATTAGTACCCACCTCGAATCCGTCCCCGAACTCGCCCCGTTTATTTCATTATTTATATTATTATTTATTTTTGATAATTTAGAATATTAAATATATGGTAAATATTTTGATATTTTAATTTTAATTTATTATTTAAAATATTGGAAATGGATGTATGGACTTTTTTTAGAATGTTTTATTTTGTTATTTGTAATGTAATTTTATTTTAGAAAAATAAACATTTCTATTAAAAAAATTAATTTTACTAAATGAATGGTGGCGAGACGGAGATATTCAAACCCAACCCGAACTCGTTTGGGACGGATTTGGATTTTGATTCTCCATTCCTGTTTGGGTTGGGACGGGGAACGAAGATTATTTGGGGATTTAGGTTTGAGTTTGTGGGAGGTAAAAACCGTTCCCGATCCGCCCTGTTGTCATGCTTAGGCCTTAGAGATGGAACTTAAATTCAGACCCAAGTCAAAAGGCTGGGAATCTGTACTTCATGGACGTGCATCACTAATTCTCTTTTAATCATGTTAGTAGTTTCATAGTATTTGTTTTTATGATTATTTATATTATAATTTTTAGAATATTTGGGATTTGATTATAAGGTAATTAGATTTTAGAATTAGTTTCTAAGAATTAATTATATTTTAGTGGTTAATTAGATTCATTAAGTTTGTGGAAGTTGATTAAGTTCTTAGATGCTAATTAGATTTATGATAGTTAGTTTTAATATACTGTTAGAATATAATTAGGTAATTTAGTTTTTGATTAGAAATTGTTTTAGAATTTTTTTTCTTTCTAATTAATCATTTTTATGCATATGAGCATTTTTCCCCTGGGGCTTAAAATCTCGATTTTCAATACATGATCCCTTAACTTAAGGCCTTAATTAGAATTGTCTAATTTTACTTAGTTGATAAATTCAATTGGAGTATTATCGTACATAATTCAATTTATTTCAATCTCACTGATTAGTGTTGACCAAAGGTTGCTTTGGTCAACCAAATCCTTTGCAATCGTGCTATAAGCCCAAGCCTACTTCAAGTGATCAAAAGACCATTGATCACTTGATATGACAAGTTCATTACGCCCAAGCTATCATGGATATGCTGAATCTCAAGAGCTCAAGACCTCAAGGTTCAAATTCAAGATCAAGACTTCAAGTCAACATCCTTCAAGCATAGCTAGCAAAGTGGACTACATTCTCCAACACAACAAATGTGTCAACACTTGACAAGTGTGATTTAAATTGTAAGCTATAAGCCTTAAGTAATGAGGAATGATGAGACGGAGTTTCTCCTATCCTTGTCTAGAATGATATTGCGTACGGGGCGTAGGTCCCAACTATGCAAAACATTCACCCTCATTCATGGGCTTTAGCATAATTTGTATCAAACAATTGTCAAGCCTCGTCAATACAACAAACAACAAATGACAATACATCAATATGATCAACGCAGGATCTCCTGTCAGCAACTTGTTAATTTTGATTCGAGTTACAAACTACGAGCCTTAAGTAATAAGGAATGATGAGACAAAGTTTCTCCTATCCTTGTCTAGAGTGACTTTGCGTACGGGGCGTAGGCCCTAGCTATTCAAAGCACTTGCCCCTATTCTTAAACTCTAGTGCAATTTGAATCATGCAATTGACAAGTCTTCTTCAAGCAAACCTCAATCTTTCAACACCCCAATAGTGGAGCATCTTTTGCTATTAGCAACTTGTGGTTGTACACCCTCTTCTAATCAATCTTTGCCTAGAAGGTGTTAAACCTTGGATTTCCAATCCAGTTCTTTTCCCTGAGAGTCATGGACTCTGGCAACTTTCTTTGCCTTGTGAGGTGTTAAACCTCGGCTCTTTGATTTAGATCTTCGCCTTGAGAGTCGTAGACTTTGGCATCTAACTTTCTTTACCTTGTAAGGTGTTAAACCTTGGCACATTATTTGCCTTGTAAGGTGTTAAACCTTGGCACCACTCTTTGCCTTGAGAGGTGTTAAACCATGGATCTTCGATTTAGATCTTCTCCTTGAGAGTCGTAGAATCTGGCATTTAACTTTCTTTGCCCTGCAAGGTGTTAAACCTTGGCTATTCGATTATGATCTTTTCCTTGAGAGTCATGGACTCTGCCATAAGTCTCTTTTTGCCTTGTAAGGTGTTAAACCTTGGCTATTCAAATTTGATCTTTGCCTTGAGAGTCATGGAGTTTGGCATAAGTCTCTCTTTTTCTTGTGAGGTGTTAAACCTTGACTATTTGATTTGGTCTTCGCCCTGAGAGTCTTAGACTCTAGCACGTGATTCTCTTCGCCCTGTAGGTGTTAAACCTTGGCAATTCGATTCCCCGACATCATCAGCAATAAACTCTGGTATTGATACCTCACCTTGAAGGTCATGAACCTTGGCACTACTTTTTCAGCTTTGACGGGTATTGAACCATGGAAAATCAATCTCGTTCCCTTTTGTTTCAGCCGTAGTAGGCTGAACTATGATTGCTCCGATTTTCTCATTGCATGATGAGAATACGTAGGCACGAGGGTTCGAATCCTCCGCGAACATACTTATTTATGCTTCCTACCTTAGGGAATTCCTCCATTCATCTCCATGATGCATTCATAATCTACCTTCATTTACTTCATGTGATTCACCTATCCTTTGAGCCAAATACAGTATTTCTTTGTGCTCTATCTTGTACCTCTTTGTGAACCTAAAGTTGTTTGTGTTGTGAAATCAAACACTTAATTCCTTTCTTTTTAGGTTATTCCAATACAGTGATACCATGTCTTAGACCACTCACTTGTTGGTTCATACCAATTTTACTC